>NW_008346683.1:5321349-5382994 GCF_000622305.1 Nannospalax galili
GTGTGCGGAGGTGAGGGGTAATCTCCAGCACCATTTACAAACAATGAACATTTCAGGGTACCTGTTCTCTGGAAGGGCATCTTGCTTCAACTGGAAATTCTCATTTACAGCTATTTCATGAGCAAGGGTTAAGTTTGATAGATTCCTGACCATCACTTCATCAAACGTTACCGCCCTAGGAGGACTTGTTGCTGAAAAAACAAACAAAGGTCAGCCAATGCTGTAGAACAGAAATTGACATCCAATGGAATCTCCCAGTATATAAAGTTTGACTTAATCTAATATAAATTCCAGGGGTTTACATGTAAAGAGAATGTACACTAAAATAGGTGGGCTCACTTAATACAGACTTAAAAAATTGTAGCTTGTTACCATATTTGTTAATGAATTTACAAATGTTCCTAAGACAAACTCATTAAGATAGGGCCATTATAACTTAATTTTAAAACAAATCACTCGATGCTTATGGGTACACGTATGTATTATAGAGAGGATTGGTAAGGTTATTATTTTTTATAGATTTTTTGTGTATTTCATACAGAGCATCCCAAATAATCTTAATCATCTTTATACTGCCATCCCAAATGGCACCCTCCCATAGCCTCCCTCCCCCGACTGGAGCCCATATACTCTGTCATCCCTGTTTCTGCCCACTGTGTTATCAGTGCCCCCAGCCACTCCCTAGTGCAAGTCCATCTACTGAGTCTAGTCAGCCTATCTAGAGTCTCTTGTTTTAGGAAGATCAGCTCTTCTTCACCTAGCAGCAATCAGTTGCCAACATTCCTTTAGATAAGATTGGGGTCTGCTGTTCATTTTCCCAGTTCTATGCTGGGTTATTGTCTGCCTGAGTTTGCATGGGACTTGTGTATGCTGACACCATTGCCATAGAATCATACGAACAGGTTCCCAGGAGCCTGTAGGACTCTGTTTCCATATGGTCATTCCCATCCTCCTAGGCTCTTACAATCTCTCTGCTCCCTCTTCTGAGATGGTCCCTGAGCCTTGGGTGGATGAGGTATTATCAAGGGAGAAATGGGGGAAATGAGGGCACTTTAAATGGGGAAACCATGTTAGCCAGTGAGAAAGATAATAATGCCTAGCTAGTTTTAAAAAAAACAGAGGGAATTATATTAGTCCAACAACCTACTGACAAATTATGCATACATTATCTCTACATGAGTTCATGTGTATAGCTGAAGGCTACATAACAAGAAACAGTGCCAGACAGGAGATACCTTCGAGTTGTTGGCCAGGGTGGTCCAAGAGACTCCCAAAATTACTCAGGCTATTGCCACACCACTTGATAGCCTCCCAGAACCTGAAGGTAAGACCCTACTGCCGAAGACAACAACACATGTCAGATAAGACCCTACTGCCGAAGACAACAACACATGTCAGACACAGGATTTGGAGAAATAGAGCTACAACTGACCTGGAAGCCACTTCCCTAAAGGCGAGCTCTCATAGCTTTGGAGAACGCTATGAAAGTGCCCAGGGAAAACATCAACAGATGATCTAGCACCAGCTTCAAGACCAAATAACCACATCAAAGGCCAGCACAGCATACGTCACTGCTGGTGCAGTAGTATCACTTTTATCTTGGGGGCAAGCAACAGCTACCTAATTTGACTAAAAGCCCACTCAAAGGGAGGAAACGCAAGTGTGGTACTGTAACATAACCTAATACACATGGCTAGAGTGGTCACAGATCTTAAAGAAAACCCCAAAACTCACAGCACTAGACTAATATGATTTCTTACTATGTGCAAATACGTATCCTTATATTTACAGACAAATATCCCAGTCACCATTCATCAAAGAAGCTCATTTTGCAGCAGAGACTAATACCAAGTACCACAACTGGTCTCACACAGACATTGTCTATGAGTTGCCCAGGCCTAAGGGACACATCTGCAATGCAACCTCTACACCTAAGGCTCATGGAACACAGAACAGGGATAAAGAAGGGGACACTAAGGAATCAGTTCTCAGTAATGAAGCTCCTCATGCAGCGGAGGGCCAGGAAACAAAAGGTCACAAATGGCCAAAGTGTAGAGATCAAGAGTCTGCTAAATAATGATCCTTGGACAGGACCCCTTTATTAAAGATTTTTTTAAGCTATAATTCCTGTAATTCCTAAATGTGTTAAGCAGTGAGGTACAATTCCAAGTTCTGCCAGTTGGTAGCTATCACCTGAATTCACTGGTACTTATCTCCTCACAGACTTCCTCTGAGGTGATTAATTAGTCATTTGAAGTAAAGAGCATAGAAGAACTCAATAAATAAAGTAAAAGTATATTTGAAAAGATTTTTTTAAGCTATAATTCCTGTAATTCCTAAATGTGTTAAGCAGTGAGGTACAATTCCAAGTTCTGCCAGTTGGTAGCTATCACCTGAATTCACTGGTACTTATCTCCTCACAGACTTCCTCTGAGGTGATTAATTAGTCATTTGAAGTAAAGAGCATAGAAGAACTCAATAAATAAAGTAAAAGTATATTTGAAAAGCTGGATAATATCAGTAGGAATGTAATAAAGAATTTTAGTTATTTCTAGATACTATACTAATAAACTGTTCTAATAAATCAGGTTTACAAAACTGAAAATCTGTTTCAGTTAATTAAAATCACCTCAAACAAAGGTGCTGACAAGTAATACTTTCCTATTTTTTTTTTAAGGAGGAGAGGAAGAGAAAGTGTTGAGCAGTGAGGAGGAGGACGAGAAAGGTGATGTAGAGAATTGGCAGACCCTTCTTCAGGATGCCTAGGTACCCTGATGCCAGATGCACAGGCTCCATACACTGCTAAAAGGGAGGCAAGATGTGGAATGGGGTGGCTGCTTTAATGCTTTTGCCAACTCTACCTCAAGATTCTCCTTCAGAATGTCTACACAATTTGGTCCAATAATCTGATGATATCCAGAGGAAATTCCAGAAGGGCTTTATGCACCAAGACGTTCACAGAACACCATTTATTAAGAACAAAACCAAAATGGAAACCAACTGTCCACTGACAAACCAACAGGTAAGTACACTGATGGTCTGTCCTCTTCATGAAGTGGTACAGCCATGAGAATGGTATTTAGAAGTCATGCTTTCAAGAGTATATGTTTTAGTTATGGTGCCAAGGGAAAGAGTCCATACGTGTCAATGTGAAGGACAAAGATCTGGCTAAGTGAGGCCAGCTTCACATCTGGATGACACTATAAGAAATAGCTTCTTTTCTCTATCCTATGGATTTTCCAAGTTTTAAAGAACATAAGAATCTTAAATAAATACATATAACCAAAAAATGGTGGGGTTTTTTTTTTCAGTCTTTTTAAGACAGGGTTTCCCTGTAGCCCCAGCTGGTCTAGAACTCACTATGTAGACCAGGCTGGCCTTGAACTCACAGAGATCTGCCTGCCTCTGCCTCCGGTGTGCTTGGAATAAAGGCCACCATGCCCAGCCCAAAATCTTTCTTTTGAAGTGGGCATGTGATCTCATTAAACAGCAATTGAAAACAAATGAGAACAAGGGTGTAGCAAAACCATCTGCTTGACACATCCCCAGTGTCCCCAGATGAAAAAACATCAGTTGCTTTTCCTACCTTAGCTTTGCTAGTTTAAGGTATTATATACTTCCTAGACAAAATGTTTATTTAAAACTTAAATTTTAAAAAGGG
Source organism: Nannospalax galili (assembly GCF_000622305.1). Lineage (NCBI taxonomy): Eukaryota > Metazoa > Chordata > Mammalia > Rodentia > Spalacidae > Nannospalax > Nannospalax galili. The sequence goes on from NW_008346683.1 coordinate 5,325,011, forward strand.
CAAAGTCATGTGTGTTGGTTTATACCGCTAATCCTTGAATAAGGGAGGGCTGAGGAGAACTGCCATTGTGGGTTACTGTGAGTGCAATCTTCTGGAAGGTAGGAGGGATGTGTGCTGGATAGCTTTAGTTGTCAACCTGACAACCTGGGTTGAGGGAGCCTCAATTAGGGAATTGCCTCCATTGGACTGACCCGTGACCATGTCTGTGGGGCATCTTCTTGACTGTTGAGTGATGTGAGAGGGCCCAGCCCACTGTGGGTGGTGGTACCCCTGGGCAGGTGGGCTTGTACTATATAAGAAAGCAGGCTGAGCAGGGGCCAGGGAAGCAAGTCAGTAAGCAGTGTTCCTGCACCGTCTGCTCCAGGTTCCTGCCCTGAGCTCCTGCCTTGGCTTTCCTTGATGATGGACTGTGCTTGTAAGTCAAATAAATCCTTTCCTCCCCAAGTTGGTTTTGGTCAGAGAGTTTTGTCACAGCAACTGAAAACAAATTAGAACAAGGGAGTAGCAAAACCACCTGCTTAACGCATTTCCAGTGTCCACAGATGAAAAGAAAAAAGTGCCCCTCCCCAATTCTCACACAACCCACAATGTAGTAATTCTCCTGGTGGGTTGGATTGAGGGGTGGGGGGTTGCAACAGCATTTGAAATCAGCAGGAAACCCTTCAGATTATTTCACTTCCTGCCTGCCTTTCTGTAAGGGCAAGTTTCCTTCCACGTGAATCAGAAAAATAAAAATTAAAAATTAAAAAAAAAGACACATTTGACTTCATTCTAATTTGTACAAGGTGATCACAGGAGAAATGTCTTTCCACCATTTGGAGACAAGACAGACAGGGCTGGGGTAGGATACATGGTCAAAAGAAACAAATTAAAGACACAGATCAAAATGAAAACCAGCAAGTTAAAAACTGCTGCAGCCTCTTATTGAGAGCACCAGCCTGCTCGGCGGTCTGTAGCACTGCCTGGTGCACTAGCCAGGACAGCGAGGCAGTGCTCCGTGCTCAGTATTTCTGAGCTATCAAGTCCATCCCACACTGGTGCCAGAGCCTCTCTGCCCTCACCCTGCTCCCCAGTTGCTCACAGGCAGGAGAGCTGGATTTGCTGGAGGAGTCGCTGGTGAAGCTCTGCCTGGAGCACTCATAGTCACTGAGCGAAGCCATGCTTTCGGAGAACCTCGAAGACTCGGAATCGCTCTGCTGGTCCTCGCTCGCACACTGCTTCTCGCCGTTAAAAGGCATTTTGTGTCGCTTGGGTTCAGATTCAGAAAGGGAGCACCTGCACAGACACACAGACCCCGCTTCAACGTTCTGCAACAAGGCATCAGCTTCCCCCATGCATCTTCCGATGTAGGCAACAGTGCCCACAGAGTAACAGATTACCTCATCCTTCCCCCAGCACCCTGGCTAGGCTGTCACAAGACCATCAAGACTGCCTTCCACAAAAGGGGCTTCACAGCCACTTCCGTGCAAATGTGGAGCAGCTCTAGGCAATGACAGACCCTTTAAACACCCAAGCAGAGTACAGCTTGCTCCTTGGTTGTTGCTGAAACACGGTAAGAGTGGGGCTCCTGGGTCAGACTGTGGATTCTGTCCTGGGGAGGTTACTGAACCACCTGCTTCCATTGAGGAAACTAGATTCAAAGACTGACCTCAAGGGTTGCATGAAGACTGTAGAGGATTTCATCACAAGGCTTGGCACAGCACTCAAATGTTAGTTGCTAGCACTGTCCTTAATGCTTTGTTTTAAACCAAATAGGTTTAGTTGGTGAGATGGCTCCGTGGGTAAAGGTACTTGCTGCCAAGCCAGACAACCTGAGTTCAATCTCCAGAACCCACAAGGTGGAAGGAGAGAACTGACTTCCCACAAGTTGTCCTCTGACCTCCACACGCACCCAAGCTCACACACAAACATATTCTCACATACACAAGATACATATAAAAAATTTTTTTCAAAAAAAATTTAATGCCAGTAAAAATGAATGTTATCTATGAAAGCAAGCAAGGAAAAGGCTGAATTTTTCTTTGTTCAGGGCCCTACTTTAGGGAAATGTCTGAGTCATTCACTGGTACAATAAACTGCTCCCTGTTTTAGTCTTTGGGGTCCCATTCTCTAAGCTTACAACAATTGCTTCATCAAGCTGGACTTCAGTGGCACAGTGGCATTGCTACTTTGGTCCCAGTCCCTATCTGGGAGATATCACTCATCTCCCCAGGAATACTGCCACACAATGGTGGGGGGGGACTAGAGGGTCTGCAGGAGACAGATCCTCTTTTTAAACTTTTACAAAAACTTTATTGAGAATTTAATGCATGCATATAAGGTGTTTTGATCAAATCCATGCTCACTCCCTCCCCTCCAACATTCCCCCCTCTGAAGAGGTAACCCTAAAATCTTTTAAGGATTAGATAAAAGCTCCCAAATACTTTTGACATTTTTGGCCTTTGGAACAGAGTATGTTGTTAAAAGGCCCAAGGACATTTTGATTTTTAGTCCAGAAACTGGCTACATTTCTTTGGGGTCTTTTTACCCTAACTGCCTAGCCAATTCCTACCTCCTATTCTTATCATGCCATCCTCTGAAGGGGTTACCCAAATTGCCAACAGGGAATTGGGACACAGACCACTCTGGCTTCTTCCATGCTGAACAGGGACACAGGGTGAGGCAACTGAAGTACCCCTTCAGTGGGTCTAAATTCACTCACATGGCAGGAGAGAACTTCCATAAATCCTCTGACTTCTACACAGGCATGTGACACATACCCACACAAACACCCTCGCATGATAAATACATGAATGTAAAAAACAGTTTTAATAAATAAAATATGTTCAAACTTGGCCTCTTGGTGCCTCTGTGAGCCTCTGAAGGGAAGGAGAGACTGATGAGATTCTTGCTCCGAAGTGTGCTTCCTCCCTTATTTTTTATGAACTACCACAATACCTGTTACTCAGTTTGTTTTTAAAAACTTATGAAGCACCTAGCAACTAGCACAACCTGATGAGTATATAGGAACACAGGGTTCTAATTCACTGGATAGAAAAACAGACTCCAAGTGACAAAGACTTACTGAGCCATGCAACCAGTCCCTAGGTTCTAAGTGCTGTTTCTCAGAAATCAGATGGCAGCCCAGGGAAGGAATCAGGCTTGGCATAACCTAGAAAGATCATGGCACATGGATGCCAGGCCTGGACCCAAGACAGCCAGTCAGTACTGTGAGGAAGTTGGCCTTGATATGGCATCAGCTGACATTTAAAAAGGAAACTCTGCCCAAGGGAAAAGGCACCTCAAACCCTGGATGGACCAGAAGGATAGAGTTCACTGCCTCCTTTTACATTGTATTTATTTTATGTGTATGAATGTTTTGCCTGCGTGCATTTAAGTGCAACCATGTCATACAATGCCTGCAGAGTGTACAACAGGACATAGGATCCATTGGAATTGGGAGTTGCAGGTGGCTGTTAGCCACCATGTGGGTGCTGGGAACCGAATCTGGGTTCTCTGCAAAAGCAGTCAGTGATCTTAACTACTGAGCCATCTCTCCAGTCTGCCAATGTCTCCCTTTAAACCTGAACCAGCCCAAGCAATGAAGGATGCCGCACCTAGAAAGTGAAACCTTTAACAATGCATACTACGGTCAGAAATGCCCCTGTGGTCTCTTCAACGAGTCTGTTAAAACTGACTGAGTACCTACTATGCACCCGGCACTGGGAAAAGTAACTGAACAAAATAGACAGGGCCTTATTCTCACAGTTCTCAAGTCTATAAAACTATGTGTGCCAGATGCTAGACGATGAAAAATGGGAAAACGGAGTACTGCTGACGCGCACAAGAAAAAAGAGGGAGAATCGGGACTAAGGGGTGTGGGAGGTAGAGATCCAGACTTTTTCAGACAAACAGCAATTTCAACTCCAGTGGTGAAAGGAACAAGCCTGAGGGGCTACTCCAAAGACAAAGGCCCAAGGGCGTTTCCACCTTGCTTCATCTAACAACCCTCTTCAGTCCTCACACTCACAGCAATGCACCTCTGCCTAGGCCAAAACTTTTACAAGCAAAAACCAGATACCTGCCTCTGCAGACTGAAGAGCACGGAGGGGGGAGGCTGCCTTGCAGAGCATTCACTCTTAGAACCCCAAAGCCAACCACCAAACACACAGGCTATAAAACAGCCTTCAACCTGTTTCTCTTCAGTGGTAAGACAGCTTCCTCTGTCCTATGAAAATAAGTTTCTGCCTGAGCTTTTACTCCAGTCTGCTGCAGGAAGGCACGAGAGAGGCGATGGGAAAAGAGAAGCCTCTATAAGCCACTCGCTGCTACTAAAACGTGAATCGAAGTAGAACGTGCCCCCTCCCCAGTTTGTCATCTCTCTGCCATTTCACCTCCATTGCTGGGACCTCTTGAAAGTGCTCCCTGCCACAGGAGGCCTCCCTGCACCCTCCAGTCACAGCACGTGGCACTCCTCTTAGTAGATCTGCAGCACATCTGCATCTCGTCCCAAGGATTTGCACTGGGCAAAGGAGATGGCTCAGCAGGTAAAAGCGCTTGCTGTACAAGCATGAGAACCTGAGTTTAAATCCCCAGAACCCACATCAAAGGCTGGGTTCGGTGTGTGCACCTGTAATCCGATAGCTAGAGGAAGGGACAGGAGATCTCTAGGGCTTACTGGCTGCCAACCTGGCTCCTTGTTCAATGAGACCCTCAAATAAGGTGGAGTAGGAGAGCTTGGGTATGCACACTCACCCCACACAAAAGCACCTGCAGCTATTTTCTTCCTGTGGCTAATTCTGAACCTTCTTAATAAGGCAGATACTGTGCCCTGTCTACCACCAGTGCCAAATTTATGACAAGTATTCAGTGTCAGCTGAATCACAATCATTGAATCCTATTTGGTACAGCTTCAACTAGAACATTTGCAAACTGATAGCCCTACACATTTACATGCCCTGGCCAAATACAAGCCCTGGTGTGGAGACTGCCACCTACGTCTGGCTTATTCGACTTAAAACTCAAAAGCTCCTAGGGCCTTGTCACACTCGAGTGTCTTGTGTATCCACCACATTTTCTTCAGGCGCCCCCCCCCCCCCATAATATAACAACAGTGCCACGAGTGCTCTGTCCTTGCTCTTTCTCCACTCCAACTGCCCTAGATGAGCAGATTTGGGGCTGTTTTTCCAAGTAAACATGAATAGAAACTTAGTAGTTATAACTGCCCAATTTATTTTTCTATTCCACTGGACAGCATTTGGTAGTTTATTTTTTCATCAAATTTAATAAGGCAGCCAAGGACAAAGACTTTAAAAATAAAAAGCTTTAGGTTAAAAGTTAGGAGTCCAGGGCTTGGGGTATGACTGCTGTGTGACTTTACATGCATCACGCCTGCTCTCCTCACATTTTTGTTGTAGTTTTGAAATGGTTGGGCTGATTATATTCTTTCAGGGGCTGCTGGAGAGATGATTCCACAGTTAAGAGCACGGGCTGCTATTGCAGAGGAGGGTTTGGTTCCCAGCACCTACACAGCAGCTAACAACCATCCATAACTCCAGTTCCAGGGAATCCGATACCCTTTTCTGACCTCTGGGGGCATTACATGACACAAGTACACTTACATACATGCAGGCAATACAGTCATACACTTAAAATAAAAATATAAATAAAAGATTAAAAGATTCTTTCAGTTAGGAATTGCTAAGATGCTCCAAGCCAGAGTTCCATGAGGCATCATGAGAGATTGAGAAAAGGAAGCATGGTTACAGCAAGCACGTTTAACTGTCTGCAACTATGCTCTGCACCAATGTGTCACTGGAGGGAGAATCTCTGACACAACAGTAAATGTAAGAGCTTTGCCCTGCCTTAAAGTTCCTGTTCAGTGATAGACGTGCCCAGGTTAGAACAGGATCTACTATATCTGAGCAGAAGCTTGCCGTTGAAGATAAGGTGCTCACTAGTACTCTGTTAGGAAATTGACTATTTCTTATACAGGTAACCCAGAAAGCCCAGCTTACAGGGTTTGGGATGAGATTTCATTTAGTTAATACAGAGGCGTGCTTGGGCCTGCGTGGCACAGAGAAAAGAGGACACAGATGACGATTTGCTTTTGTTTGTTAGTATCACCCTGGGCATTAACAGAGCTAGAAGAACAATTTTATCTCAAGATAAAACCACACTCCCCTACAGAAAAGCAAGGCTGGCAGTTAACCCAGAACAGAACTCTTGTACTTGTCTGAAATATAAAACCCCAAAGCAAATGGTCCATCCCAGTGTAAATGGGCTTCTGCAATGCCTTTACACCTACTCTTACCTTTCTTGGTCTTGGGTTTCCACGTGAGTCATCTAGGGACAAGGCTACTACACTTAAAAGCACTTGAGGTAATTAGACTGCTTTTAAAACTATTTTGGATTCTCTTAGTCTGATGATGAGTCATGAAAAAAAAAAGTATTTTTCATACTGACAAACTTAGATCCACCTATCTATGAGACAATGCAACTCCCAAGTAGACCAAGCAACACTTCTGTAATATGGCATCTCATCCTACCAGGAGGCTCACTGGTCAAAGGTAAAGACACAAGATAATGCCAAGAAAAGTTCCATCGCTACATGCAAAGGACTGCTAGTCCAAGAAACTGAAGTACTATCACAGTCACATTTACTATATCATTCCATTACTTCACAACATACAGTTTTTTTTGTTTGTTTGTTTTTGGTTGGTTGTTTGTTTTGGTCTTTTGGAGACAGGGTTTCCGTGTAGCCCCAGGTGGTCTGGAACTCAACATGTAGAGCAGACCAGACCAGTCTTGAACTTACCTCTGCCTCCCAGTCACTCAAAACATAGTTTTATGTCATTCCTTCTCAAGGCGATGACTAGAATGTGGCAGGGAAATATTTATTATTGAATAAATGCATGGATGAATGAATGTCAGGTTAACTGCTGACATTTTAGAGAAGAGGGAATGGATACAGCGACCCGAAGGGGCTAGTCATCTGTCCCGCTACAGACAGGCAGGAGATCAGTTTTCAGTTTGCTCATAACCCCTCAGCTTACTTTCTTCATGAAGACTTTATTTCCTTCTTTCCTTTCTGAAAACTCTGTTTCTGTAAATGACTCTGTACGGGTGCAGGATTGTAAAGACACACCACTGTGAATTCATATAGAAGCAGTAGGAACACTGGGTAGATCAGGCAGACAGGGTTCTCGATTCTAACTCCTGATATGCAGACTGGGGACAGGGAACTTAGCTTGCAGAACTGTTGTAAAGATTAACTGAAATAGCCTAAATCAAGAATTTAAGCCAGGCACAGTGGTGCACAGCTTTAATCCCAGCACTGGGAGGCAGAGGCATGCAGATCTCTATGAGATTGAGGCTAGCCCAGTTTATATAGCAAGTTCCAGGTCAGCTGGGGCTACAGGGGGACCCTGTCTTAAAAAAGAAAAAAATTCAACAAAATTAAATCTTATTAAGTTATAAATACTGAAAATCTCAATGTCATAAAAAAAACAGGAGGCTGAAGATACAATCTAAATAAATATACTCGATAACTGAACTGGTTTAATGGTGTCTTCTGGGGTCTAATAGGAAGTGTTAGGTCATGAGGGCCCCACACTCACAAGTGGATTAAAATCTAAGGCTATAAATTTGATCTTTTGTGCTCTCCCTTGCCCATGGGATACATTCCCCCATATTATAATGGAGCAGGAAGACTCTCAACAGACATTGGTCTCTACACTGGACTTCCTAGGCTCCCAAACTTATGAGCCAAATAAATTCCTGTTCACTGTAAATGAGTCTGTGGTGCTGTTTTATGGAAGCACAAAATGGACTGAGACAGAACACTGGACCCAGAAGGATGGCTGTGGCTACAATGAGCACCTGAAAAGGGAGAAGAGAAAAAGAAAGGACCCAGAAGGATGGCTGTGGCTACAATGAGCACCTGAAAAGGGAGAAGAGAAAAAGAAACATGCCCGTGTACTTACATCACCTCTGTGCGCGTCTGAGACTGCTTTACCACTTTGTGACTGATTTTATACTTTAGGACACAGTATTCACCTTTATAACAGTTTTATGAATGCTTACTAAAAATTTGTGATGTCAGGGGAATCAGAACTAAATGAAGAATACAAAGACCTCAAAACTATCTTGAGAAATGAATACCACAGCTCTCTAGCAGAACATTTGTTCATACCTTGCTTGCTAAGATGCCTGCAATAAACTCTGTTGTTAAAGACTGTCTTAACTCGTGCCCTAAACATCTGCCTCTGCAAACATGTCTACAGAAGGAATTCCCCCGCAATGGTTTTAGGCACATAAGCATCTGTGCTGGTGATCATGTAGACCAAAACTTAAACAACCAATGTTGTAACAGTTTAAGAATGATGAGGGGAAACCTATAAAAACAGTGAAAGAACTAAACTAGGGGCTTGAGCTTTCAGGAGGAAACTCTGCTCGAGTCCACCAGTGTGAATACACTTTTCTGATTTCTCCACTTGAATCTCTTGGGTACCTTCGCTATGCATTTGGGGAGGGGAGGTCCCATGCCTCAGTTTCCCATAACAGAAGGAACTTATGGGTAGAACTAGAAGAATCTGAAGGAACAGTCTAGAAAAGCCTAGATTGATGAGGACAGAGCAACTGTGGTGAGGGCTGAGAAGGTAAGGGCTCCAGGGAGAACCTAATCATCTGGGGCATTACCCAGAAGTTATGGAGGAGAATGTTAAGAGAAACAGGGACAGAAAAGGAATTCTGATGTCTCAGAAGGAAATGAGGGACAGAATTAGCAGCTGGAATAACAATATTCTGCCACAAGGTGGCACAGAACTTGGCAGATCTGCCAGATTTTGACCACATCCAAGGGCTTTACAGAAGGAACTGCAAGAGTCATGAACTAGAACATTTAAGTGAAGAATTTTCTAAGAAGACTATCCAGGGATCTGTGTCGTCTTCATTTTTTTTTTTTTTTTGGTCTTTTTGAGACAGGGTCTCTCTGTAGCCCCAGCTGTCCTGGAACTCACTATGTAGACCAGATTGGCCTCAAACTCACAAAGATCAGCCTGCCTCTGCCTCCCAAGTGTGCCACCATGCCCAGCTTCTTTTAAGCACATATAGCCAGATGTAAGGGGAGAGATAAAAAGAGAGAAGAAAGCGCTAAACGTTCATAGCCTGATCACCTGAAGAGTGAAGACATCCTTAGACTAGTAAACCAAGGATATGGCCAAGGGCATTTTGCTGAAGGTGTCAGATGACCTTCATCAAGACAATAAAAGAAAGCCCTCAAAAACATTTCGGAGATCTTCAAGGCTGCCCTTCCCATCACAGATCCACAGCAGGACCTTTGAAAGCAAGGTTTCCAGACAGGTACTCACAGGACCTCAGTATTTGCTCCCCTCTGCTGCCTTAGGACTCCGCTTAAATCTGGTTCATCACTCCCTTGGCTGCCCTAGCCATGGCTCATATAGATCCCTGTGTGGTTCAACCCACAGACCTGGAAGATAACAAGGCCTTGGCCTTGTTAGATGATGCCAATTCTGCAGCCACATAGAATGCAAGAGCTGTGGGACCATAGTGACCTTCACCATGATTCCAAAGGACGTACTGAATGGCCTGGGGATCCAGCAGAAACTTATAGCAGGCACGCAGCCACTACAAAGAGCCCCGACTAGGTCAATGCCCAGTGGATCTAATGGGTCAGTGCTGCCACAGAGGCCCCAGGACTATAGGCCTATCAGCATGAAACTCTTCCCTAGGGACCTATCAGTATAAGATTCCAACCTATGAAAGCTTTGGCAGTCCACAGTAGTGCCTATGCCAAGAATCTGGAGGTTCAAATACTCCCCTGGTATACAGAGAAGATAGAACATGGAATCAAAGATTATTCTGGAGCTATAAGATTTAATATTATTTTACTTGTTAGTTTTGAACTCACTTGGAACCAGTTAACCCTCCCAACCCATTCACTTATTTCTCCCTTTATGAATGAGAATGTCTATACTAAACCTGTCCTGCCCATGTATTCTGGAAGTAAGTAACTTCTCTTGATTCCACAGGCTCATCAAACCTAGACGTTTGTCTCTGGATTGGTCAGATCTCCTTACCCACTCCCAATTTAGACTTCGGCTTTTGAGCTGGTGCTGATAGACTTTGGAGCTAGAAGGATGGAGCAAATGTATTTTATTAAGTGAGGACACAAATTTCCTGGGGTGGGTGGAAGTGGGATGCTACTATTTGAATATGTTCCCCCAAAAGCCCATGTTAGAAAACCAATCCCAATTGGACAGCACTGGGAGGTGGGACCCAACGAGAGGTTGAGGTCAGGAGGGCTCCACACTCATGAATCAATTAATGCCAATTATGGAGGCGTATGAGGCCACAAGTCCAGTATTCTGTTTTCTACCCACCCTTGTCCACGTGATGTTTTCTATCAAGAAGGTCCTTACCAGGCGCCAGCTCCTAGAACATGGACTTCCCAGTCTCCACAAGGACAGAAAGAAAACCCTATCCATTGTAAATTACCCAGTCCTTGGTGTCACAGCATAAAATGAAAACATGAACTGAGTTAATTAAGTGATCAGATACCAAATCCTGTACTGGACAAAATAAATGCTAAAAAGGCCACAGTGGTGATGACATTGTTACAACACTGAATCTGCTGTCTGTGTTCCAATGTTAAACATGAACTTGATATAAAGTTGATAATTTCACTGTGGTTATATAATTAGGCCTTCCTGTGTTCAACTTTCAAATGATTCAAATGGAAAAAATAAAATAAGGCACGAGAGACACAAACGGTTAGTGAGGAAATCTCAGTCAAAGGTAGGTAACAAGGTATATTTAGTACTACTCTCACAACTTTTCCCTGTAAATTTGAAAGTATTTCCAGTTAACTGGTTAGAAGAGAAGAGTTGAACTGAAACTGATTCTCCCACTACTGTCATAGCTTGGACAGGACTAGAAAGCTCTGGGAAGACACTCAAGCCCTTTCCCAACAGTGCCTAGAGAGCGAACAATGAGGCACAGCTCTTCCAAAGAGGCAAAATCAACCAATCCTTTAAGAGTTGTCTCTGAGTGGTTTCTGTTTCCTAAGATATCTCTTGGCTGTGCATTACAATCTGTTCGTGACCTGGTCTCTGCCAATCCTTCAGGCTCTAGCCACAGCAGACTTTTGGGAGATTGGCAGACATGCCAAATATCCCACTTTGTCACTCAGATTTGGAATTTAATGCCACAACTTCAAGGTACTCTCCCCTGAAATCCCCACTTAGATGTAAATTAGCCATCCAGAGTTTAGATCACTGCCTGGGACAGACAGGAACTCGGTGAATATTCTTCCATGAACAAATTAGGCCACATTCATAATACTTGAGTTTTCAATCTGGTCTGCCCAGGTCACACCACTCACATTACCACTGTGTGGTCACTTAAAGTAGCAGCATAACTGTTGTCTGCCTATCTGCCTTCCCCCTCAATTTTAAGCTGCTATGCTAAGACGGTACAGTGTTCCTTCTCCAGTGCCCATCTCTGCACAATTCCAAGGCTAGCAAAGCCTCAAAGTCCCAGGAAGTTAAAAAATACTTTACATTGCACCACTGAACTCTTCAAGACACTGGCTGCTACTAAATAGTAAGAATCAGAGCCAAAGTTATGGAGGGCTTATTCTGACCTCAATAATGAACACTCTATAAGTGCTTTAAATATTTTATTTCCTCAAATCTGAAGCAGAACTGTGTTAGCTAGGTAGTAAAATACCTCTTGTTTTAAAATAGGAACCTGTGGATCAGAATACGATATTACATTACTTGCACAAAGGTTCAGAGCAGTGTAGAGGCTCAACTCAAATCCAGGCAGTGGGGTGGAAGCCTACGGCTCATGCTCTCTGCACTCTGGCTGGAGGAAATGTGTGCTTCCATTCTCTCCATTCCCACTCTGCCAAACTGATCTGCCCATCATCACACAGACACTTCCACATGTTGTAGCAAGATGACCTTTCCCTGGAGTAGCCGACCAAGTCCTATACTGTGAAAGGCATCACAGAAAGACACTGTCCAATAACTTTCACCCAACCCACTATAGGGACAAAAATCTTCTATCAGGGTATCATTTTTTATGCACTGCAAAATCCCTAGCTAAAATCCAGGTATTACCAAAAGGGTTTTAACTGCTTATAGCAAGTGAGTCAGAAACATTTTGAAGTGGATTATTCAGATTACTCAGTAGGGTCCTGAGGAATAGAATTCATCTAGTTAAAGTCAGGCCATGGAGAAATGTCAAGAAATATTTAGTGAGTACCATCGTTCAAGACCAGATCAAAGTCAGGCCGAAGAACAAGTGCTCTCATAGGTTCAGCCTAGGACAAGGGGGTTGAGGGTAAGACTGGGCTCTGATGGTAAAAAAAAAATTGCAGAGGCTAGAAATGTTCCATCTTCTGAAAAATGCTGCCCGTTAGCACCAACCCACAGTAAAGCAAAAACCACAGAACAGAGAGATGGTCTTTGCAACCAGCAATTATACAGTAATGGTCTTTATCAAAAATCAGAGCCCACAAAGAGCTAGACAAAAGCCAACAAACCAGCCACTGTCTAAAAAGCAGGTGTCCATGTGCCACATGCCATCATAGCATCAGAGATGTGCTGGATAGCTTTAGTGTCAACTTGACACACCTAGGTTGAGGGAGCTTCAATTGGAGAACTGCCTCCTTAGGACTGGCCTGTGGCCATGTCTGTGGGGCATCTTCTTGATTGCTGAGTGATGTGGGAGGGCCGGCCCACTGTGGGTGGTGCTATCCCTGGGCAGGTGGGCCTGTGTTGCATAAGAAAGCAGGCTGAGCAGGGGCCAGGGGAGCAAGCCAGGAAGCAGTGTTCCTCCATGGCCGGTGCTTCAGCTCCTGCCTCCAGGTTCCTGCCCTGAGTTCCTACCTTGGGCTCCCTGATGAACTCTGACCCAGGATATGTAAGCTAAATAAACCCTTTCCTCTTCAAGTTGGTAGTGGTCAGAGTATTTTGTGACAGCAATGGAGAAACAAGCCAGAACAGGGGAGAAGGATTTCTAAGCACTTTCGTCCTGGAAAGCACTCTCCTCCCATTATGGCAGCCTATTTTAGCCCCTATGCTTCGCACTTGGGGACCCTCAGCCCCTCACAGACTGGCATGCTAGCTGCCCGCATATGACTGGGTCTCTACAGCCCTGGGCCATTTCAAGTCAGGCAATCTCCACTGGCTGCCAGGGTGATGCATGAAATCCCTAGAGGCAAGAGGAAAAGGCTAGTGGATGGGGGAGCCTTTGATCCCGGGAACCAATGATATATCCACATCATCAGTGGGCAGAAGACCAAGAACGCTGGGCTGGAAACCATGGTCCTGAGGGGCCCACTAGTGACATGGACAGTTGTCTATTTTCTTCATGGTTAAGGTAGTAGGACAGCCATAAAAGAGAGTACTTCCCTAACTTAAGTCATTTGAGTACTTGTAATTTAGCAAACCCTTCGTTGCGTTTAAGTTCACGATCTGTGCTTTCTTTTCTCTGGTGCTGGGGATAAAAGCCACAATCTTGCACGTACTAGGCAAAGCACTGTCACCAAGCTATACCCCCGGTCTAATACATATGCTTTAAAAGGAAACTTCATGTTGTTGCAAAATCGCTCAGTTCGTGGAAGTTTTTTCGCCTCCATGCTAGCGTAAACACGTAACTATGTCATTCATGGGCCACCAAATCTCGCTACTAAGCCACCCAGAGTAGCATCAGCTCTGGGAAGCAGGGTCATCCGGAGGGTCGGAGCCCAGATGGGACTGGAGGGTCAAGTGCAGAGGATGTCCGCGGAGTCCCTCCCGCTCGCTCCCCCCACCGTCCTCCGCACGCCACGCCCCACCCCTCCAGCAGCACGTTTCCTGTCAAAACAAACGGGGGGGGGGACGAGATGGGGACGGTGGGGGCTGAGCCCAGAGCCGGGGAAACCAGGCAACAAACCCCAAACACAGGCCGCATCCGGCCCCACCGCAGAGCAGCCCCACTCAGTGAGGGCAGGGCCCGGGGCCCGGAGCCAGGAACGCAGGGACACGGGGGCGCAGAGATTGGGAACCCGGGGCCGTGGGGAGCGCTCGCCGTGCGGACGCCAGCGTCCGCTCAGCGGAGTGTAAACAGGAGCCAGGCCCGGGCACCTCTGGGGCCTACGTGACACCCCCGGGGGGGGGGGCCTCCACGTCCCGTTCCGACGGCCGCTGGGGCCAAACCCCAGGGCTGGCAGGGGACACAGAACCCCAGGCCACGACCCCGCCGTGCGGCAACGGAAACCGCCGGGATGCCCCAGGAGAAGCGCCCCTCCCTCCGTGTCCCCGTCCAACCTCAATCCTCCCCGCGACAGCTGCGCACCCGCTGGTCCCGCGCAGACACTCGGTGCAGGATGCGCGACCCTGTTCGGGGTGCTTCGCGTCCCCTCGCCCAGCGACAAAGACCCTAAGCCGTGCAGCAGCCCAACAGCCCCGACCCCTTCTGTCCGCCCCATGCGTTATTTAAAGGACCCGGAGGGACTCCGGGGACGAGACCATCTGCAAAAGGGGCGGGAGGGGGATGACGGTGCCGCTACACTGGGGACCAGGGAGATTCAGGCTGAGATAGCTGAACTCCCATGGAGTCACCCTATAATAGCACTTTTTCCTCGTGTTTCGATCATGAAGGCCCAAGATAGTTCATATCGGAGGGCGCTTTGACGCGAGAAGGCCAACTCCCCCCGTGAACAGAGAGTGGTACGGTCCCGGCCTGCCAGGGGCGGGGAGAGGAGTGTTTACGGAACTGGGGTGGTGCGGGGCGCTGGGGGCGGGGCCTAAGCGGCCGCCTGTAACTCTGCAAACTTAACCCCTGGGCTCTCCAAGTTCATCTGCCTGGGCGATGCTGCAAAGGTCCCTGCCAGGAGAGAAAATTTAGTGCTCGCACACCAACGTTCTCTTTAACCAGAGCAGTAAAAACTGAGTGTTCACCTTCACCCTGTGTATACTCACAGACAGGGCGAAGCAAACCATCAGCGTTCCAAGCTGGCTTTCCCACGCACCTCCGCGATCAAGCGCGTCATCCACGTTTGCCTACATTTTCACGTAAACAAGGGTCCAGATTTGTCCCTGAAACGCGCGATTAGCTTCTGGGAGCCACACCTATCCAAGTTCTCAGGACTTGAGTGTGCACGTGTGGAATGATAAGTGTCTTACTTCCTCAAAATAAGGGTTCCGCCTAGCTTGTAGAGAAATTTCGACAGTGGTTAATGTAAATAAATACTAGGAGAGACTTTTGTCAGGCCTGTTGTTCCTTGCTTCTCGGGACCTAGCTTCAGGGCGTTTAAAAAACAAACAAACAACAACAACAACAACAACAAAAAACCAAGCGTGTTTCAAGGCACTTGCTGTCAAGAGCACTTGCTCCTCTTCCAGAGGGTAAGAATTTGGTTCCCAGCGTGCGTTTGAGGGCTAACACCTGCCTGTAATTCCAGTTCCAGAGAATCTGATGCCTTCTTCTGGCATCCACTCACACAGACACACACATGAACATGAATGAAAACAAAAAATAAATCTTTTTTAAAAAGAGAAAATGCAGTCGATACTCAGGTCCTTTTCTACATCCTGCCGTTTTTTTATATCACTTCTTGGAATAAGCAGATGTCAGAAGCTTCCAGTTTCAAGACTTGCCAAATAACCACCACCACACAACTGGTATCACCACCCTAAAAAGCTCCACAATAAAAAGATTAACAAAATATACCTAAATTCCTGGTAACTGTGTGACACACACACTGTGTTCTCTGCTAGCTTTGTAGGAATATGCTAAGTATTGTTTTGTGCTATGACCTAACTAGAAACAGGTGAACATGAGTCAGTGTAGTTGTCCAGTCAACATAGGTGATCAGCTCACTGACCTCTGGGGATGATGCTTCTTTTAAAGCTCAAATATGTAACTCTCAAGACCACAAGGGAGCATTTTTTACCAAAGCAAGTGACTCAAGTTTCAGCATGTAGTGGCACAAGAACCTTGAGATGGAAGTGGGGTGAAGGATAATATCAGAGACCCAAGCTAGGTCTAGAATTGGTAGACAAATCTTCTGTCACTTTGATGTTACATAATTTAACAATTTGCAAACCCACTGATGAATTAGCTAACCTACTACTTTCAGCCTGATTTATGCTGCTAAATATAAGGCAGTTCCCTCAAAAAAACAAGCTTTGTATCACATCCTTACCACAAAGATCAATCATATAATAAAACCTTTCATGCTTCGGTTATGTTCATGACTTTCCATGGAGAGGGGACAGATATTTGAAAAGGAAACCTTTTCAGCAAGTAAAATAACATTTGATTTAAAGAAATCTTATTAGTACATCCAATTTTGGGTTTTGTTTTTACTTCTTCAGGTAGCATGTATCCCCAGCGGACCTCAAACTTGTAATCCTGCTGCCTCAGCCTCTGGAGTGCTGTGTTTACAGACATGTACCACCACACCCAGCTTTGCACCTAATTTTTGTAAATGACCTGTTTTGAACCATTAGGAGAACGCATGGTAGTATACTTTGTTTTCCTGATACAAATTCCATGGGAGACCAAATTTGATTTACTATCTTTGGTAAAAACAAAACAACCACCAAAAAACCCAACAATAACTTTGAGCAGATCAAAATTTTTGCGTGAAGAAATACACATACTCATTTCTGTTTTACACATCTGAAATCTGGGCTTTAGTTCCCTTCCTTCCCCCTCTTTGGTGGCAGTGGGGATGGGAGAGTCCCTTCTGTGATTTGTTTTCAGTGGTACTAGGGGTCAAAGCAATAAGCAATTGCTAGGCCAGTGTGCACTACCACTGAAACCTGTTTTCAATTATAATGAATTCTTGAAAATACTCAGAAAATTTTAAATGTAATTAGAATACACACTTGAGTTTGCTGTGGTGGAGCTGATGTAATGGAATACAAATTCAGCTGTAACACTCAGCAGCCCAGGGTGCCTAAGCAGGAGAGAATGAGGAAACGCTGTCATAATTCTGTCCTCTGTTTATCTCCTGCGGCTTGTGAGGCTTCTCTTCCTGGGTGGACCTGACTTCCAAGCTTCTTGTTATATGCAAGCTTCTTAACCAAGGCCTGCCATCTTTTCATTTGCACAAGCCCCTAACATTGGAGACCCTCCAGGCCTGGTCTAATGTTCCATTGCTGCTGTCCTGGCATTCTTAATACTTTTTGTGCATCTTCATTTTGCACTGGGCCCCACAAATTGCATAACTGGTCCTGATCTTACCACACAGAGTATGAGTCTCCAGTACCGGGGGCTTGAGCCTGGAGCCTTGCGTTCATACTAGGCAAATACCTACCACTGAACTGCATTCTCAGATCTTTTTCTTTTTCTTTTTTTTTCATTTATGAGACAAAGTCTCACTAAGTTTCCCAGACAGACCTTGAACTTGCCATTCTCCCTCCTCAAAGCCTAGTGTTTAAAAGATTTTTCCCCTTTAACCTGTTCCCAAACGCAAATCTATTATTTCATCTAGTATTCAGTTGAAGAAATCTATATCTATTCAATGCTAGAGAAGAAACAAAAAGCAAAAACAAACAAATAACAAACACAACAACTAGGTGTATCACAGGTTTTAGAGTTCATTTAATCAATTTCCAAGAATAATTTTGACTCTACATTATTTTGACCTCATGTTCTCTATTTTTTACATACTAATGCCTCACATAAGATGTGACTCCATTATACGAAGAAGAAGAAAGGTTAAATGGATTCTGATCTCCTTCTCTAGTGCTAGAGAGGAACTGAACAAAACATTAGTTGACGGGCATGCAGTAGAAAGCAGAGGGAAGAAAAGCAATTTGGCTAATAGACGTGTTAGATAAGTCATCAAATGTTCAAACAGCAACCACATACCTTCTGTTCAAGTTTGCTATGAACCTAAAATTGTTAAAAAAAATAAACTCTATTAAAATAGCTCTCTTGCGTGGTGGCGCGCACTTTAATCCCAGTGCTCCCGAGGCAGAGGCAGATGGATCTCTACGAGTTCAAAGCCAGCCTGGTCTGCATAGTAAGTTCCAGGACAGCTAGGGCTACAGGGAGACCCTGTCTCAAAAAGACCAAAATAATAATAATAATAATAATAGCCCCTCTTGTTGGTTGTATTTTTCCTTTGACCTTCAAGATAAATCAGATTTAAGTTGTTGACCAGTTTGACTATAAACTTGATCAATTTTCCAAAGCACCAAAACCAGTTTTCCCTGAACTCCACTGAACTGAATTAATATAAAGTCATTTCCCTTACCAGTTGTTTTCTACCTTCACATTTAGACACTGGCCAGATCCTGACCCTGTCACATAATAATAGACAAACAATTTTAGTGCTTCCTTCATGCACTGCGCCATTTCCTTCCACTTACCTGGACAATACAGTTCTCCAGTGGGATTCAAAAGAATGAGAAGCAGCTGTGTGGAGACCTATGTGGGAAGCAGGGAGGAAGTGGGAGGGGCCAAGGAGTACCAATGGGAGATCAAACAGCTGCTGGGTTCAGTCTCCTGACCAGGACAGTTCCTCTCCAGAGCCACCACTGGACCACCAGGCAATTGTTTTCTAAATGCCTTTGTAAGTAACCATACAGGCCCTCACTTTTAAAATCAAGTGGAATACTCAATGGGGTGGGAAAGAATTTTTAAAATAAGATGTAAAGCCTAGAAGACAGAAAGAAAACATTAAGAGATCTGACGCTTCAGACAGTGTTCAACTTCAAAACAAGTTACAGAACAGCAATTGCCATCCATGCCAAAAAGAGTTTATACTCTTTTATACTGGGGGCAGTTTACATGGACACTTTACATTTGAAATGCATCTAAGTGGACTGGAAGAAACCCACTGACAAGCAGATGCTTTAGGAAATGTTCCAGATTCATTAGCTGCACATTCAAATGGCTTGTTTCTTTTTCAGTATTCATTATTTCATACTACCATACCACGATACTACTCTTATCATTGTGAGTCCCCCAAGTATGCCTTACTGGAGGTAAGTTATTAACACTGTGCAATAGATGTCTTTCCTATCTCTTTTTCATTCGTGTTTAAGAAAAGCCATGGTAACAAACAGAGCTTTTCATACAAAGGATATAAAGGGAATGATTTGCGAAGATCTCTTAGTATGGTATGCTCACATTATTTATGCTGGATAGGGGATTACTATTTAGGTTGTTGTCTTCAAGCCCTACCTTCGTACATGGAATTTACTTTTATTTTGAACATGCTTTTGCTTCAACCTCTGACCTCTAAGGCCTTCCTTTTTTTGCTGATAAACTGGACAGGGGTCCTTTCTCTAAGTGGCATAGGCATTTGGAAAACAATTGCCTGGTGGTCTAGAGGCAGCTCTGTAACTATACCAGTTTTTGAGGATGACAAATTAACATTCAGATGCTGTTCACAGTAGTTTCTACCTGAGCTCCTGGGGACTCTAGTAGAACTATGGAACTAGAACAGTGAAAGACTTATGACCGAACTGGAAGATACTCAGTGGTGACTCACCCAGTTGGCAGGTAAAAATAGAAACAAGAAGAACTCATTCCAGGGCTTCTCTCCACAAAGAGGCATGCTCATGCATACGCATAAACACATGCATACAGTGTTACATGCACAGTTTTAGTTCTTGGCATGATCATCATATTTCCATAACAACATGTAAACAGCATGCCACTGTACCAACTAAGTGTCCAAAGTATTTATGATCACATTCCATTACCTAGTAGACTGCCCGGCCCAGGTACTGGGGTGGCTGTGCTTTCCAAGAAAGCAAGGAGAACAAAATACTGTTAACTATCCTAAAATATGAGGCTGTCACTCTTCCCAGCAAACTGTATGTAATTTGACCCTAAGCACACATGGCCTTCTGGATTTGGGGAAGGCTGAAGTATACAATCTGGGGAAGGCTAGGAAGAGAAGGCGTGACCCATGTTAGGTAAAGGCTTCCAGTGTACATACCCTCAGGTCATATATACACCTCAGCAACCCCTCAGCTATCTCGGTAAATAAGCTCAATAAAGTCATTGGCTCCCCAGTAAACTTTAATCAAACATTGGCTTGACACTAGAAACTTGAAAGGGAATAAGCATTGCTTAGTATCCTCAAGAAAAGAAGTCTCACAACAGATGGAAAATTTATTTGTTAATGCTATTATGTCTCACAATTATTTTTAAAAAAGAAAATGGGAATGTAAAAGATGTTAAAAGTATATGGGAAATGGAGATACTGATATTTTCCAAAAATTGGGAAAGCCTTAGCAAGTGATAAAGGTCTGTGTAGGTTTGTTATAATATATAAAAGATGAGACAAAAATAATGTACACATAATCTTAAAATGTCTATCATGGTTTAGTCAACTAGTTTAAGGAACAAAATATATGTCTAAACAAATTAAGATTTATTTATACTTGCAACTGCCTGCCCAACTTTCGATGACTCTGCTTGCTGATTGTTGTTCTTCTCAGAGGTGTAAACTTATTTAGATAGAGAAATCATAGTGAACATATTACTATCCTTACTAGATTATATTTGCATAATTAAAATCAGAATATTTGGTTCCTTACATAAGCCTTACCTGCATAGCACATGATAATTAAAAGTATCAGATTGGTAGACCTAAACTTATTGGATGATTAACAGCCATACTTTAAGGCCCATAATAATGTGGTCAGAGGGACTTAAAGGACAGCTTTTGCCCCTTGCCATCCAAGCTCGACTAAGTTCCAGGTGGCTATGGAACATCTCTCAAAATGTCCTGTAACTGTGGTGAGTCACCTGACCCCTTATTCAGGGAGGACATGGAGACCCCACGAAATGGACTTGAACCAATGTCCAGTCTACAAAGAGGAGGGTCAACTCAGAGGAAACATCTCATTCATGCTTCCAAATGAAGCCAGATATGGTCAAGCAGGACCTTTGACTTATCTGAACATAGATGGAACTGGTAAAAGAAAGGAGCCAGGGGCTCCTCCCAAGCCCATGTGACCCGAGGAACAGATCCTCAAATGACCTTAAGTGTAAAAATAAATTTATTTATTTGGGCCAACTGTATGGTCATAAACACCCAAATGGAAAGTATAACCAAAGAGTAACATCATCAGTATACTTCTTTAAGAGTTTAAGGGATTACACTTCCCAGACATTAGACTTAAGTCTATATAAAAAGTTATTTAGACAATTATTTCTCATTGATGATTTTGTTCCTAATCAGAAAGTGCTGCTTAGATGTAAGACTTCAAATACTGGTCTGCAATTCTGTAGTGCCCACCTGTAGCTAAGGGAGACAACCCGCTATCGTTCTAAAATGATGGATAAATTTGTTTACTCCCCCATCTAGAAGCCTTTGAGAGAGAACTGACACTGATTCTAACTACTCCAACAGCTATCAAAATACCTGAAAGCAAATCCTGAATCCATCACTCTCAAGTCCAGCCTTGGAAGACAAAAGAAAAATGAGGAAGAACCCAATAAGGGATGCTTTTGGAAGCCCTTGTCAAGAAATTCCAATGGACTCATGGAACTCATGAGAAGTCATGGAACGTTTAGGAAGCTTGGCCTCTTGAGAAATTTATAGATGCATCTCACTTTGAGTTGTCTCTGCTTCTTGACCCTGGTGTGAGCTCTCAGCCTTCTTTCTGGCTGCCTCCTGCTGCCATGCCTATTGCTTTATTGGGTGACCCAAGTGAGCCTTGCTCAGCGGGAGCCTTGCTTTCCTGAAAGATGGAGATACTGACTAATGACAGAGTCTTGGACCCTGGGATTGTGTCTTTTCAACAAGCCATTTATTACAAAATTCAGATGGTTTTTGTACATACCAAGGAACTGGCAGTCATGTGGGATATGGCAGTCACATACAAAGATTTAGGGTATGTCCTAGTCTGTTTCTCCATTGCTATGACAAAACACTCTGACCAGTATCAACTTGGGGAGGAAAGGGTTTATTTAGCTTACATCTCCTGGGTCACAGTTCATCCAGGAGCCCAAGGCAGGAACTCAGGGCAGGAACCTAGAGGCAGGAGCTGGAGTACAGGCCATGGAGGAATACTGCTTACTGGCTTGCTCCCCTGGCCCCTGCTCAGCCTGCTCTCTTATGCAACTGCCTTATATGCATGTATGAAATTATTAATAAATTATTTATTTTTACAAAATATGAGGCTGTCTACATTTTGCTCACATGTACACGTATACCATGTCCTAGTTTGTTCTCATTGCTGTGACAAAATACTCTGACCACTACCAACTTGAAGAGGAAAGGGTTTATTTAGCTTACATATCCTGGGTCAGAGTTCATCTGGGAGCCCAAGGTAGGAACTCAGGGCATGGCAGGAGCCTGGAGGCAGGAGCTGGAGCACAGGCCATGGAGGAACACTACTTACTGTCTTGTTCCCCTGTCCCCTGCTCAACCTGCTTTCTTATGAAACACAGGCCCTCCTGCCCAGGGATGGCACCACCCACAGTGGGCTGGGCCCTCCCAAATCACTCAACAATCAAGAAGGTGCCCCACCGACATGGCCACAGTCCAGTCCAATGGAGGCAATTCCCCAGTTGAGGCTCCCTCAACCCAGGTGTGTCAAGTTGACACTAAAGCTATTGCACATGTATATTCTGTGCGTATATACGAAGTAGAAAAAGAAAAAAGTAAATTCTGCCATGAGAAAATCAAGAGTAAAGAGCTGCCAGGCGTGGTGGTGCATGCCTTTAATCCCAGCACTTGGGAGGCAGAGGCAGGTGGATCTTTGTGAGTTCAAGGCCAGCCTGGTCTACATAGTGAGTTCCAGGACAGCTGGGGCTACAAAGAGACCTTTTCTCAAAAAGAAAAAAAAAAAAAAAAAAAGAGTAAAGAGCTATAGCAGGCCTTTCTGGACAGTTCCTGGAAAAAATCTTAGGCCATAACATGGTTAATTTAACAAGGATGTCTGCAGGTACATAATCATAAACACTTAAGAGTCTCTCGCTACAACACAATTGTGTAAATGATTTTTAATGGGGATTGAACCCAGGACCTCATGCATGCTATTTGTGTGACACCACTGAGCTATATCCCTAGCCCTCTTTTCCTACCTTTTATTTTGAAACAGCCTCACTGAATTGTCCATGCTGACCTTGAACTCACTCTGTAGCCTGGACTAGCCTTGAACTTGAAATCCTCCTACCTCAGCTTCCCTGAACAGCTGGAATTATAAATCTTTGTCTCAGGGCCTAGCTACAGATAAATACTAATGCTCAAGCTGAAGTCTTTATTGGAAGCAAGGCTGAATATAAAATTTTCTGAATGACTTTTTAAAATTGACAAACATAGGTGACTAATCAAAATGACCTATGGAAGAAGTGCAGTATGGGGGGCGTTGAGGTGAACTTGGGATTCAGACAGACCACAGAGTTGACAGCCAAGTTTCTCCACTCACAGTGCATGCGCCCTTATCACCACAGGTGTCAAATGGTGATAACTATGGCATGGGGAACAATTTGTTACTTTAGTGGTTATATTGGTCTGTTTTCTGTTGCCAGTAACACAATGCAACAAACTGGATGAGTTACAAAGGAGGTTTATTTTAGTTCCCAGTTCTGTAAGAGCCAGGTCAAAGGACCAAAATGTCCCTGCCAATCTCTTTTCTTCTTACAAAGTCATCAGAATTTATTCTCAAAGGCTCTACCTTAGTGACGTTAATCTTAATCACCTGCCAAATGCCCTACTCTAAGACTGTTTCCATGCTCTAGATAGTCACAATAGGAATTAAATGTCTATACACAAAACCTTGAGAGACACCCTAAGTCATATCCAAACCATAGCAGTCATCCAGCTTCCCGAAATGTGTTAGCTACTTTACACATTGCTGTGTCAAAATACCCAACTAAAGTAACTTAAGGAAGGAAGGTTTATTCTGGCTTACAGTTTCAAGGGATACCATCCATCATGGCAGGGATGGCATGGCAGCAGGAACATGGGCAGCTGGTCACAATGCATCTACTATCAGGAAGGAGGGAGACAGAGAGAGAGAGAGAGAGAGAGAGAGAGAGAGAGAGAGAGAGAGAGAGACTGGTGCTCAGGTCCCTAGCTCCTTTTTATTCAGTTTGGGATCTCCATTTAGGGTATGTCTTCATACCTCAGTTTACCTAATCTAGAAAATTCCTCACCAACAAGTCCAGAGATATGTTCCCATGGTGAGTCTAAAGTCCTAGGAGTTGACAAAATTAGCCATCACACAAAGGTACTTGCATTATTATAATTTATTATAGAAACCAAAGTGGGGGTGACATGGTAAGCGCACTAATATTTTACTATTAGAGATGGAAAGATTCTTTCTTCCCAGACTCTGACAACTGCTGCAGGGACATAGAACATAAGCATGTGCCCTTGGATGCTGACCAGCACAGGAAGGTAGGGATGATTCACAGAGTCTGCAGTGGGGGTAAGAGGACCAAAACGATGGCACCTGCCATAGCATCCTTAGAAAATTAGCTGTGTCCTGGTCTTAGCTGTGCTTGGCTTTCTTTAGCTCTTTCCCAAGTCTGATTCTTCAACATCGAAGATGCTATGTCCACTCAGCTATTCTCATGAGCCACCAAGACTCTTGTTTCAACTCCATTAGTTGCCAAGATCCTTCTGTGCTGGGGGTTCATACCAGTGACCCCCACGCAATGATGATTGGGGATGAGTAAGCACGCTGTTCGCCAGCCCATGCCACCCCCAGTACCGGGAACACTCAGGCTCAACAGGGAGCCTAGTCAAGCAGGGACTCATTTATTGCAGGTGCTACAGAGCTTATAAAGGCACCTGGAAATCCCCCTCCCCACCGAGGGTGTATCTTAAGGATAGCCACGCACTGATCATGCACTCCTCAGTAGTGCGGAAATATTCTTCAGACTTTCAAAGCAAGTCAGGCCGTACCCCAGTAACTTCCTTTTGGACCTCTGCAAGGTGGGGCCTTTAGGTCCCCACATCTCCCCCTTTTATTTTTATTTTAAGGCCGGACTGACTTTATTTCACGGGTTACCCACCTCATAGATGGCTCCCTGAGGAGAGATGGCAACTCCTTCCTCTAATCTTATGCATTTTTGCCTGTCTTAGGTTGTGTCATCTCTGATCAATCTTTGCCCATCATTGGATCATGCATCTGGCCATGTGCATGTCCTGTCTTAGGAGTACTTGTCATGGGACATCTTACCCATCCTTGGCTAAAAATCCGTCATGATTAAGGGCAGCCGCATGGGTAATGCCAGCCCGTGACACTCTTAGTCTCTGCCTAACTCAGCCAAGCATGGGCAACTGGAGGGGATCCTGGGGGAGTCCGTAATCATGAGGAGGTGGGCCGTGGCAGTTCCAAGGGTCCTCTCTTGCTGAATTATCTGATAAAGACACTTAAAGATAAGCATCATCAAGAGAAACAAAGCAAGTCATGGTGTAGGACAAGTTGAAATACTTCTGAGACCATGTACCTTTTAGCCAATCAGCCAGTTGTCTGAAAGGCAAAGAGGCTGACTGGCAATGAAGCCAAGGAACTGGGTCCTTCACTTCAGATGGATATAAATAAAGAGATCTCATGAACTATTGTCCGTGGACTGTCATGCTAATCAGTCGGATCCTGGCCTACCCACTTAAGGTTTTTCACAGGCACCCAATGGGGTTTGAATCTCCTGTAGGATAGACACACCCAAAGCCTTGACCCATGATTAGCAATGGATCTGGGCCTTTCCATTGCCCTGTAATGGGATCCTTCCATCTTACCCATACCTCAGGTCTCTGCTCCTGCCATCCCCAATGCTTCTGAAACTGGGATTCCAACTGATTTTTTTGAAAATTAAGAACATTAATAGTGAATAAGGCCATACCCAACTGTTGGTGGGGGCTTATTCCCCCTTTTTGTAATTGAATTTTTAGGTTTTAATGGTTGTGTTCTATAATGGCTTGACCTTGGGGATCATAGGGAATTCCTGTATTGTGTTGAATTCCCCAAAGTGAAAAGAAATCTTGTAAATTTTTACTCACAAAACATGATCCATTAGCAGTTTTAATTCTTTTGGCCAGTCCCAGCGTAGCAAAGCACTGGAGAAAATGAGACTGAGCATGTTTAGACTTCTCTCCTGTATGAGCAGTAGCCCAGCAGGCATGTGAGAATGTGTCAATGGACACAAAAATATACCTAAGCTTTCCAAAAGCATCATAGTGTGTGATATCCGTCTACCACAAGGAATTGGGCTTGAGTCCCCTGGGGTTTACCCCTGGCTGTTGCAGAGGCGGTACATGCAGAAAGGGTTGACAAGACTTACAGGTATGGACAATCTTCTTTAGGTCCTTGAAGGGAACTTGAGGAAACCTCTTATGGAGTCCCCGCCACTTTACATGAGTGAGGTTATGTAACCCCTGAGCTTCATTCAGCCTGTTGACAGGACCTGGGTGAAAGCCACCTTGTCTGCCTCTGCATTGCCTTGGGATAAAAGCCCAGGGAATCCTTGGTGCCTCCTAAGATGCTGTAAGAAAATAGGGGCGTCTCTCTCTTTAAGGAGCGTAAGAGTCTGAATCATCAAGGGAGTGATGGTGTTCCCATCCAACCTGATATGAGAACCTAATAGCTCTGGAAGAAGATTGACTACATACAGACCGTCAGAAATCAAATTCATAGGATCATTTAACTTTGTTAATGCTAAAGCAATGTCCATGAGTTCCTTGAATTGAGCTGAGCCATCACAAGTGTGGACATATCTTTTTGGCTTTTCATCTGCCCCTGGGTATACTACCACTGCAGCTCCAAATCTGCCCCCATCAGTGAAAACATTGTAGGCTTTTACTAAGGGATCCCTGACAAAGAGCCGGGGAGCATCCCAACAGAGGGCACGAAAGGAGGTCACCCATTTATGAGGGCCATAATGACAGTCCACATTTCCCAGGAACCCTTCCAAGGCTATGGCCACTCAGTTATTATTTCTGCAGGGTCATTCTTGAGTCTCCTCTGATGGGATGTATCCTCCCACACCTAGGATTCAGGGCCCAGAAACTAGGTGCCATTGTGATGGGACCTCCTCCTTTCTATGAATGGTCCTATCAGCCCTTGTGTCCACTAGACAGCGAAAGCTCCTGCCATCTATTTCAAGATCCATCTTGGGTCTTACACCAGGGATAATAGGGACTGTCCAATTCACCATAGGTTTTTCTCCTCTCCCGATCCCTCCCCCAGGGCATTGTAAATGTAGCCGATCATGGGGAAGTCCTCCTTTTGTCAACGGGGCTGGAGGCTGCCCCCCACTTAGTTTAAAGGCTTTCCTTCAATATCAAATCTGGATTTACAATCCTTCTGCCAATGGAACCCTTTGTGACACTGGGGACAGGGCATAGATAGGGTTCTTTTTGATACCCCACCTCCAGGCTTAGGCCGGTTCTCTCACTGATGACAATTTCTTTTAATTTGGCCAGTCTGGCCACAGCCAAAACATGGGCCTTCTATTCCTCTAGGCCCCGTTGTTACCTGCTGTCCTAGATTAAGTGAATTAAATGCCTGGGTTAAGGCATGAGTCGGAGCCTCTATTTTCGTCTGTAAAACAGCAGCCATGGCTTTGGTTTGCCCCCTCTGGGTTCCCACCTCCTTAGAGGCAATTATCCATTGTCCCACGGACCTGTCTTTAAGGCCAGCACAGGCTATCTTGTGATCAGCATCCATTCCATCCCATACCAGGAGTTTAGTGAATTGCTCCCTCAATGGGCCTGGGGGTAATTTTCATTTTAAGCTTTTCTCTACTCTGTCTATAAACTCATAGAGGGGTTCACCAGGCTTTTGATTAATTCCTGCAAGGGGGGATTCAGTAGGCCCCTTGTCCAATTTTCTCCAAGCATTTAATCCTATGACCCTGACCTGTTCTGTATATGGGGATGGAATGCCCAACTCTTGCTCCCCTGTGGCATAACGGTCACTTGAACCAGTCAACATCCCAAAAGTAATGGGAACAGGTGGGTTGGCACTTGCATTCCTCTCAGCCTGTATCCTGCATTCCTCCTTAAAGAGGGCACACCATTTAATATATATATTGAGCCAAGCCTTGGAGGAGAGTATGTACCTGGGGTGATCCTGGGCCATCCTCAGCCACTGCCTTTTTAAATTCCTTTAAATCCTTTGCCTCCCAGGGATACCAGGGGTCAGGGTGAGTGCCTCCTGGATTTACATTAATAGGATACGCTTCCACCTGTGGCCTCACAGAAGCCTCCTGAGCAGGGCTAGGATCCCGGAAATGGGGACGGTTTTCATGGGTCTCAGGAAGCCCTGAAGCTGGCCAGAGCATGCCCGAGGTGCCACTTGTTACTTTGGCCGCTTTTGGTTTCACTTCTGTTGCATTTCTGTATTCTTCCTCAAACTCTTCCCATGATTCCCATGCCGGGTTTCTGAAGGCTTGTCAGGAGGTGGTGCCGAGGGCTTAGGGCTCTGGGGCCCAAAGCATGCATTTAAGGCTGAAATAATAGGGTAGAACTCCAACGGTGGATCAACCGCCAATTGAACCTCCCTTTGTTGAGCTAGACATTCCACATGTTCCCATGTATCCCCAGTAAAAACATTATCCCCAAGTAGCCAGGGAGCCAAATGAATCGCCTCTGCCCAAACCTTTTGAGCTACCAGATCTGACAGATCCAATCCCCTGCTTTTAAGCATATCTCTCAGCACTTTAAGTGCTGGGTCCTCAGACTTAAAAGTTGTGTTACCCATCTTTTCAGGTCTTGCTTACCCTGAACTTCCCGATTGGCCCTAATCCGTTTTCTTCTTTCTTTCTTTTCTTTGTTTCACCTTCCTTTGAGCACCACACTGGGCGCCAGTTGCCAGGGTTTCAAGCCAGCGACCCCCTCCCCCACAATGATGATTGGGGATGAGTAAGCACACTGTTTGCCACCCCACGCTGCCTCCATTACCTGGAACACTCAGGTGTAACAGGTAGCCTAGTCAAGCAGGGACTCATTTATTGCAGGTGTTACAGAGCTTATAAAGGCACCTGGAAATCCCGCCCCCCCCCCAGGGTGTATCCTAAGGATGGTCACGTGCTGATCATACACTCCTCAGCAGTGCCGAAGTATTCTTCAGACTTTCAAAGCAAGTCAGGCCACGCCCCCAGTAACTTCCTTTTGGACCTCTGCAAGGTGAGGCCTTTAGGTCCCCACACTTCTGGGCTATTCAGAGAAAATGTCTATTATTGGCAACAAAAACTTTGACTAGAGCCAACACCCTGCAGTTTGTCAGAGGATTAAGAAATAATTCATATAAGGAGTTGACAGAGTGCCAATCAACAAACTATACCAATCACACACTATAATTACTATTATGTTTGTTATTTTAATATTACAGTATCAGCAGGTCCTGAGCTATTGAAAAGGTACATGGCATGTGATCATTTAAATTATGCCAAAGAACAAATCCAAATCCAACAAGTTGGTGGTACAGAAACCATTCATTTTACAAGCTAACTTGTAAGGCAGTTGACTATACCCCCAGTACTTAAAAATCAACATGAATATTGGTATTCTTTACTCATCAGACCAGTAAGTTGGGATCTGTTTACAAAAGCCAGAGTCCATTCCAGATAGTTTAACAGCGGGAATTTAACAAAGAGAATAAATGATCCTCAATTAGGAAGAGCTAAAAGTTCTGTCATGGGTTAACGAAACAATCTAAACAACAGATCTGTGGGAAGTGGTTACCATCCCTTGAGCTAAAGAAATAAAGGGACAAAAGTGGAGCTTGGAGTCAGGAACACTCAGCTGGAGATGAGGCCACAGACAGGGGCCAGAGCGATGAGCAGACACAGAGCCACAAAGGTCAGCTGATATTAGAAATGGTTTCTTGAGGTAGGGAGAAGTGGGGATATGAGGGTTTCTTTCTTCTTTCTACTCTCCTGTCCTCTTCCAGGGCTATCTATCAACTGCATCTAGCTAAAGCTAGTTATAAGAGAACCTGTGACTTGTGGTATCTATGGAAGAAAAGAGGAGGCTTGTCCAGTAAATAGGAAGTAACCAATATAGTAAGTTTTATTAACAGTACATATCTTAGACTGTTCAGATACTATGACAAAATGCCATAGACTGGAAGGCTTACAAACAATAAGAATTTTATTTCTTACAATTTCAGAAGCTTAGAAGTGCTCAATCAAGGTATCAAGAGATTCAGTGTCTGATGAAGGACTTCTTCCAGATTCATAGAGCCATCTTCTTGCTGTGTCTCCCACAATGTAAGAGGCAATAGTACACCTTTGAGGCTTTTAAAAATAAGCATATACCAGCCTGGGCATAGTGGCACACACCTTTAATCCCAGCACTCGGGAGGCAGAGGCAGGCAGATATCTGTGAGTTCAAGGCCAGCCTGGTCTACATAGTGAGTTCTAGGCCAGCTGGGACTACAGGGGAACGCTGTCTCAAAAAGACCAAAAAAATATAATAAATAACTATAAAAAATCTCATTCTAATCACATCCTAATACCAGCACAACGAAGATTTGATTTTAACATATGAATTTTGGGGTCATACAACTCAGACAATAGTAGAGAGAAAAGATCACTTACATTTTAGAAGTTACATTTGATGGCATTTTATTGGGAGAACTATATTGATACTTGTTAACTGGGGCATTCAAGACAATCCCAAGAAAATGTCATAGGTTAGCAATAGTTTGTCATTTAACCATTGTGTATTCATTAAATTGGCAGCTACTGATGAAGTGTTGATGTATGTCCTGGGCTCTCTGCCAGATGCTGGAGCTGCAATAAGTTTAATGAGATAATGATAATAAATTATTTTCATAAAATTACATTTAGAAGGGAAGGCTTTTCTGCAATGCCTAGTACAGTGCTTAACACTCATAAGGCATTCAACAAACTCCTATCTGACAAAAACTCTACATACCAATTAGGACTATTGGTTGCTATTCCTACTCAACACTCACCACTGTACTAAGCATTATTGGTAATGAGACAAAAGGTTAAGATAAGAGTAATAAATAACCTTTTAAATAGTAAAGGAGAATGAATGGAGCAAACACCTGGATTCAGTTAAACTTTTACTTTTTATTATTAACTTTTTTTTTTGGTCTCTTTGAGACAGAGTCTCCCTGCAGCCCCAGCTGTCCTGGAACTCACTATGTGGATCAGGCTGGCCTTGAACTCATAGAGATCCACCTGCCTCTGCCTCTCGAGTGCTGGAACTAAAGGCATGTGCCACCATGCCCAGCCAAACTTTTCCTTCTTAAAACATCTATCACCTTCATTTATCTACTGTGTGTGTTGTGTGTATGCACATGCATGCATGGTTTCATGTGTGCCACAGTGCACATGTGGAGGTCAAGGGACAGCTTATGGGAGTCCAGTTCTTTCCTTCTATCATGTGGGCTCTGGGCATCAACTCAGGTCATCAGATTTGGCAGCAAGCACCTTTACCCACTGAGGCATCTTGCCAGCTCTATTTTAGAAATTTTTTTTGTCTTTTTTGAGACAGGTTCCCCCTGTAGTCCCAGCTGGCCTGGAACTCACTATGTAGACCAGGCTGGCCTTGAACTCACAGAGATCCACCTGCTTTGCCTCCCAAGTGCAGGGATTAAAGGTATGTGGCACCATGCCCAGCTTGGAATTTTTTAAAAAACAGCAGCAAATGGCTCACTTTGGCAGGACAGGTACATTGCAAATAAGGAGATTCATCATTCACACCAAAAGAGTAAGGGATTTACTTCAGTGTCTGGATTTAGATTAGTATTTCTGAGATATTTCTCAATAATACAATGCACAGTTATGCTTCTCAATGAATGGGCTTCTGCCCATTGGTGAGTTTTTGTCTGAATTTGAATGAACATTGAAGATATGTAGTCTAATTCATTCCCATGATCCACAGCCCTGTAGGCATTTGTTCTGTCTCCATGAAGAAAGGGAAAGATAAAGACCTTGGGCATTGCTTTCACCCACAAAATCTGCAAGGCATTGACCAGATAGGGAAACAGGCTTTGAGGGGCAGACTGTTAAATATACAGCACGTATCATGCATGCTCAGTGATAATGGAAGTACATGAAATCCGCTCATTTAGGCTGAGTTCCTTAGGTTCAAGGATACATTCCAACTCATCTCATGTCTATGGAGATAAGTGCTTTGATGGGATCACTCAGGTTGCCTGACTGTAGGCTGAGGGATTTAGGGAGTTCTCCATTAGCAGAAGTGGTTAGGTCAAACTTCAGCTCCTCCTGAGCACTGATATTCTCCAGGTGTTGGATGATACCATGACTCCCCTCCTCCTTACAGACCGTCTGGCACCTGAGACCAAGTTGCTCTCATGCTTGCTCCATAAAGGGGGAGAGCCAGAGATGAGAGTCCCCCTTCTGCAGCACAGCTCTGAAGCACACACCCCGGATACACCTCTCTGCCCTTTGCCAAGAGAACACACACTAACTACATCTGTCTGGGCATTGAAGCCTGCAGTCAGTGATGCTGGTTGGTGTTGGCTTTGAACCGGTTGTCAGACAACTGTATGTCCATCTTTAATCTTTTATACAGTATCTGCAACACAGGAGATCCTCAGTACTACATATAGTCAGCAAATTCGGCGCAGAAAATATTCAAAAGAAAAATGTGTGCTGGACATGTTCAGACTTTTGTGTGTGTGCACTTGTTGCACAAGCATGAGGACTTGAATTCAGTCACCAGCACCTCTCATGTAAAGGCCAAGTGCAAGGGTCAGTGCCTATAATTCCAGCACCGAGGGAGTGGACGGGGATCCTTGGGGCTTGCTGACCAGCTAATCTTGCCAAATTGGTGAGTTCTAGGTTCAGTAGAAATATCTCCAAAAACAAAGTGGAAAGCAACTGGAGATACCCAATGTCGATCTCTGGCCTCCACATACATATGACACGTGTACACACACATGTCAGACACAGAGTATAATAACTAATTATATAGCATTTAAATTGTATTAGTGTTTTTATTTACTATTTTTATTTTATGTGTATGAGTGTTATGCCTGCATGTATGTGAGTGCACCCATGTCGAGGAGTGCTTACGGAGGATAGAAGAGGCTGTTGGATCCCCTGGGACTGGAGTTACGGACAGTTGTCAGCTGCCGTGTGGGTGCTGGGATTTGAACCTGGGTCTTCTGCAAGAACAACCAGTGTTCTTAACCGCTGGGATGCTCCAGCCCCCTATATTAGTGTTTTTAGTAATCTAGAATAGAGTTTCTTAAACTTTTTCCACTCATGACCCCTTTTTGCCTGATAAATTTTTATATGGGCATATAGATCCTGGGCATATCAATATACAAAACAGGTGTACAAATCAAACATTTACTGCTAAGAAATCATGAATTTATTTTAAACCAATTATTTGCTACATGAATTTTTGCTATATGAATTTTATCATTCATTTAGGGAGAAAGTGAATTTGCATACTAACAATCTGGACTATTAAATTAAATTTTGGCTGAATATTTGATACTGCAGGACATACAGCATCTTCAATATCTTTCAGAGTTGATTGACATTTCAATTTTGTAATTGTCAATACTGAGAACAGTGCTTCACATAAATGACAGAAATACACACACATACACACACACACACACACACACACACACACACACACACACACGAGACAGGGTCTCCCTGTAGCCCCAGCTGGCCTGGAACTTGCTACTAGACCAGGCTTGTCTCAATCTTACAGAGACCTGCCTGCCTCTGCCTCTCCTTCTGTTCCCAAATGCTGGGATTAAAGGCATGTGCCACCACACCTGGCTTCATTTAATGAAATTTTTAATGCAATGCAAATCAACAACTCAAATGATTTTTTTTTAAATCATACATTCTAACACAATACGATCCAAAGGTATTCTAATTTGGTACATGCTAAGGAATGGACAGTAAGAAACCACTGGGTTTCTGTAAGAGCAAAGACTGTATATACAGTAAAAACACTGCAGTTCATAACATACAGGTGTCAAATCTGAGTGAGGGTGTTTCAGGCAGTGGTCTTTGGCATTATGTAAAATGTACAGTGTAAGAAGAGAGAATTTATTGAACCAACCTAGACCGGTACTGTAGTTCTACTGCCTAGAAGAAGAAGCTGTATTTTAGGTGAACTGCTCAACCTTTCAAAGTCCAAGTTACCCTGTGTATAAAATGGGACTGTGTGTTGTGTGTTCTGAACCAAGCCTGCAGTGAAGCCATGGGATGCAACACAGGCCAGCATCACCCCAGAAACACTTTGGACCCACAATGCATTTGATTTTAAATTAATTGTTAATAGTTGCATGTTCAGAAACCTTTCTCTATTGCCAAGTTTTTCACAACCCCACACATTCAGTCACATGTCATCATATGGAGTGGTGATTAAGAGCTACAATTGAGAGATGATTTAAAGTAAAATGAGATGATTATATGCAAATTATATGTTATGGTTTTTTTTTTTTTTTGGCCTTTTTGAGACCAGGTCTCCCTGTAGCCCCAGCTGGCCTAGAACTTGCTTTGTAGACCAGGCTGGCCTTGAACTCACAAGAGATCTGCCTGCCTCTGCCTCCCAAGTGTTGAGATTAAAGGCATGTGCCACCACACCTGGCTTATGCTATGATATTTTTTTTTATTATTGTATGATTGGTAACAGGAAATTGCAGCCAAATTTTCAAAGACTGGTTGGGAGTACAGAAAGCTAGTTAGCAGGGAGGCTAACTATGGCCAAGTTTGACTATAATTTCCTTTTTCTTTTCTTTCTGTCATATACAAGGTAGCCAGAAAGCTAACTGTGAAGATTAAGAAGGAAATACATTGCCTTATCTTTTTAAATTGCAGAGAAATAGCTCAGTGTTGTCCCTCTAAAGAAGCTCAAAAGCTGGGGCTGAAGAGATGGCTCAGCAGTTAAGAGTACTGACTGCTCTTGCAGAGGACCCAGGTTCAATTTCCAGCACCCACATAGTGGCTATGAACTGTCCTTAACTCCAGTTCCAGGGGAATTCGAAGCCCTCTTCTGACCTTCGCGACATTGCACGACACGGGTGCACTCACATACATGCAGACATACACTCATACACATAAAATAAAAACAATAAATTTAAAAAAAAGATCAAAAGCTACATTGGAGCAAACCACAAAGGTTTCTGAGGAAATTTTAGGTAGATCTTGTGAAGCCAGGATAAGTTGCAACACAGCTTGGGCAAACCAAGACAGATTAGGATTAGTTAAGATGCCCCAGAACATTGCAAAACCCTATTTGGTAAAGCAGTGGTTCAAATGATTATAATGATTTAAAAAGACACACATCAATCTAAGTATTTCCTTTAGGGGATAGTAACAGACATGAGGGAAATTAGTCTAAATGCGGTAGAGAGAGGACTGATTCAAATCAACCTATGCTGGCACTGTAGTTCCACTGGCTAATAACTATTTCAGGTGAGCCGCTTGACCTTTAAGTCTGAGTCAGCCTATCTATAAAATGGGACTACAAGTGGCTGGTTGGAAATCCTGTGAAAATACAATGTATATGCATAGGAACATGTGTCCACCTGCTCTGCTTTTTCCTCCTGGGCACACAGCCTCATGGTGAGTGAGTTATGGACTACTGGGTTCTGGTCAAAGGGGATAGGAAGGAAGTGACAGAACTGCTTACTGATCCTTAGTACTTACTGGTCTGCAGCCATGGAGCCCCAAAATAATAAAAGTCGTGAGACAGTAATTTGGATCCCAGGGAGCCCCAGGCATCCTCCTGCCTCTGCCTTCCCTGTGCTGGGATTGCAGGCACAGGCTACTGTGCTTGGGATTTGGCATGGGTGTTGGGGATGGGAATTCAGGGCTTCTTGCTTACCCACTGAACCATCTCTCCAGGACCACCAGAATGAGTTTTTGCTGAACAATTGCCATGAATCAGGCACTGTCCTAGGCAGCAGAGATATAAGACTGTCAATGGCTTTGGCTCCATGGAGTTTGAATTTAGGAGGGAAGACAAGCAATAATTCATAAGCAAGTGTATATCATGACGTTTGGTGACAGATGCTGAGGAAAGAGGGACTGAATGCATTGAAGGAAGCAGGTGGGAAGGCCTCTCAGTGGTCAGCCAGTTTGGTTATTAAATAATTGATTTGCACTGTCATCCTTTCCTCCAGTGTTCTGCTCTGTGATACTGAGGATCACACTCTGCCATCTGTCTTCCTCCCTTGCTAACTGTTCCCTGCTCTGACCTAGTCTTCCAAGTGGTTTGGGAATGTGCTTGAGGGAGACTTCAAGGCTAGGGAGAGCAGGAGGACCGGCTCCAAGGCAGCCCATCGCTGTGGCAGATTTCCCCTTTCCTTCCTTTGGCTTTCTCACAGCCAGCCTTCTTACACCTTCTGGTGAGCCCTCACAGTGGCCAGCCATGTTCCTCATCTGAGGTCTGAGGCTCAGCTACGCAGGCCGTGGTGGAAGACTTGAACGGCACCAGAAATGAAGATTTACTGAAATGAGGACTGCGGAGGAAGAGGAAAGCTGGGAAGTGGCCATCTAGGCTGCTTGATTTGTGTACTTCCTACTGGCACAGGCGTTGTCATTGACAGGCGGAGAAATGCTGTGTGATGGGGCTGTCTCCGATGATGGAGATGCTCTATAACCCATGCGCTTTCAATAGGCTCAGCCAAAACATGGCCGTTGATAACCAGAAATGTTTATAAGTGAGACCAAAGAACACAACATTGGATTGAATGTCACTTAAATTGACTTGAATTTCAGTAGCCAGGGTCAACATATAAAAACCTGATTTCATTAGTATGATTTTAAACACCCAAGCACTGAGGAAATGTAGAAGAGATACATTTAGATTTCTCTGAGCACTATGGGGAAGCTTCTGGTAAACAGCTGCATTGTCAAATCCAGAGCCAAATCCCCAGTCTTTTTATGCAGCCTATAGCTATACACATGGACTCTTAAAGAAATATAGTGATGACTTTACTCTTTGGTTATACTTTCCTTTTGGGTGTTTAAGACCATACAGTTGGCCCAAAGAAAACAATTTATTTTTACACTTAAGATCGTTTGAGGCTCTGTTCCTCAGGGGTCACATGGGTTTGGGAGGAGCCCCTGGCTCCTTTCTTTTACCAGTTCCATCTATGTGAAGATAAGTCAAAGGTCCTGCTCAACCATGGCTGGCTTCACTTGGAAGCATGGAGGAAATGATACCTCTGTTGACTCTCCTCTTTGTAGACTGGACACTGGTTCAAGTCCATTTGGTGGGGTCTCCATGGCCTCCTTGATCAAGAGGACAGGTGACTCACCACAGTTACAGGGCATTTTGAGAGATGCTCCATAGTCCCTGGAGCTTAGACAACCTTGGAGGCTAAGGAGCAAAAACTGTCCTTTAAGTCCCTCTGACCATGTTAGTATAGGCCTCAAAATTTGGCTGTTAAACATTGAAGGTTAGTTCCACCAGTCTGGTACTTTTAATTATCATGTACTATGTAGATAAAGCTTGGGCAAAAACCAAACATGCTTAGATAAACCTTGACTAGGCATATATTTTGTTCCTTGAGCTAGTTGTGTGTATAATTTGTCAGTAGGTTGTTGGACTAATATGGTTCCCTCTGATTTTTTTTTTAAAACTAGCAAGGCATTATTTATCTCTCTCATTGTCTAACCCTTCCACCATAATTTCCCCATTTAAAGTGCCCCCAGTTTTCCCATTTCTCCCTTAATAATACCCTTCTCCTATGATCGCACCTCTCTTGAGATCCTTCTTTCCCTTTATCCCCAAGTTTCCTTGTATAAACCTCCTTCCCCCCTCCATTTTTATCCATATGTCCCTTAGTAACACCTGTTTCCTACTGTTCTTCTCTTTCAGATTCTATCTTCCTTTGAGTTGTTGGTCAGAGTGGCCCAAGAGACTCCCAGACAGTAACCCAGCATAGAACTGGGGAAATGAACAGCAGACCCCAATCTTATCTAAAGGAATGTTGGCAACTGATTGCTGCTAGATGAGGAAGAGTTGATCTTCCTAAAACAAGGAACTCTAGATAGGCTGACTAGATTCAGAAGATGGACTTGCACTGGGGAATGGCTGGGGGCACTGACAACACAGTGGACAGTAACAGGAAGGACAGAGTATGTGGGCTCCAGTGGGGGGAGGGACTATGGGAGGGTGCCATTCAGGATGCAGGTATAAAGATGAATAAGATTGTTTGGGATGTTCTGTATGAGATTCACACAAAAAAATCAATCAATAAAAAATGAGTTATATTTGAGGAAAAAGCATAAAAATTTCCTTAATGTTAATTAGTAGATTTGAAAAACATTACCATTGGAATCTACCTGATGAATTTATATATGTGCTCAGGTGCCAAGGATCTCAGAAAGTAACTGATTGTGAGTAGTAACAATCAGATATATAGAAATTAGAGACACATGTGCAAACATCTAAGCCTTAGTGTCATTAAAAAATAGCCTTATACAGGTGCCAAGGATCTGAGCGGAATGTATGACTAGTAATAATCTGATACATACAGCTTAGAGACACATGCACCAACATCTCAGGGTTATTAGCAAAAACAATGAGTCTTTCTGTAAGAAAGAGTATATTGTAAAATGAAATGGAGATCTTTTTTAAATGTTAAAAACTCATTCTCATTCAATTTTATGTCTTACAGGGTTTTTACTGAGTTCAATATTGTATAACTGTATTAATTCAACAGTTAACCTAAAACTTTTATAGCCACTTTTGAAAGAGATGTATTTTTGCTCTGGAAACTCTTGAGTATGTTAAAGCTGTAATGAAATGCTTCTTCTGAAAAATAAAGTATATAATAAAAAATGGGTTTTTCTGTATGAAACAGTATATTTTTAAATGAAATGGAGATCATTTTTAAAGGCTAAGACTTCACTCAATTTTATGTGTTATAGAGTTTATACTGAGTACAATAATGTATAACTATATTAATTCAACACTGTGAATCTAAAAATCACAGCCAGTTTTGAAAGAGATGCATCTTTGCTCGGGAAACTGTTATTGACTTTGTCGATGCTGTTGTAATGAAATGCTCCTACTAATTATGTGGTTATTGTATTAGTCACTTTTCCGTTGCTGTGATAGGAACACTGACCCAAGCAATTTACAGAAGGAAGAGTTTATTTGAGCTTACGGTTCCGGAGGTATTACAGTCCGTCATGGCAGGGAGGCATGGTGGCTGGAGGTGGCTGGAACAGGAGCCGCAGAAGCTAAGCTCTCACATCATCACACAAGAAGCAAGAGAGCAACTGGAGATCTGGCAAGGTTTAAGAACTCTAAGCTCACCCCCAGTGATGTGCTTCCTCCAGGATAGCCACACCTTCTAAAACCTCCCCAAATAGCACCACCATCTAAGGACAAAATGTCCAAATACTTGGAGCCTATGGGGGATATTTTCATTCAAACCATCACAGTTATTAAATAAATTTTTTAAAAAATTTTAAGAAAAAACCCCCCAGTCTTCAGTCTCCCGGGTTTCTGTATTGCTCATACATTGTCCCTGGCATCAAACACACCCTCTGATATGTCTGTATGCATCATAGCCTCCTGTTTTTTCTTAACTCTTTTGGTCATTCTCCTCAGTCTTTTACCTCTTCTTCCCCTTTAGCTGTTTAGCCTGAAGAAGTATGACTTGCCCTTCTTTTGTTTTCAACCTGCCAGCATCTCCCCAGGGTCCCCTAGTCCCCTCCCATGAATTCTGTCATTATGTGCTATGTGCTTCTCTGAACCTAATTCTTTTTCCCTGTGAGTGGGTGAGGAGCCAAGAATCACAAAATTGAACTTTAATCACCTCATGTGTGAGTCTATCTATATAATTTGATATTTCAGATATTGGGAGTGGTTGATACCTGCTTTCTTGGGGAGGTAGATGCAACTGATATCTTTGCTGTGGCTTTTGCACATCTGTCTACATCTGTCCCTCCCAGTGACCCTCGTGCAGTAAGAACTTCATTCATCTTCATGGCCCTCTCTCCAGTATCTGATGTGGCAGCATCTAGTACAATATTTGGTTCTTTATCCATATTTTGTAAGTGAATGATGTGATCCAAAGCTGCGTCTTGGGGAATACGATTCCTAGAAGAAGAAAAGGAATCACAGTGTTCTAGATTGTACATTCTGAAAAAAGAGCACAGGTGAGGAATGATTTGTACACCCAGGGAGGTTGTGTAAGACTGACCATCCTTTTGTTTCTCTGTCCCATGGAAAATGAAAGAAACTGGTCTAGTATTCAGATGCTAAAGCATTTATTTATTATTTATTTTATGTATATGAATGCACTGCCTGCATGTAGGTAGGTGCACCCATGTCATGCCATGCCTGCGGAGGTCAGAAGAGGGGTGTCAGATCTCCTGGAACTGAGTTATGACGGTTGGTAGCCACCATGTGGGTGCTGGGAATTGAATCCAGGTCCTCTGCAAGATCAGGCAGTGCTCTTAACTGCTGAGCCATTTCTCCAGCCCCCAGCATTGATTTTTTTTCACATAGGCAATTCTCAGATATTTGTTGGGAGCTATTAATCCATTATGTACATAAGCTGTGGCAGGCTTATTTACTGAGTTTATGTTTTGCATACCAGTACCTAATCTGCCAAGTCAGGAGGAATGTGTTTATATGATGGAGCTCACAAAACAAGTATTTGACCGCTCCTTGACCCTCAGATACAGGTGGGAAAAACAGCTGTTGAAATTAATTGAGTTAAGATCTCTGATGTTCTTCTGTATAAAAAGGTGGAGCTAAAATAAACCCGGACTGCAGTCTTTACTGACGGTCCTCCCAAGCATCTTTTCTGTCTCTTGTTTTTTCTTTCAGTCCTCACTCCCCCTTTTAGGTACTGTCCGTCTTGGCCAGCTGGCACCAGCAGATATTCCCACCCACCTTGTTGTTGTTGTTTTCATATTTTCCAAGTGTTCTTTAAAAAGCAAGAGAAAATCACATAGACACTGGTGGTGTGCTTCCAGGCTTCCTGGGATCATGGACTTCACAGGTTCTTTGCTTCCTTTGCCTTTGTCCAGTGGCAAGAAAACACCAAGGAAACATTATTATCGTCACAAAAATATTGGAGAGCAACTTTTAGAGAATATCATCATGTCATGTCCATAATGAAAAACTACCAGTGAGGGCTGGAGATGTAGCTTAGTTAGTAGTGTGCTTGCCCAGCATGCACAAAACCCTGGGTTCAGTCCCCAGCACTGCATAAACCTGGGGTGGTAGCACATACCTATAATCCCAGCACTAGGAAGATAGAGGCAGAGGGCTCAGAAATTCAAGGTCATCCTCAGCTATATATTGAGTTTGAGGCCAGCCTAGGCTATAAGAGACCCTGTCTCAAAAGTAGACAAACAACCCCATTGCCCTCAAGTAAATCAGAAACTTTTCAGATGGATTTCAAGACTCATATAATGGGAAAGCAATCAATTATGTTTTATTTCACATAATCTCCAAATGCTGAAGGAGCGTAAAACGTTCTTAAGTCATCAGATGCCATAGGACAGAATTAAAGGTCTTTATCATGGTTACCTTTTGTATCAGTTACTTTTCTCATTGCTGTGACAAAATATCCAACCAAAGCACCCTGAGGAGGGAAGGGTTTATTTTGGCTCTTGGTTTGAAGGGATACAGTCTATCATGGAGGGAAAGGCACAGTGGCAGAAACACAAACAGC
Source organism: Nannospalax galili (assembly GCF_000622305.1). Classification (NCBI taxonomy): domain Eukaryota; kingdom Metazoa; phylum Chordata; class Mammalia; order Rodentia; family Spalacidae; genus Nannospalax; species Nannospalax galili. The sequence continues at coordinate 5,366,620 of NW_008346683.1, forward strand.
CACAGTAAAACACAGAGAGGTGAATCTGGTGTTTGTTTAGTTCAGGGCCCCAGCCTATGGGATAGTGCTGCCCATGCTCAGGGTATGTCCTCTGTCCTTAGTTAGACCTCTCTGGACGCATTGTCACAGATATACCTAGAGGTTTGTCTTCTAGGTGATTCTAAATCTAGTCATGTTAACAATCAAGATTAACACCATAGCTTCTGCTAGAGTTTAGATGTTGACTGTCCCCTGAAGGTCCATATGTTGATGGTTATGCCCCCAGCATGGTGCTGTTGGGCAAAAAGTGAGACCTAGTAGGAAGTCCTTACTGTAGGGGCATGTCCTCAAAGAATATGGTAGGATCCCAGCCCATCCTCTTTTTGGCTTCTTTACAAAGTTTACTTTGCCATATGCTCCCACCAAGATGTGCTACCTCACCAGAGGCTTGAGGCAATGGGTCACTTATAAGCCATGAATCAAAATTAATTTTATGTCTTTAAAATGTAATTGCTTCAGGTATTCTATTATAGTAATGGGACTAACACAAGTTCCAACTAGCAACCATTTTATTATTTTTTAAAGAAAGATTGATGTTATTGGTCCCCATAGATTTGTGACTAGTTATATATTGTAGCCTTGCCCATCAGCCATCCTTTCCAGCCCCTCCCTTCCCTGGCTTTCTCTTCTGCTTTCTAGGCTTTAGCAAACAGATTAACTAAGATCATTCTGCTCCTAGCCTAATGGCAGTGATTTCTTTTTTTAAAGCAACTCTCGCTGAGGAGATGGCTTAGTGGGTAAAAACCCTTGACACACAAGACTGATAACCTGAGTGTGATCCCCAAAGTCCACATAAAAGTTGGATATGGTAGTTTGTATTTATAATTCCAGCACTCTGACAGAGAGATGGGAATGGAAACAGGGGACTTACTCAGAGGCAGACAAGCTAGGCTGGAGTACGCTGAGCAGCAGAAGCAAGACAGATACTGCTTCAACAAGCTGGGAGACAAGAGTTGACTCCCTAAAGTTGTCCTCTCTCCTCCACATGGGCAATGTGGCCTGTGCACACTTGCACACACATACGCACACACACACACACACACACAAGTGAATAAATACTTTTAAGAAGCAACTCATTGTTGAGTTGTTGCTGTTGAGTAGTTTCTGTTTTGTTCGTTTGTTTTTTTGAGGCAGGGTCTCCCTGTAGCCCCAACTGCCCTGGAAATTGCTGTGTAGACCAGGATGGCCTTGATCTCATAGCCACCTGCCTGCCTCTGCCTCCCGAGTGCTGGGATTAAAAGCAAGCACCACCATGCCTGGCAAGTTTCTGCTTTTTTTTTGCTTTGAAGAATTATTTTTTAAAAAATTTTTTAAAAATTTAATAACCACATGATTAGAAGAAGCATTTCATTACAGCTTTAACATATTCAGTAACATACTCCAGAGCTTGTTAACAATAGATACATAATGGGCTAAGAGGCAGCAGGAACGCCAGTGGGAAGGGCTGTCAGAGTCATTTAGGCTGAAGGTGATGAGGACTGTGCTGGTGGCCTTGCTGGTGACTCAGTCCCTGAGGGCAGAGCACGCTTATGAGTATCAGCAGCATGCTGCTCTTTTCAGTCCTGTCCTGGGGGTACTTCGAGATGTGATTTTCTGCCTCCCATGCTTGATGATGAGAGGCTGGGTAAAACTGAATGGTGAGAGAAGAGGAGGGCAGTGTCATCAAAGACCCTTAGCAGAACCTCTGGACAGAACTGGAGACTGGCATGTCTTGAAGCAACTCCTTGCCAAGGCAACAGGTGCCCTAGGGGGATGAAGGAAGGCATGTCAAGGTGGCTGCTTCAGTGCAGTCAGGTGCTTTAGGCTCCAAGGGACAGACATCCAACCAACACTGGAAAATGAGAAAATCATCTCCTGGCCTGCAGTGTTCTGCTTGCTTGCACAGTTCAATATGTGAAGCTTTGTAGAACTCTTGACCTGCTCAACTCTCAGTTACACTTACCTTCCAGCACATGGCACGACACCCTTGCCATGGTTAGCAGTACTGTCTTTGTCCCCCCAGGAATGAAATTTCATGAGGCAGGAATCATTGCAAACTCATCAAAGTATCCTCAATGCTTAAACTTGTGCCTGACACACAGCAGGCATTTACTAGAAGCATGAAACTGTCTCCTTTGGATCTCAAAGGAGACCAACTGTAGGGTCTTCCTTCCATGATGAAGTAAGAAAAATATCAGGAAAATCTCTATTTCCTCCAACGGTTTCCCTGTGTTGGAACAAAGCTGTGAAGTGAAATCCAAGTCCCACTGGCATTTGGTCCTCGGTTGTTTAGTGATGAACAGCGGGTTCATATACTCAAATGACCTCCAGACTTGGCCCAGCAGTGTATTTGCTGGAATCGGAATTTGCTGTGGTCTCACTCACTGGCCTCAGCCTCTGAACCCTGTGTCTCTGTTAACTGCCTCACTGGTACTCCCTTCATGCCCTGGGAAAGGAGGAGACATCGAGTTACATTCCCTTGTGGCTACAGATGTGATCAGTACATTGTATTCCAGAATCTGCTCATGAAGTCTTGTTTTTGAGTGTTCTGGGCAGAAGCTGGAAGATGCTGGGGACAAAACAATGACCAAAAGACAGTGTCCCCCTCCAGGTGAGCAGGAGGCTCAGTGAGTGCCTTAGTTTCTTTTCCTGTCACTGTGATAAAATACTTTGACAAGAGCAACTTAAGGGGGAAAGGGTTTATTTGGCTTACAGTTCAAAGTACAGTCCATCATGGCAGGAAAGTCAAGGTAGCAGGAGCTTGAAGAGGCTGGTCACATCACATCCACGGTCAGGAAACAGAGAGGGGTGAATGCCTGCATGCTCAGCTCATCTCCATTTTATATAGTCCAGGATCCCCTGCCCAGGGAATGGCCCCACCCACAATCAAGATGGGTCTTCCCACATCAATTAATATAATCAAGATAATTCCCCTAGCCTGTGTGCTCAGAGGCCCAGCCCTCAATTGATTCTTGATCACTTCTTGCCAGTTCAATGCAAGAGATAGACATATAGCCATTACAGTCAAATGTCACGTGTGTGTGTGTGGCATTCAATGAATATGCCAGGCTTGGTGGGAAGAAAAGATGGAATAAAAAATGTGAGGGGAATTTTAAAAAAGATAAGAGCACTGAAAGAGGAGGACAATAGGGTCTTGAATGGTGAAAATTTATAGGCAATCATGGGACAGGGCTGGGTAGAGTGGCACTCCAGGCAGAGCAGACACCAGATTTAAAGATATGGACATAGGAAGTGGCACTGTGCATAGAGCAGCACAACTGGTTATGCATTCCTGAGGTGCAGAGTGTTAGGAGGAGGGTTAATGGAGTTGAGACTAGAGAGGTAACATCATATATGTTCTGGTTAGAGGCCCACTTTTTTTTTTTTTTGTCTTGGATGATGAGGCTTCATCAAGAGGGTGAGATTTGTTTAGAATGATCATTCTGGTAAACCAGGGGCCAGGTAGACTTGAAAAGGGCCTACTGGAGACATCCTGATTGGAAAATTCTAAGACTAGGCAGTACCTCACACTTCCCGAAACTAGGTGAAGTATGTGTTCCAGGGCAGCTTGGCTGCTGGCTGTCAAATGTACGCAGGAAAGGTAGGAGAAAGCCCAGTCAGCCACTGTTTTCATGAGCAGGAAATTTCTCAGACAGGTGTTCAAAACCCTGGAAACAACTGTGATGGTTTTAAAAATTCTCTAAGACAGGTCTAGAATGTGTTAGATGGTTCAGTCAGTGAAGTGTCTGCCACATAAGCACAAAGACCTCAGTTTAGATCCCTAGAGTCGATGTGAAAACTGGACATGGCGGCAGGTGCTTTTACCCCGATACTGGAGGAGGAAAAGGACGCAGTGGAGACCACTGTTTTCCTGAAGCTCAATCTGAATGAATGAGCTCCAGGTTCAGAGAGACTCTGTCTCAAAAAAAATGAAGGTTGCAGAATGATCTAGAAAGACACCTGATGTCAACCTTGGACCCCACAACCCTTTGTGTGTGGTCTTGTCTTTCCATTTCATTAAGAGATGGCCAAAGTGTTTTCCAGTGTGGTTGAACCCTTTCACATCCTAGCAGCAGTGTGTGTGCATTCTGCTTCCTTCATATCTTTGCTAATATCTGTTGCTCAGACTTTTAAAATCTACCTCTTGGGGCTGGAGAAATGGCTCAGCAGTTAAGAGCACTGATTGCTCTTGCAAAGGACTCAGATTCAAATCCCATCACCCACATGGAGGCTGATTGAAACTACAGTTCCAGGGGAATCTGACGCCCTCTTCTGACCTCCATGGGCATTGCATGACATGGTACGTACATACAAGAATACACTCATACACATAAAATAACAACAAATAAAATATTTTAAAATTTATCTCTTCTGGGACTAGAGGTATGGTTCAGTTGGTAGAGTGCTCTCCTAGTATTCGTGAAGCCCTGGGTTTGGTTCCCAATACTGCATAAAACATGGTATGGAGACATGCCTGTAATCTCAGCACTTGGGAAGTAGAGGCAAGAAGACCAGAAGTTCAAGGCCATCCTCAGTTTTATACTAAGTTCAAAGTCAACCTGGGTTACATGAGGCCCTGTCTCAAAGAAGTAAAATTTACAAATTTACACCTTCTAATAGAAAGTTTTCATTTCTTCAATGACTGACGATGAGCATCTTTCCTTGGGCTGCTTTGTCATCTGTGGTAATAACGCTATTCAAATTTTTTGTGGGCTACTGACATTTCTATTTCACTTTATACTTCCATGGCTTTCAGATGTTACAATGAGAAGCTCTCTTTTATAATAAAAAAGTAACAAAATAACAATAATAACTACAATTGAACTTTAATCTTTTAAGATATTTCATTTTTATTATTTTATTATGTGTGTATGAGTGTAGTGCCTACATGAATGTAAGTGCACCAGCGTTGTTCAGTGTCTGAAGAGGTCAAAAGAGGGTGTCAGATCTCCCTAGAACTGGAATTACCGATGGTTCTTAGCTGCCATGAGGGTCTTCTGCAAGAGCAGCCAGTGCTCTTAAATGCTGAGCCATCTCTCTAACCATGAAACTTTAATCTTAAAGCTTATTATACTAAAATGAAAGAAGAGTCCAATGACATCCTTAAAAAATAAAGCATTTGATTTTAACACTTGACCTTTAATGACTACAAATTGTCTTAAAACCAGCAACATTTCGCTGGGTGTGGTGGTGCACGCCTTTAATCCCAGCACTTGGGAGGCAGAGGCAGGTGGATCTCTGTGAGTTCAAGGCCAGCCTGGTCTACATAGTGAGTTCCAGGACAGCTGGGGCTACAGGGAGACCCTGTATCAAAAAGACCAAACAAAACAAAACAAAACACCCCCCCAGTAACATTTCTATTGTCTTAAATTATTGCATTCGAGAGGCAGCATGAGCTTAGATTCAAATGAACCTGCCTTGTGAACTTGAGAAAACATATCATTGTCTTATTGGCTTATTTTGGAGATTAAATTTGACATATTTACCAGTCAGAGTAATAACCTACGTGTGACACATGCTCTGTAGACATGACAACTTCCGTGCTAAAGCAGTTTGTCGTGCCAGTCAATAGTTTCATGATAACAGTTCAAGCTCAAGCTAGATAGAACATAGCCACAGGGTTCTGTAAAGGAACTGTTGAAACTGATGCCAAGACAGGCAACATCCTTTGTGATAACCTAGGCCCACAGCCCCACCCCTCCTATTTTTAAAGAATCTGAAAGAAGAGCACTGGTCCACATCCAATGTTGAAAGGAGTGAAAACAGGAACAGGAAACTTGAGTCGAAAATGCACCTTCCTGAGCATCTTAGCACATGCTGACTTGCTTTGAGGAGTCCTTGGTGACCACCGAGGGGTCTTGCAGACGCTCATGGTACCCTGCAGGCTGGTGTGTAGTTAATGCAGAACTCATGTCTTACACCTTTCAAGTTGGGGCTCCTGTGAATTTATGGTTAGTGGGTTAATGTCAGTCAATAAATGTTGCATATTACATAAAGCAGCAGAAAGAATGTTGGCAACCACACCCAAAGAGAAGCTTTTGGAAGGAAGACATAGGAACATCAGGTGAGCACATGGCTAGAGAAAATAACTCAGATGCCTGCATGACAGACCCTTGAATTTCTAAGAAGTTTATGACAGTCATCTTTGTCAACTTGATACAACCTTGAATCACCTGGAAAGAGAGTCCCAGTGAAGGACTGTCTACACTGGGCTGGCCTGTGGGCATGCCTGTGGAGTATTGTCTTAATTAAGTCAACCCATGTGAGAAGACCCAGGCCAGAGTGAGTGGCAGCATTCTCTAGGGACGGGTTCTTGAACTAGGAAATTGAACTGAGCACAATCCAGCAAGCAGCTGAGCACGTACACATTCATTTCCCTCTGCTTTCACTGTGGATGTGAGGGGAAGGTGTTTGAAGTTCCTTCTGCCTTGACCTCTCGGTGATGATGGACCACCACTTGGAACTGTGAGCTAAAATAAACTCTTTCTCACCAAGCTTTGTATATCTTTACTATCTGACACATAGAAAAATTTTGATTAAATGTATACATTTAAATGTAATAGAAAAAATGCTATAGTTTGGAATGGTTACCAAAGATTCTTTGTGTAGAGCCTGTGTACAGACTCTGTCTCCAGGGATAGCACTGTTGAGAGGCGGTGGAAAACAGTGCTGCCTAGTGGGAGGCTTTTAGGCCACTGGGGTCTGTGGTCAAAAGGGATGGTGGGACTCTCCTCACCTACCTGTGCCCCAATTCTTTCTCAGTCTCTACTTCCTGGTTTGAGATGTGGCTACTTTCTCTAACACATACACTACCATTACCATCCAGAACCCTCACCAGTGGTCCAGGTCAATGGCTTTGGAACTGAACCTTCAAAACCATGGGCTAAGCAATTTCCTCTTATTAAGTTGATTACTGATGTGTTTCATTGAAATAACACAAAGCATGGGGCTACAGAGATGGCTCAGTGGTTAAGAGCACTGAATGCTCTTGCAGAGGACCTGGGCTCGATTCCCAGCATTCACATGGTGGCTAACAACAGTTTGTAACTCCATTTCCAGGGGAATCTGATTCTCTCTTCTGGCCTCTGAGGGCATTGCACAACACAGGTGCACTTACATGCAGGCAAAACACTTATATGCACAAAATTCAAAGAAAGAAAGAACACAAAGCTAGTGCAAAGGATAAAAGTATTTGCTCTCCATAAACACAAAGACCTCACAAGAAGAGTGGGTTCTGCTGCAATGAAAGATTTTGTCCAGTTGGGCACCTGGAAAGTTTGAGGACTGAGTCTGAAAGCTGGGACAATGGTAAGCTGAAGACCCTGCAGAGCAGAGAGAATACAGAATTCAGGCAGGAAGGGAGGGAGGATAAGGAAAGTCATGGGAGGGAGGAAGAGGGAGGATCTAAGGAGACACTGTATGAAGCAAAACAGACAATGAGAGCACATCTCCATGCACCAGTGTCAATGAGTGTGGTTTGGTTTGGTTTTCCCAAGGACGTCCAAGTTCATGCTGAACCTGTCTGAATTTCAGCTGTGTAAACCTCGCCGCAGTACTCCAACATCTCTCACAAAGTCTACACACTCAGACTGCCTTCCAAGTTGGGGGTTTCCATAGAAACCAAGGAAGGGCTGCTATTCTATCTGGACCGGAGACAGAAAGGTGGACGGTTCCCAGTGCCTGAGTTTAGTGGAGGCGGAAGTGGAGGTAGAAGTGGTCATGAGAAAGTGAACTTAGGAAACAGGTTTCCGTACAAATTGTGGAAATCTTGGGTCAGGCCTTAAACTTCTCCGGGACATGAATTTGGAAATCTCTAGTTCATCTTATCTTGTGATGTAGACAGACTGTAGCTGATATCTAGGATGCAGCTAGGAGGAAAAGAAGGCAGAAAGCATGAGAAAAAGATGCTCTTCCTGCCCTTAGGTGCTCTGATGAGGGCACAGATACACCTGCTTTATTTCACTCCACTTTACTGTTCTTTGCAGATAATCACATTTTAAAAATATTTTGTTTGATTTATATCAATTATATATAACTGATATTCAGTGTGGTATTTCCACACGTGCAAGCGGTGTGCATTAATAAAAATCTAACCATCTATTCACATCCCCAAACCTCTTTCTCTTTCTCTTCTTTTTTAAAGAAAAAAATTTTGATTGATTCATTTTTATTTTATGTGTATGAGTGTTTTGCCTCCCTGAACATATGTGCACCTATGTGTGCAATGCCTGTGGAGGCCAGAAGAGGACATCAGATCCCCTGAAACTGGAGTTACAGATAGTTGTTAGCGGCAACGTGAGTGCTGGGAACTGAACATGGTTGAGCCATCTCTCTAGGCCCTCTTCTTTTTTTGTCCCCACTTGTGTGTGTATGTGGTGTGCATATGTATGTATGCATGTTTGCATGTGTGCAGACATACATGTGTGCGTGCCTGTGCACTTGGGTGTGCACGCATATGAAGGCCCAAAGTTGATGTTGGGAATCATCCTCTCTCATTCTTCCACCCTGTTCATTGAGGCAGTCTCTCATTCAAACCCACATCTAGCTGATATGGTTAGTTTTGCTAGCCAGCTTGCTCTGGGGATCCTGTCTCCATGTTCTGAGGCTGGAATTACAAGCAGGTATAACCATGCCCACCTGGCATTCATGTGAATTCTGACTGTCTGAATTCTGGTCCTATGCTTGTGTGGAAAACACTTTAATCAATGAACAATCTCCCCAGCCCTAACCATCCTAATCACTATTCTACATTCAGGCCAAGTACCATGTATAAGAGAGAACATGTGGTACTTGTCTTTCTGTGTCTGGCTCAACTCACTTAATAGAATGTTCTCCAGTTCCATTCATTTTGCTACAAATGACAGGATTTCATTCTTTTTAAATTACTTTTATTAACATAATTATATACAATAATGGGTTTCATTATGACATTTTCACACATGTATACAATCTTTTTGTTTTTTTATTAACTTTTATTTTATGTGTATGGGTGTTTTGTATTTATATATGTAAGTGCATGCAATTCCATGTGGAGGCCAGAAGAGGGCATCAGATCCTCTGGAACTGGAGTTACAGGCAGTTGCTAGCTGCCATGTGGGAACCAAATCCGGTTCTCTGTAAAAGCAGCCAATGGTCTTAACCACTAAGCCACTGTCCAGTCCCTGTTTTGTTTTGTTTTTGAGACAAGGTCACTGGTTGGCCTGGAACTTGCTATGTAGACCAGGCTGGCTTTGAACTCACAGAGATCTGCCTGCCTCTGCCTCTTGAGTGTTGGGATTAAGGGTGCCACCACAGCCAGCTATAATGTATTTTGATCATATCTATCACCCATGACCTTCTTTTACTCCCTTTCTACTCCCAATGATTCCCTTCCTCTCCCCAATCTAGTCCCCCCCGCCCCCCCCCTCTGTTTAATTAGGGCTGCTTACCTTAATGCATGGATGAGGGGTTGTTTGTAGGAACATGGGTGTTCTAGTTTGTATTCTGTTGCTGTAATAAACACCATAATTGGGGCTGGAGAGATAGCTCAGCGGTTAAGAGCACTGGCTGCTCTTGCAGAGGACCCGGGTTTGATTCCCAGCACCCACTTGGCGGCTACGAACCATCCTTAACTCCAGTTCCAAGGGAATCCAAAGCCCTCTTCTGACCTCCGTGGCATTGCACGACTCGGGTGCACTCGCATGTAGGCAATACACTCTACACATAAAATAGGGTAGTCATTCTAATTGGAGTGAGATGGAATCACATTGCAGTTTGGGTTTGATTTCCCTGATGGCTAATGACAGTGAGTATTTTTTCATGTATTTGGTGGCCATTTGGATTTCTCCTTTTTTTGTGGTGACCTGCACCAGTCCAGACAGCTCTTTTACCAGCACTGGCTTCCTATCAGCACATTCTCATTTCATGTCTCTGTCATACTGCAGTGAGTCTCATAATATTCCAAACTGTTTCATTATTATCCTCTGTTATAGGGATCTACAATCAGAGTCTTTGATGTTCTCAGTGTGATTGTCAGCATACCAACACTGACAGGAGTTCAGAAGATGGTAGTGTTTTGAGGATGTTATCTCCAGCCCTCATGGATGACTGAGGGGTTTGAGACTTCAGCAGAGGAAGTGACTGCAGAGGTGGCAGGACTAGCAAGAGAATGAGATGTAGAAACAAACCCTGAGATGTGGCTGCACTGTTCCCTCTCATGACACAACTTTAACAAATGGAACTGCTTCATATGGGTGAGCTAGGAAAGTGGTTGCTTGAGATGGAATCTACTACTAGTGAAGAGGCAGGAAACACTGTAGAAATGACCACAAAGGCTCTAGAGTGTCTCAGAAGCTTAGTTAATAAAGCAGTGGCAGAGTCTGAGAGGACTGACTCTAATTTTGAAAGAAGTTCCATTGTGGGTAAAATGCCATCAACAGCATTGCCTGAGAAGTCTTTCCTGAAAGAGTCATGGGTACAACAAATGATGCTCATCTTATTTGAAGCAATTGCCATAGCAACTCTAGCCTTCACCAACCACCACACTGAGGTCCCCACCAACAAAGGATTATGACTTAACAAAGGCTCAGATGATTGCTAGCCATTATTTCAGCAATATAGTATGATTAAGTTAACATCTATACAGTTTTGGACATTAATGCTATTGCACACTTAATAGACTACTAAATAGTGTAAACATAACATATATATCCTGAAAAACCAATAATTCTTTTCCTTAATTATAAATTTATTTTTCTTTTATGTGTATGAGTGTTTTGCTTGCATGTATATAAGTGCATCATGTGTGTGCAATACCCATGGGAGCCGGAAGAGGGCATCAATCCCCTGGAACTGGAGTTATGGATGGTTGTTAGGTGCCATGTGGGTGCTGGGAACCAAACCCAGGTTCTTTGCAAGAGCAGTCAATGCTCTTAACCACTGAGCCATCTCTTCAGCCCAATAAACCAACAATTGTTGATTTAATGATATACTCTTTATTCCATTGGCTTGCAGTATCTCTGAGGCATGCTTGTATGAACCCTGCATATGAACCCTGCATATGAGGAAAGGCAACCATAATCATAAGCCAGTGTAAAAGTTAACAATGGGAGCCAATGCCAGCACAATAGTCCAGAGACCAGTGCAGAAGGTCTTACAAATGTGATAAGCCTGAACCATCCTTATCTACTACTTAAAAGATTTTGCTTTTTCTTCAATATGTAATTATTTATATGTACAATTTTATATAAATTATTTTTATAATTTCTTTTCTTATTGGGAAGTTTGGGGCAAAGAGGGGACTTTGACTCTAACATCAAAGAGACCAGCCTCTAACTCTGGCCTCCTTCCCACTTCTCAGCTGTGAGATTTGGGGCAAGTGGCTTCCACTACCTGATTTTCACTGTCTTCATAGGTAAACTGTAGATAATAGAGGCATCCATCTTAAAAGATTGCTGGAGATTTAAATAAAATAATCTGTGGAAAAGCTTAACATAATGGTGTCCATTTTCATTTAGGTTTATTGACCACAAGCTGGAAAATACAGAGAAAATCAGAAGTCAAACCCATAACAGTTTCACCGCACAAAGAAGAAAACCACAGCTAACATTTGGAGTGGATCTTTCCAGTGTTCAGCTAACACGTAGTTTGCTTCCCCTTCTTCTTGTATTGCTTGGCATTTGGAATATAAGATTTAAATCCAAGGGGCTGGAGAGATGGCTCAGTAGTTAAGAACACTGATTGTTCTTGCAGAAGACCTGGGTTTGAATCCCAGCACTCACATGGCAGCTAACAACTGTCTGTAACTCCAGTCCCAGGGGATCCAACAGCCTCTTCTGACCTCTGCGGGCATTGCACGACATGGGTGCACTTACCTACATGCAGGCAATACATGTGTACACATAAAATAAAAATAAATAAAATAAAAAAATTAAATCCAAAATTTTAAATCCAAATTTTCAGTACATTTTAATGTTATAATTTATTGTTGTGTGTGTGTGTGTGTGTGTGTGTGTGTGTGTGTGTGTGTGTGTGTGTGCCGGGGCACGTCCGTGTATAGAGGTCTGAGATCAATTTACAGGAGTTGAATCTCTCCTTCCACTATGTGGGTCCTGGGGATTGAAGTCAGATTGTCAGGTGTGTGTGGCAGATACCTTTATCTGCTGAGCCCTCTTGCAGGCTCCTAAATCTAAATTTTCAGTTAATTAACATAAACAGTTTTCCATCTGACTGCAATCTCTTCAAAGCCCTTTTAGTGACCTTGATGAATTAAACTGAGCTGATGGGTTATAATCTACTTACCCATTCTCCATTGTTAGATATTTGAGTGTATTCTAGGGATTTCCCCCTCCTATTCCAAACAGCTCCATAATAAACAGTCCTGTAAACAAACTTTTTCCTTTATTTTGTAATTTTTTTTAGAAACAGTTTTCAGAAATGAAATCATGGATGTAGACAGTATAAGTGGTTCAAACGGTCCTACTTGTTGCCAAAATCATCTGAAGGCAGGAGAGGGGAGATGTCCATGCTCAGCTTCTGCCCCTCCATCCGTCCTTCTTGCTGCTTTTCCAAGAGGAGGAGGAAGAGACAGAACGGGATTAAGCAGGGGTCTGGGTACTCATTGATCATCTCTGCTAGTGGGCAGAGTCACTGGGTAGAAAGAAAACTGGAGATGAAGTTGGTGTCTCTCTTCCTGACCAGCTGTTGAATACAACCCAAGAGAAGAACTGACCAGAGTGTGGACCCCTGAGGAAGTCTGGGCATTTCTTTTTCTCTTTCTTCTCCCAAGTGGCAGGCAGGCTGTGACCTCTATTGGCCTCTCCCTGGGCTCTTAGGTGGGCTCAGATGCAAATGCACTTTCTGATGTGATCTCTTTCTCTGGGAGTGTCGCCCACTCAGAGATTTTTCTCTGAGCCTTTTTCACTATTAAGCAAACCATATAACATATCTTTATGATCTTTATGTGCATTTATTATTATTGTGGGGTGAGGGGATAACTTACAAAGGAATGCGTACCCAGTGCCTAGCCCTGCGCCTCCAGTGGCGCAGCGCCATATCAGACTGCGCCATGCCCATAGTCACTGCTACGATTCGCTCAAGCCTCAGGGGCCAGTGATCTCGCCCCAGGTCCATAAGTGTCAGGCCATTCTGTCCTTGAGCTGCTGCCCTCGGCTTCCTGGTCTCCACGGCTGAAAACTTGTCTCAAGATGGCTCCCAAAGCAGCCCCTCATCAGTCCACCCTCCGCAGCAGGCCCCGCCCCTTGGAGGGACTAGCCAATTGGGAGACAGGGGCTCTGTCTTATCTCGTGTAGATGAACATGCACCATATCATTTTCTTACACAGAGGATGGGGCTGAAAAAAACTCAGTAACACGGAAGTAGCCCTGAGGAGGTTCTTCATTTGTAAGCTGGCACGTCATGAGAGTATCAGGTAGGATTTGGGGAGCCTCAGCATCACTGACTGCCTGACCCTCAATTTTGGGGATTGTAAGTGACAGAAATTTTCCTTCAGGAAAATTGGGAGATGTTGGACAAGTGGCTTGTGTTGTAACAACTGGCTATCGAAGAAGAAGAAATAAAACCACAACAAAAGAAAGAAATAAACGACTTACAGTATTTTCAGATTCACATGTATTAGATACTTCCACCAAGACTGATTTCAAAGGGCAACCATTGGACAGCCAGTTTACCCAATTCCTGACTGGTTAGCCATCGGCGCTTACAGGGCAGAGGAAGCCCACTCTAGTAAAGTGAGGGTGGTAAACCAACGGCTGATTCACTCACTGCATTACCATGTGGGAAGAGGAAGGATGCAGATGACCTCAGCAAGGATGAATGTGCAAGAAAGTGCGGGCTTCTTTCTACAAACCAACCTATTGTTGCCATGGATTCACTCATATTGAGTGAGATGAGGCTGCAGTAGGAGTTACTTCTGGAATTGCCTCCTCAGTGAGTCACAGCTAGAGACAAAGGACGCATCAATCCTCACCAGAAAAATCCCAGGAAAGGTGATGACGGACTGGTTGTGCCATAGGCTCAGGATGATGGGGTCTGTCAGATTGGGGTGAGGAAGAAGTGCTGGCCAGACAAAATCAGCCCTTCTCTGTATTAGTCTGTGACAAAATGCCAGAGAAATGACTTAAAGGAGGAAAGAGTTATTTTGGCTTGTGGTTTCAAAGTCTTTAGTCCAAAGTCAGCTGGCTCCATTGCTTTTAGTCCGAAGTGACACACAACATGGTGGCTGGAACATTTGGAGGAGGCTGCTTTCTTCATGGGATCCAGGAAGCAAGAAGGTGGGAGGAGGGCCAGGGACAAGCACCATCTTCAATGGCATCGCTCAGCGACCTTTTTCCTTCAACTCAGCTCCACGTGCGGTTTCTACCTCCTCCCAATGATATTTAATGATGACTCTGTCAACATATTAACCCACTGATTAGATCAGAGACTTCATGGTCCAATTGCCTCTCAAGAGCACCACCAGCTGGAACTTTGCCTTCAACACAAGAGCCCTTTGGAGGATACGCTCCCATCACAGTGACCATCTCTTTTTGTTTTTGGTCGTTTTGAGACAGGGTCTCCCTGTAGCCCCAGCTGTCTTGGAACTTACTATGTAGACCAGGCTGGCCTTGAAATCACAGGGATCTGCCTGCCTCTGCTTTCCAAGTGCTGGGATTAAAGGCGTGCACCACCACGCCCGGCTTAGTGGCTATCTTTTTGATATATATATATTATGTTTATGAGTGCTATGTCTACATGTGTGTAAGTACATCCATATTATGCAGTGCCCACAGAAGCCAGAATAGCAAGTCAGATTCCCCTAGAACTGGAGTTATAGACAGTTGTTAGCCACCATGTGGGTGCTGGGAATCAAACCTGGGTCTTCTGCAAGAACAGCCAGTGTTCTTAACCACTGAGCAATCTCTCCAGCCCCCCACACTGACCATCTTAATATCACCAAAACTTTGCTCCCATTTCCACTAGTCTTCAAAGTGGTTGAACCAATGACAGCATGAAGGAGATA
This sequence comes from Nannospalax galili, assembly GCF_000622305.1. NCBI lineage: Eukaryota > Metazoa > Chordata > Mammalia > Rodentia > Spalacidae > Nannospalax > Nannospalax galili. The sequence goes on from NW_008346683.1 coordinate 5,381,636, forward strand.
TTTCCTGTCACACATTTTGGCATTATATTTCTTACGATTTAAAAAAAAAAGTCTCAGCTAGGGCTGGATCTGATGCCCTCTTTTGCCCTCCATGGCACTGCATGACATGGGTGCACTTACATGCATGCAGGCAACACATACTTATACTTAAAATAAAAATAATAAATGAAATATTTTTAAAAGTCTCAGCTAATTTTATAGGTAAAAATAATAGTCCACTGTTTTTTCAGTACTTCCATTTTTATATCATAAGTAGATTGGGAATAAACTATATGTTAAATAATCATATTTCCTCTCTTGTAATTATGCTCCTGTCTTTAATTCATGTACCTTCTGGAGGTATAACTTAGTTTTTAATTTCTCCATTTAGCAAAAATGTATTCATCTGAATTATGTAAGTCAATAGGAAATAAGACAGTAAAAAAATAAGGAGGGTTCCCAGTTCAAAGTACATTTTCCTTTAAAAAATTTTATTTTACTTTTAATTATGTTTATATGTGTGTCTATGTATGGGTATGTACACTTGAGTGCAGGTGCCCATGAAGGCCAGAAGAGGAAATCAGATCCTCTGGATCAGTGGTTGTAAGTTGTGACCTGCCCAACATAGGTGCTGGGAACCAAACTCAGGTCCTTTCGAAGAACAGATAACACTCTTAACCACTGAGCCATCTCTCCCAGAGTACCTTTTACCATAACAAAATATTAACTTTTTATCATGTTAACAAGTACTTTTCCTATGTGCTTTTCTATTTATAATACATAAAGCAAATTTCTAAATTTACATATCTAATTTTACTTTTATTTATTTATTTTTTAATTTTTTGGTCTTTTTGAGACAGGGTCTCCCTGTAGCCCCAGCTGTACTGGAACTCACTATGTAGACCAGGGTGGCCTTCAACTCACAGGGATCCACCTGCCTCTGCCTCCTGAGTGCTGGGATTAAAGGCATGCACCACTGCACCCGGCCTAATTTTACATTTTATGTAGTTAAATCTGATCTGCTTTCCTGTTCTTACCAAATCCTTTTCTTCTATGCTTAGAAAATTTAAGAGATGACTCATTGTATTTATTTCTGATTTTCCTATGTGTGAAACTTTTTTAAATTTTTTTATTTTTATACCCACTTCCCAGATAGCACCCTCCCATACCCTCCCTCCCCCCACTAGAGCCCTTATACTCTGATGTCCCTGCTACTGTCTGCTGTGTTGTCGGCACCCCCAGCCATTCCCCACTACTTGCCCTTCTGGTGAATCTAGTCAGCCTCTCTAGAGGTCTTTGTTTTAGGAGGGTCAGCTGTTCCTCATCTAGTGGCAATTAGTTGTCAATATTGGATAAGATTGGGGTCTGCTGTTCATTTTC
>NW_008346683.1:5383219-5383886 GCF_000622305.1 Nannospalax galili
CGGGCTCGGGAGGAGCCCTTGGCTCCTTTCTTTTACCAGTTCTGCCTATGTGAAGATAAGTCAAAGGTCCTGCTCAACCATGGTTGGCTTCGCTTGGATGCATGGAGGAAATAATTCCTCTGTGTTGACCCTCCTCTTTATAGACTGGACACTGGTTCAAGTCCATCTGGTGGGGTCTCCTCGGCCTCCTTGATCAAGAGGCCAGGTGACCCACCACCATTATAGGACATTTTGAGAGCTGCTCATAGTCCCCTGGAACTAGTTGACCTAGGAGGGCAAGGAGTAAAGAGTATCCTTTATGTTCCTCTGACCAAATTAGTATAGGCCTCAAAGTACGTGTGTTAAACACCCAAGAAGGTTAGTTCCACCAGTCTGGTATTTTTAATTACTGTGTGTCATGTAGACAAATCTTGGGCAAAGACCAGTTGTTCTGAGATAAACCTTACTTAGACATATATTTCTTGATCTGCTATTTATAATTAGTCAGTAGGTTGTAGGAGTAATATGGTTCCCTCTGGTTTTCAAAAGTAGCAAGGCATTATTTATCTCTCGCATTGTCTCACTCCTCCATCATGGTTTTCCAACTTAAGGTGCCCCCAATTTCCTCCTTTCTCCCTTACTAATACCCTTCTCCTATGGTCCTACCTCTCTTGAGCTCCTTCTTTCT
>NW_008346683.1:5385786-5386291 GCF_000622305.1 Nannospalax galili
GGATAATTTGAGCTCTTCTTTTCCAATTGTTCCTCCTTTAATTTCCTGCTCTTGTCTTATTGCCTTTGCAAGAGTTTCAAGTGCTATGTTAAAGACAAGTGGGGATAGTGGACAGCCTTTTCTGGTTCCTGATTTCAATGGGAATGCTTCCAGTTTTTCTCCATTTAGAATGATGTTGGCTGTGGGTTTGTTATATATAGCTTTAATTATGTTGAGGTATGTTCCCTCCCATCCAATTCCCTCTAGGATTTTGAACATAAATGCATGTTGAATTTTGTCAAAGACGTTCTCTGCATCTATTGAGGTGACCATGTGGTTCTTGTCTTTGAATCCATTTATATGACTTATGATGTTTATTGACTTACGTATATTGACCCATCCCTGCATCTCTGGGATAAAGCCGACTTGATCATGGTGGATGATCTTTTTGATGTGTGTCTGTATGCAGTTTGCAAGTATCTTGTTGAGAATTTTTGCATCTATGTTCATTAAGGATGTGGGTCTA
>NW_008346683.1:5386551-5386885 GCF_000622305.1 Nannospalax galili
ATTATAATGTTATGTATCTTTCTGGGAAAGCCTTTCATCTCTGATTTTGTTGATTTGGAGGTGCTCTTTCTTTTGGTTAACTGGACTAGCGGTCTGTCAATCTTGTTTATCTTTTCAAAGAACCAGCTCTTGGAATTGTTGATTCTTTGTATTCTTTTCTTTGTTTCAATTTCATTAATTTCTGCCCTGATTTTTGTTATTTCTTCTTGTCTGCTGGGTTTGGGTTTTGTTTGACATTGCTTTTTAAGTGTGTTGAGTTGCCATGTTAAGTCATTTATTTGCATTCTTTCCGATTTTATGATGTAGGCACTTAGAGCTATAAACTTCCCTCTAA
>NW_008346683.1:5387149-5387561 GCF_000622305.1 Nannospalax galili
AAACTGTTAATTTTGGAGAAGGTTCCATGGGGTGCTGAGTAGAAAGTATGTCCTTTGGTGCTTGTGTGGAATACTTGGTAGATGTCTGTTAAGTCCATTTGATATATGGTATTGTTTAATTCAGATGTCTCTCTGTTAACCCTCTGCCCTGTTGACCTGATGGAGACAGTGGGGTATTGAAGTCCCCAATATTAAGGAGCTGGGGTTAATCTGGGTCTTAAAGTCCAGTAGTATTGTTTTTATGAAGTTGGGTGCACCAGAGTTTGGTGAATATATGTTCATGATTGTAATATCTTCTTGATTGATTGTTCCTTTGATCAAAATGAAATAGCCCTCTGTTAAGTCTCTGGCCTGTTGACCTATCTAATGGAGATAGTGGGGTATTGAAGTCCCCTACTATTAATGAGTTGGG
>NW_008346683.1:5387724-5400300 GCF_000622305.1 Nannospalax galili
TTAAAGTTATTAATGAAAGATGAGTATTGAATCCTGTCATTTTTATTTCTGTTTACATTCTTGATATAGCTGTACTTTTCCACAGTTATACCTTCATTGTATTTCTTTCCGCAATCCCTTGCGTATAGTCATTCCTTTCTTCAACTCTTTGTATTGCTTCCAGAACTCTCTGAAGGGCTAGTTTTGTGGACATGAATTCCTTCAGCCTATTTATATCATGGAAGATTTTTCTCTCCCCTTCAACTATAATAGACATTTTGGCTGGGTATAGTAATCTGGCTTGGCAACTGTGGTCATTTAAAACTGGGAATGGTGTGAAACTTTTATATTCCACTACCTCATTCCTTTGTTATTTATCATATGTGGGGTGAGCTAAACATCTAAGTTGGCAATTTTTCCAAATAGTTAACACCTCCCCAAGTCTCCCTTTCCTACTCCATACAGGTGACAAGGGCAGAATGTAGCAGTGAGGCAGAGCTTGCTGAAGGGCAATTGCTGTTGCTTAGCTTGGGAAATTTGGTATGGGAATAGCTATATTTTAATGATTCCTTTTTTGCAGTACCGGAGATTGAACTTAGGGTCTTGTGTTTGCTGAATGACTACTCTACCATTGAGCTATATCACTAACCCTTTTAAAATTTTTTTGGTTTGAGACAGGGTCTTGTTAAGTTGACCAGGCTGGCTTTGAGCTGGCTGTGTACCCCGTGTAGGCCTTGAACTTGCAAGATTTCTGCCTCAGCCTTTCAAGTAGCTCGTACTTTGGTAATTCATTTTTTAAAAAAATTTTTAATCTTATGTGTATGTGTATGAGTGTATTGCTTCCATGTATATGAGTATTACCATGCTCATGGAGATCAGAAGAGGGCGTTGGACTCCCCTGGAACTGAAGTTAAGGGTGATTCTTAGTTGCCATGTGGGTTCTGGGAATTGAACATGGGTCCTCTGAAAGAGCAGTCAGTGCTCTTAACTGCTGAGCCCCATATTTTATTAAATCTTTTTCTCTAGCCCCATATTTTGGTAACTTTTTTTTCTTTAATTAAAAAAAATTGTTGTTGCTGGTTTTTTTTTTTAATTATATTTTGGTACTTCTTAACCAAGAGGGACACACCTGTTGCTTGGGGGACTTTTAAGAAATATTTATACCTGGGGCCCTACCATTAATGGGGGCTGACGTTCATACTTTTTCCCCTCAAAAGTCCCTGAGATACTATCGATGCAGAGAATTGTGGGAGATAAAATTGGATAAAGAAGTAAGCAGAAGTTTGAGAGAGATGTTAAGGACAAGCTGAACTTAGTGACAGTTCAGGAGGCAGGTAACCTACCCTGCCCAGGGAGGGAAAGGAGCATTTAGCACCAGAAGAGCAAACACTGAGTTAGAGGAAATCCATCTATTAGCACACTGATCATATCTCAGAGCCCAGATGTAAACTCAGGTAGGTATAGGTTTCAGTCCCATTTTTCACATTTGCAAGCTGTTAGCTGGGTGGGTTACTGGTCCTCTCCAAGTCTCTCTGTCTCTCTCTCTCTCTTTCTCTCTCTGCATAAACAAATGTATTTACCTACCAGGCTTGTGATGAGTCAATAGAAAATCAAAGGTGAAACACCGGGCTCAGCTCCTGAATGACAGCTGCACAAATTCTCCCCTTTTCCTGTCTATTGAAACTTTAGCCCTCTCCAGGCTGGCCTGGTTGCTATTGTCAGAATGAAAAGATGCAAGATATTTCTAGAGAAGACGTGCCAGAACATACTCAGATGAGCAAGAACAAGAGATTTAAGCAGCCCTTTAGGCCCGGTTTCTCCAGGAACCTTTGTCGATGCCCTACCTTTTAAGAGAAACATACTTCTGCCTTAGAGAACCAAAAAGAAGCAGGAACTCCATGCAGACCTTCTTGTTAGCTTCGTAGCCACCCAGCTTTATGGCTTCAAAGCTCCATAGCTTCCATAGTGTGGCTGAGGCAAAACCTGGCTCCAAAACAGGGCACCTTAGCCCAACAAAGATAATCCCAGCCCCTGGGCAGCTTAGCCTGTGAAGCAAGGTTAGCTGTTCTGAACACAAGGCAGCATTAGTCATTCTTGAAAGAAAATTCCTCATTTCAATCTGTTTGCAGAGTCAGGATTCTCATTTCAGGAGGATGGAAAATACTCTCTTCCTTCTCCACAGACCCACCTGCCTTTACATCCTAGCATTAGTATACATTCTGTGATTTGACAAATATTTTTTGACATCTCTTTTGTTTACAAGTTCTTGAGAACTTTCCTCTATATACTAATCATTTAAAATGATTTCTCATGCTGTCTTAGATTATAAATTAACACTAAATATTTATGCTGAGGTTAACAGCTGATCAGGATTCCTTGGAGATCATCCTTCCAAAATGAAGTGTGGTCAATAGAAAGGAGTGGTGGGGGACTTGGAAATCAGATGCATGTGGACCTTGACTCTTGATAGGCTTCAACTGTGGGCCCCAGCCTGATTTTTTGTTTTCTAAATGAGATCATCTTTCTTACTTTAAATCTGCTGTGTAATTCCTCAGAGCCCAGCATTTCAGTTGGATGGAAAGGAAGAAAAAGTTCATTCGTCCGGGGAGTGAGGCACTAGTGAAATGCCAGAAAAGTGGGAGAAGAAGGGAGGTGTGTGTGTGGGGGGGTGGAATAGACAGCAGAAGAGGGATGGAAAGGCCTGATACAGGGAGGATGTTGAGGAGTCCCGAGAGACAGAGTTGGGACTGTGGGAGAAGAGCCCTTCTCCTGTTAGGCACATTGATCACATTCCAAAGCCCAGGTTTTAGGAAGGGGACTTAGAAATCCCTGGATGCTGGTGGGCTTAGGCTGCAGGAGATGAATGAAAGCCTCCTGTCAATGAAGTTCTTGTCTACTTCTCCCCTGGATATCAGAGAAATGGGTCAAGAGATGGGTGGGATTTTCCTGTCTTGAAGTAAGCACAAGAGGATCTAGTTGGGCTTAGTGAAACAAGAGAGGCTTAAGTTAAATAGTAATAAGGAATCTTCATTGTGAGAAAAAGACTATGCCAGGTCATGGAGTCCCCTTTCTAAGAGACTTGAAGTCTCCTGGCTGGCAGAGGCTCAGGAAGTGTCCACTAAGTGACTGTCTAATGTCTTATGTAGTGTACAGACTCCCTAAGTTACTGTGACGCTCATGTGGGGTCAGGAGATTTTGGTGTGCTTGTTTCCTGACTATGCCAATCTTGGTCTAGGCAGAAGCCTTCTGGGGATGAATCTGAGTCTCAAATAGCAGACCCTGAGTTTTGGCTGCTGGCCCCAGGTGATATTTCAAAGTTGATGAAGATACTAGGCCCAGGGCTCAGGTACCTGCTCTGTTCCTGCTAGATATAGACCTGTACAGTGATTAGAAGTTCTCAATTCAAACTTCTGTGCTCCTCTTTCTTTTAAAAAAATATTTTATTCATTATTTTTATTTTACGTGAATGAATGTATTGTCTGCATGTATGTAAGCACATCCATGTCATGCAATGCCCGTGGAGATCAGAAGAGGGTGTCAGATCTCCTGGGACCGGAGCTATGGATGGTTGTTAGTGGCCATGTGAGTGCTGCGAACTAAACCCAGGTCCATCTGCAAGAGCAGCTTAGTGCTCTTAACCACTGAGCCATCTCTCCAGCCCCTCCCTCTTTTTGAAAGTTGAAAAACTCAACCAAAGAGATTTCGTGTTGCATTTATGTACAACTCCAGCATCACTTTAAGATCTAAGATTCTTTAGAACAAAAGGCTCTTGTGTGAACACAAGCAGTCTCCAATGCAACTCAGCTTCAAGGGAGAACAAGTGTTAATGGCTAGGGACAGTGGCCAACACTTGATTCAGTTCCCCAGGTACCAGGTATTGTTGCTGTGGGTATTGGGAGAAGGTGCAGAAGAGACACTGCCATAGTCATCAATAAAGACAAGGATAGGAACAGTCACATGTTCTGAGAGCTATGTGCCAGGCACTGTGCCCCCGGGGTCTTTTACTTGATAAGCAGTAGGGACTCTATGTCTATTAATCCAGTGAATTGCTTACCAGCTACAAGGCCTTTTTTTGGTTTCCTGGATGTACCTTACAGTCTTTGCATTTTCTCTTTCCTATCCAGAGGCTTTTTCCCCCCTCATGTATTTTCTTGGTTGGATCTCTCCCTTCTTTGAGGTTTTACTCAAAAGTGACCTTCTCATTGAAGTCTCTTTGGCACCTAATCTAATGCTATAACTCCCATCCCCATCCAGATCTCCCCTTTTCCACTTGCCCCTCCCCTCCCAGCATTTAGCACTACTTAGGATGCCATATTTGACTGATATGCTATTGCCTGGTCTCCCTTCCTAGCCCAAGAGTTCCAGGGGATGGGGACTTTGGACTGTTTGGTTCATTTGTGTATCCCCCTGGCCTAGGCCAGATACTCAAATCTGTTCAGTGTATGAATTGAATGGAAGAAATGCTTCCTTAGTATCTGTGGTGTAACCTATCTGATGATAAGCAGCAAGATAGCTCAGTAAACAAGACACACAAGAAGGCCTTGCCTTCTGGATAATAAGATAAGATAATAAACTAATTACACCCATGATGGACATTCTCCTGATTCAGAACACGCCACATGTTTCACAGATGTTTCACTAAAACCTCCCTAGAACTCTAGGTCTTGGGGACTATGAACCCCAGTGTAGAGAGGCTATCATGGCTTTTTGCTTTTAAACTAACTGAAAATACTCAGGTATGCTCTGAATGACAGAAGCCTGACTTTATTTAGTTGGCACACCTCAATGACAAATGTGTGTGTAACTTAAAATGGGCTTTTTGGTATTCATGAATTTTCCCAGGTTCTTTGAAATAGTCATGCTACTTTATAAGTGAGAAAAAATGGGGCCTAGAGAAGTTAAACAACTTACCAGAAACACCATACACATGAACACACACACATGAACACACACACACACACACACACACACACACACAGTGTCTTGCAGATAGGGTCAGACCCAATCTGTATGCTTATCACACTTCCTCATTCTGGGGAACCCAAATGATGGAGGGACTAACCTGGGGGAGGAGAAGGTCCCCAGGAGAAGGGCACCTAGGGACTAGATTTTGCCAGAGAAGGCAGTAAGGCATCCAGGTTAGATGTATGGGGAGAAGAACCCAAAAAGAATAAAAGCTTGTAAGTATCTGGAGGGCAGGGACAGGTAGACTGATTAGAACCCTAGATGGGTGGGAGGCAGAATTCCCTAACCCCAGATCTCCCTGGTATTGTACGTTGATTCTAATAAGGCAATATGGAAGATACTTGAGCAAGGCAGGAGCAGGATTGAAGTCTGTCTGGGGAGTAGGGTTGTTATAGTTATTTCTCCATCTTAATTTCTTAGGAATCTGCATACCTCTTCTACTTATTTATTTTGCTAAATTAACAACATATATTTATAATGTGTCATCTGAAATTCTCATAAAATACGACATTAACCTATTATACTTCCACTAAGCTTCCAAAGCTTTATAGTGCTTTCCCAATATCCCCTTCATCTAAAGGGTGAGTACCTTGACAATGAAGGATGTTGAGAACCAGCTGAGCATTCTAGGTTACAAACTGTCATTATCTATCATCTATTTATCATCTATCTATGTCTATCTATCTATCTATCTATCTATCTATCTATCTATCTGTCTGTCTGTCTGTCTGTCTCTGTCTACCTACCTACCTATCTATATATTCATCCATCCATCCATCCATCCATCCATCCATTGTGGACTGAACTGTACCCCTATATTCATATGTTGAAACCCTCTAGTACCTTATAATGTGACTATATTTGAAGAAAGTCTGTAAAGGGATTAAGTTAAAATAGCATTGTTCAACCTGATTGGTGTCCTTATCAAAAAAGGACAGAGGGGCCCAAAGGATGCATTCATACACACAAAGCAAAGATCAGGAGAGGATGCAGAGAGAAGGTGACCATCTACCAGTGAAGGAAAGAGGCCTCAGAAGATTATTAGCACATTACTTTTATATTTCTGGTCTCCAGAGCTGTGAGAAAACAAACAGCCATTGTTAAAGCCAGTCTGTGCTATATTGTTTATAGAAATGTGGGCAAACTAATACTGCATCCATCTACCCATCCATCCATCCATCCACCCACCCACCCATCCTCCCATCCATCCATCCATCCATCCATCCATCCATCCATCCATCCATCCATCCTATATCTCATGACTCTTATTATTCAAGTAAGCTGGCTTGCTCTAGAGATAGAAAAGGAACAGGTCAAGTCTCTGTCCTGTTCTAGAGTGGCTAGCTGTAACAGGAATTACAGCACACCGTGACGAGTGCTATGACCCACTTGGAAGCTGGAGATGTGGTAGGGAGGGATGCTTTATCCAGGATGGTAGTAGAAGCAGGAAATGTATCAACAAGTTGCATTCCTGCAACTGCAGGGAAACAGTCTGCTTACACTCAGAGTCAGAAGGGATTAAAGGAGGAAATATAGTGAGAGAAAGCAGCAGGAGTTGAATAGGAAGGATTTTAAGTGTCATGCTTGGCTAGTGGTTCTCATAACTTCTTTTTATGTCTATAAGAAATTTAAGAAGTGAAACCTCTCCATCCACAGCATGGTAAGATGGAACAATTATAGAGGTAATTACCAGCTACAGGCTGAGAGGGAGGCCTTTCCCCTCCCTTCTCAGTTTGAGATTCCTGATGAATATGAAGCATCATGTCCTTATCTGAAGGTCAAATGGATTAGCTACTTTCATGCCAAGCCCTCTCTTACCTATTCTACATTTGTATGCTAGTTGAGTGTGAACTGTAGGCTCAGTTACCCAGATGCCCATGGAGGCAAGTGTTTCCCAGAAGAAACACTTTTATTAATTAGTTTTCTTGTTGCTGTGATCAAATATCTGACAAGAGCAACTTAAGGAAGGAAGGGTTTATTTGGGCTCGTAGTTTAAGGGGGTACAGTCCAACATGGTGGGGAAGTAAGGGTGGTAGGACCACAAGCAGGCAGTTGGTCACACTGCATCTTCAGTCAGGAAGCAAAAAGATGCTGGTGCTTACCTAGCTTTCTCCTTTCTTTCAAATTTATTTTATCTGTATGAATGTATTGCCCGCATATGTGTAAGTGCACCTGTGTCATGCAATGCCCGCAGAGGTCAGAAGAAGGCATCAGATCCCCTGGAACTGGAGTTACGGACAGTTGTTAGCTGCCACATGGGTGGTGGGAATTGAACTTAGGTCCTCTGCAAGAGCAGGCAGTGCTCTTAATCACTGAGGCATCTCTCCAGACCCTTCCTTTTTTAAAAAAATATTTTTATTGAGAATTTCATACATGTATACAATATAGTTTTATAATATACCCCCAACTCCACTTAGAGTCCCCTAAAATGTCTCCTTCAAAATTTCATGTCCCTTAAAAAAAATAACCCATTGAGTCCAATTGAGTCCATGCTGCCTGTGTGGGGCCATCCACAGGAACACAGGTAATCTAGCAGTGGGAACACCCTCAGAAAAGAATGATTCTGCCTCCCCATCCAGTCTTCAACTGCCAATAGCTCCTCATTAATGGATGGGGCTTAGAGAATATCTCCCCCATCTATGTCGGAATTTTGGCTGGCTTCATCTTGTGCAGGTAACCACAGCTACTGTGACTTCATGAGTGCAATGGCCACACCATGTTCAGAAGATGGCACTTCACAGCACTCCTCCCCACTCTCTGGCTCTTGTATAGAATTTTAGTCATGTGATAGTCAGAACATTTATTGAGCCTACTATCTGCCAGGCATCATTCTAGACACTGGGGATAGAAAATTGAATTAAATAAAGTTCCCATTAATGGAACTTGGAGCTTATTTTTATGAGAAGAAGCAGGTAAGAAGAAACAGACAAATAACAAGGTATGCCAGAGAAAAACAAATGCTAATGAGAAAATAAAGCAAGTAAAGTCCACACCATTTGGGGTGTGCAGTTGGTATTTTATACACGACAGTCAAGGCAGCATTTGAATCTGAGAAAGTCCAGGAGACTGTCATGTGTTTACCTAGGCTGACTGGGCACAGGGAGCACAAAGGCCCTGAGGTAGTAGGATACCTGGCATACTGAGGAAAAATAAATGGGTCAGTGTGGCTGCATGGCAGTGAGCAGGGCAGAGGAACGGGTTGCGAGCAGAGTTGCATCAGGAGGCCAAGATGAGGATGGAGACTCCATTGCCAAAACTTTGGCTTTGAGTGTCCTGGCAAGTCATCGGAGGGTTTGTGACACAATTCTGCTTGTATTTTAATAGACAGGTGCTGGCTTTTGTGCTCAAAACAGATAACAGGGTACCACATCCTTAAACAGGAAGTCCAGGTTGGAGGTTATTTCAGTAACCCAACTGTGAGCTGTTGGTGGCCACATCAGTGATGCAGCTCATGGAAAGTGGAAAATGTTGGATATAATTTGAAGGAAAAGCCAACAAAATTTGCTAATATATTGCCTTGAGAGACAGGGTGACCTTGGCTCTTCTAAGGACAAGTATGAAGTAGGGCTCTCCCTGTGATTCAATTTAGAGAACAGTAGGAACTCATGGCTTGGCATCTGGGAGCCTTGCCAACCCAGAATAGAGAAGAGGCAACTGACATTCCTGGGGGCTTTCTATTCAGGCAGTCTAACTGAAATGTGGGAAACCAAGAGGGCTATAGGCTCTCAGAGCTCCACCTTATAATTTAGTCCATCCAATCTGAGGATGTCTGCAGGCATCTTGGAGCAGCCACGTGTTGGGGTAGAGATGTGTCTGGCTCCTCCTCTGCTCCACCCACATTCCTGACTATTCTACACACTGTAGGATGGAAAAGAAAGGAAAAAGGGGTAGAGGAGTGGAAATCAGGAGGAAAAGCAAAGGGAGGTCCACTAAAAACATTCTGTGCCAATTCAGAAAAGGGGGGGGGGCAGAATGAAAATCTCCAAGAAGAAGTATCAGTCCCTAGAAGGTTTACTTCCACCACTGCTTGCTGGACTCTTCCTCCTCTCAGTGTAACCAAATACCCTACTTCAGAGGAAAACACTGCCTGCTTTATAAAGTTAAACACATGGTAGCCTGTGGTTTGTAAGCCACATATGGTGTGGGGAGCCCCCAGGAAGGATGAAAGGAAATCGTTCAACTGTGGACACAGAAGCTCTGCGAAATTAGGCTTTCCCAGTGGCTCTGAAAATAGTGTTAGCTACCCTTCACAGAGCCTTGCCACAGGAGCTCAGGATTGTATATAGTCACTCAGGCAATCCTCACAACAAACTGGTGAAGTCATTCTTGCTGCTCCATCTTATAGAGGAAGACACTGAAGTTCAGGGACATCATGCTTTGCGAGTCTATTCCAGAGTTTGTGTCTTTAACCTTTATGCCCAACGGCTCCCAAAGGAAAAGAGAGGGAGATGCTGAATGTGGTAACAGTTTTCTTCCCTCACCCTCTATTCCTTTAGCAGGGGGTATATGTGCTTCAATGTGGAGGTCAGAGGAAAATCTTGGGTACCATTCCTCAGGCATGACCCACCTTTCTTTTTTTGATACAGGGTTTCTTACTGGCCTGGAAATCAAGTAGGCTGGGCTTGCTAGCCAGGGAGCTACCAAGCCTGGTTTGTGTGTATGTGTGTGTCTGTATGTTATATGCGTGTGCGCATGCTCATGCACCCCCATATGGAGGCTACAGGTGGGTGTCAGGTGTCCTGTCATTCCACCTTATTCCCTTGGGACAGGGTTTCTCAATGAATCTGGAGCCAGCAAGCCCCAGTGACCTTTATATCTCTGCCCTCCCCCTAACATTAGGGTCAGACTCCCACACAGTCGGCTAACTTTAAGTGGGTGCTAGGGATTCAAATTCATACTTACCCAGAAAGTACTTTTATTCACTGAGCCATCTTCCCAGTCATGGGACGGGTTATTTTTTAACATGGATTTGGAAATCAAACTCAGGTCCTCATGCTTGTAAAGCAAGCACTTTATCCTCTGAGCTGTCTCCCCAGTCCATCACCCTCTATTCTTCCTACGCTAAAAGGCAAAAAGGTGAGAAAACTTCCATTCTCATTTCTGGCCTGCATTTGTATAAACTTAGAAAAAAATCTAAATATCACTGATTTTTAAAAAATATTTTTATTTTATGTGTATGATGTATCCCCTGCATGTATGTAAGTGCACCTATGTCGTACAATGCCTGTGGAGGTCAGAAGAGGGCATTGGATCTCCTGGAACTGGAGTTAGGGATGGTTGTTAATCACCATGTGGGTCCTGGGAATCGAACCCGGGTCCTCTGCAAGAGCAGCCAGTGCTCTTAACTGCTGAGCCATCTCTCCAGTCCCATCACTGATTATTTTTGCTAAGAAACAGAGTAATATGATAGTAAGAAATATTTCAGAGATGCACTTTACAGAAAAGTACATCCTGGCCTTGCAATCCAAAGGGGAAGTTAGGTACACCTCTCAAGGTCACAGAGTTCAGTGCAAAGCCATGGCTCATAAAGTAGACAGGGCTTCTGTCTCCCAGGCCAGAGACTGGCTGGGTCCCAATGGTCCGCCCTATATTATTCCTGCCTCTGTCCCTAGCAGTGAGATGACAGCCTGAAGGACAAGGATCTCATTTTGCACATCAGAGATTTTAAACACACCTTGAACTTAGGTGATTTTTTTTTTTTTTTTTTTTTTAGGTCTCTTTGAGACAGAGTCTCCCTGTAGCCCTAGCTGGCCTGCATTCGGTATGGAGACCAGGCTGGCCTCGAACTCACAGAGATCCACCTGCCTCTGCCTCCTGAGTGCTGGGATTAAAGGTGTGCGTCACCACGCCCGGCTAGGTGAATATTTTTTAAGCAAGGTTACCCTGAACACCTTGTGATTATCTACCTTTTTTTTCATCTATTCTCTGTGCCCACAGGTCGGAGATTCTGGGCCCTCTTGAACCAGGAGGCTTCTGCCATAGCTCTGGTATTCAGCTGATGTGGGGATGTTCCTCTCTGGCTGGGGCAGATAGATTACACTACAGGGCGGTTCTGGTCCAGACGCTGCAGTCATTTACTCTGTGTAGTTTCCCCACACTCACAGTGACTCTTCTGCTTGCTTTGCTACCATCCACTGGCCTTCTGCAATCTGGACCCACTCCACCCAGCTCATCTCTGTATGCAGTACACATCATTCAAGTCAAGACAGGTGTCCTGGGCTCACCCCACTTCCGTCCCAGAAATAGCCTTCCTGCTCTCCTACTATGCAAATCCATTCTCCAAATTATTCTTCATTTTACGCCCTTTGTGCAGGTCAAAGTTTGCTTTCCAAGTTCTCCTTACATTTATATGCTCAACTCTCAGATAGTAGCCCTTGACATGTGCCTGCAAATCTCTCCAGGTGTAAGGCAGTCCCCTTGAAAACAGGCACATACATGTGCATTCAGTCATTAGATTTTTAAAATAGAAAATTTTAAGGCGAGAAATGGAAAGAACGATGAGCAGTGGTTGTTTCCTGTCCTCAAGGAAGGCAGACACAGACATTTCTTTGGTGCATAGTGGGCTCTCACAAGAGCCTTACTCTAGTTGACTAGCATATGTAACCCTTCCTTGCAATTACTTGATGAGTCCCATGAGAGTTATTGGGTCACAGTCAAAGTACCAAAGCTGTGGTGTTTGAACACGGCTTAACATACAGACAGGAAGTTTTTTTTTCCCCCTTAAGCAGATTGGGAGATTACAGACAGCCACTGGGTGCAGGGGGAAAGTCTTAGAGCCATGTTCAGGGAAACAACGGATCTGAGTTGAGGACAGTGGGCAAGTTTAACTTCCCCCCAGCCCTGGTTTTCCTCCCTTTTGGAGGTGATGAAGTCCCACAAGCTTCAGTTCAAATCATGGGCGTGTGTGACCTTAAGCCATTCAGTAGGGGTGGAGGCTCAGCTTCAGAAATTAGCTAAATAATTCCTTTCAAGGCTTTTGTGATGTCTTAAGAACACATTTAAGTTGGTAAGCCTGGAGTCTGATACTGTTATATCCTTCTATAAAGGTAAAAGTGATAATTCTGACCTGTGTCACTCAAGGTGCGGGTGTTGGTGGTTTCCCAACTCTTCTTTTCCTATTTCTTCCTTTTAAAAAAAATGTTCTTAGATTATTTCTAGAAGTTCAATTAGGTGCTTTACTTTTCTGACTCTTAACTCCCGGAGCGTGCCAGGAGGAGGGGCTGTGGTGACACTGAGTGATACCCTAAAAGAACAGTTAAAAGGCCTTGGGAGGAGGGCTGTCTACTGCGACTGGCTGGACCAAGATATAACCTCGGACACATCGCCGTCCTAGGACCCTCAGCTAACGCTTCCCAAACGTGCTTTGGAAGTCCTGTGGTCTGCAGAGAGTCCCCAAGAGAAAAGACAAGGCCTAGACCCGCGGGGGGGGGGCTCGCACGGCGGGCCGGGGGGGCTGGGGTGGGACAGAGGGGGTGTCTGGTTCCCACACTCCAGAGCCGGGGCTCCCCGCGCCCCCTGCACCGCTCCCTCGGCCCAGGTCCGGCCGGCGCGGGGGTCGCCCGGCCGCACTCAGCCGCGCACCCCCCCGGGGAGCCTTCGACGCTGCTCGGCCGAGGGCCAGGCCGGGGGTTA
>NW_008346683.1:5400786-5408595 GCF_000622305.1 Nannospalax galili
CAGCCGCCGCCTTCCGCGCCGCAGCCGCCGCAGCACTCGCAGAACCAGGCGCACGGCAAGGGCGGCCACCGCGCCAGGTCCGCCGCCGCCGCCGCCGCCGCGTCCTCCGCGTCCTGCTCGCGCAGGCTCGGCCGGGCTCTCAACTTTCTCTTCTACCTCGCGCTGGTGGCCGCGGCCGCCTTCTCGGGCTGGTGTGTCCACCACGTCCTGCAGGAGGTCCAGCAGGTCCGGCAGGGCCACCAGGACTTCTCCAAGCAGAGGGATGAGCTGGACCAGAGCTTGCAGGGTGTCGAGCAGAAGGTGGGTAGCGCACACTGGGGGGCCCGGGACCCCCCCGCCTGGTGCCCTCGAAGCCCGGCCCCAGCCCTTCCTTTCCTGCCCAGAACCCTGTGACAGGAGCTGGGACCCCGGCGCCCATTCTCTTCACCGGCCCCCTAGTTCCTGGGGCGGTCCCAGACCCCCTTTGTTAATGGCCAGAGACAGAGGAATGGACCCGCAGAGGGATGGGAGAGGGATGGAGAACTGACTGCGAGGATGGCCAGGCGACCAGGGGGGAGGTGGGCCAAGGGCCTGTCACAGGACATTAGCTGTGACCTGTAAGGAGGCCGGCAGGCTCTGGGGAGCCCATTCTTTTTTTTGCTTTAGGAACCGCTGAATGGGCAGAGTTGTCTGAAAAGGAGGTTGGAAGGGAAGCCAGCGCATCCCTGGCAGCCTTGGTCCAGGCCCAACCTCTGGTTCTGCGGGTGAAGACATCTGAGCCAGTTTTTAATAGAGCCAGAGCTTGAGGGGAGGAAAATCTAGTGATCTTAGTCATTTGCTAAGTTCAGATGAAATTGTGTCTATCTTTAGGCCCCTTAGCTGGACCAGTGTGTCCACGTGGATCTTTGAAGTACTCTACTCCACCTTCAGAGAGGCAAGGCTGAAGTGTTAGGTCAAGCTGGAGAATAGTAGTCCAAGACACGTTTTGTGATGTGTAGAGGACTTGCTCCTGTATTTTCTAATCCAAAGAGCAATCTGGGAGGGAGAGAGGAAGGGAGAGGAGGGAGGAAGGGGAAGGAGGAAGGGACTGAAGAAGGGAAGGAAGGTGGGAAGATAATTTGGACTCCATTTCCCAATATGGAGTCAAAATGGAGATTTAGAGACGTGAACTGAATTGACAAAGACTCCAGTTGATTGAGAAAGTCTGGCCCACTGTGTGGTGAAAGGTCCCCAGGGAGCTATTTCAGGGCTGGCTAGACCCAACTCTGCAGGCACAATTGCTTAGCTTCTACCCTTCCAGACATTGTCAGCTCCCTCTCTCTCAAATGGCCTCTCAATCCACCACCCACATCCTTGCTCAATGAAACTTGGTTGCAGGACTGAAACAAAAAATCCCGCCACTTGTGAGCCCGGAACCACTTGCCTCCCTTTTCCCAGCATGCTGCCTGGCCTTGCCAAGTCTCTCTACTTTTTGTTGAGTGTGCAGCACCAGGAATTTCCTCTTAAGACTGGAAAAGCAACTGGAATGAGTCAGCCCGCTGCTAAGTGCAGGCCAAGGGAGGTGACTTTTCTGAGGGAATCAAGTAGGCAGTGCCCGTTTTGCCTATGCTAAATGCCAGATCATCCTCAAAAACTAGACACTCTGTCGGAGTCTCATCGCCAGCCGGTTTCCTGTCTTTCATCCACCCACTTTGCTAATCAATCATAATATTTATTGAAGTCTGATAGTCATCTGGCTCTGCGTGGGCCCCGTGGAGGAGCAGAAGACACAAAGCACACTTGTGAACTGGCACACTAGGCTTGGGACGAGGGAGTGTGTGGAAATTACCTGGGCCTGCATGGGGGGTGGCTGAGACAGTGCCAGCGATCTAGTTGGTGCTCAAAACTCGTGGGAATGAATGTGAGGAACACACATAGGGGGACAATCTTGAATATGCCTGAGAGACAGGAGGCTACCCTTCCTGTGGCAGAATGACATTCAGGAAGTAGAGCCGAAGTTGGAAGTTGAGGCCAGAATGGGGGAAAGTCTTGAACCTAGGTTGAAGAAACGGGGGTATTACTTCTTGTGCTGCTTCCCTGTCCCTTGGTTTCACCCCTTCTGGCACTGCTACACGCAAATCACCTCATTCTCCCAGTGGGAGGAAGGCACAATCAAGATTTGTAAGACTTGGGGCTGTGGTGGGGGAGGGTCGGTAAAGTACTTGCCATGCAAACATGAGGACCTGAGTTCAGATTCCCAGTACCCATGTAGAAATCCAGGCACAGTGGCATACACTTATAATCCAAGTGCTGGGAAGGCAGAGTCAGGAGGATGTCCCCACGTCTCCTCAAGTCTTTGAGCTCCAGGTTCAATAAGAGACCTGTGCCAAAAAAAGAAAAGAAAATGGAGAGCAATAAGAAGATACCTAGCATCAACCTGTGGCTTCCATAGGCACATGTACACATACATCCACTCACACATAACATATGCACAAATGTATACACACACAAAGACAGATTTATAAAAATCCTCATGGAGCTAGGTGTGGTGGTACACAGCTTTAATCCCAGCACTTGGGAGGCAGAGACAGGCGGATCTCTGTGAGCTCGAGGTCTGGTCTGTTTAGAGAGTTTCAGACCAGTCAGGGCTACATAGTGAAATCCTGTCTCAAAACAGCAACCACCACAAAAAAATCCTCATGACCGTAAAGCTGATGAATAGTAACTACCTTCTAAAAAAATTTAGTAATGTCATCAAACTATTATTTACTACCTTATATATACATATAGTGCACTTTGCACAGGACCACAGGTGCGTTCAGGGCTTCAGAACATGTGGGCAGTTCAGCTGTCAGCCCTCAGAAGAGCCTGTGTTGCCCTGGCTGACCCAAGGTTGCCTGGAGCATTTGCAGGAGTAGTCTGGGAGAGGAAGAGCTGTTTGTAGAGGAATGAGTTCTCTGGTTGTGCCTCCTTGTTTCTCATCTTGTTCTCTGGAGGTGGAGTTCAGGCTGTGGGTGGTAGCCACCTTTCTTCTGGGCTTCCTTTGCCCGAGCGTGCTCTTGTTGAACTTAGGTCCTGAGGTCAAACATTCTTGGGATTTTGATGCTTGACTCTGGCACTTATACCCTGCGTGGTTATTGGTGTACTGTAAGTGTCCCATTACCTGTCAGCTATTGGTAGCAACCAGTCTGCCTGCCCTACCCCAACAAGGCTTCATGAAGGCAGGGATCCCTATTTAGCCATTATTTTGTCTCTAGCATCTTACCCAACACCTGAGAGAACAGAGGTAACACATATTGATTATTATGAGCTCTTTGTACATAAAGGTGAACAACTCACAACCTCAGTGGGGGAGACACTGGGTTCCTTTTCAGAGTAGTGTTGGAGTTGGTACGCTTGGTTTTATCCATGGTTTCAGATCTGAATCACTTCCTAGCCGTTTGTAAAGAGCCAGCCAGGTATTAGGTTGGAGCTGGGCCTGCCCAGTCTTTATTGGGCATCGCTCTGAATTCCTTCATTCTTTGGTCCATTGAGAAAACACTGGTTGCAGCCTGCCATGTTGCAGGTACTGTGCTCAGCCACTCATGCTTCTATTTTAAGTTCTGTGCAGGAAGGTATTGTGATTTACTAACCTAGTTTTAGAGGTCACCTCTCTCTGGTGCCTTCTCAGAGTATTCTTTGTGCTTCAGGTTGCTTTAGATGGGCAGAAAAATTGCCTACTTTCTGCAGTTCCCGAGAACCCTATTTTAATCTGTCTTAAAGTCACAGATGGGTGGAGATTGAAGAGAATTGAGAGACCCCATTTGCTAACAACCTGGGATTTGGAAAGTGAATGTGATTTTTGTGTTCACAGCGGTTCTTGGTGGCGATGCGTGGGGGTTGGGGAGGGGGCAGCCTGTCTGCATCTGTGTTCTCAGGTTCTCCTCCTCCCCTTTGGCCCTGGATCGAGGGTGCTGCGAGGAGACGCTGAGCTTCTGAGGTACTTCACAGAGA
Organism: Nannospalax galili; assembly: GCF_000622305.1. Classification (NCBI taxonomy): domain Eukaryota; kingdom Metazoa; phylum Chordata; class Mammalia; order Rodentia; family Spalacidae; genus Nannospalax; species Nannospalax galili. The sequence continues at coordinate 5,404,738 of NW_008346683.1, forward strand.
AGCTAAACCACAGTGAAGACGGCAGCTGCCGCACATTGAGCATCCACACAGTTGAGCACTTTATATATATGAACTCATTTAATCTTTATACTGACAATCCCATGAGTCAAGTACTATTTTTGTTCTTCCTCATGTAGCTGAGGAAACCAAGTTACAGACAGACTATGTAACCTGCCCAAGATTAAGCAGCAGTGAAGTATTAAACCTAGCTTTACCTACGCAGCCCTTACGTTGTTTGTTTTGTTTTGTTTTGTTTTGTTTTGTTTTGTTTTGTAAGATAGGGTCCCATGTATCCCAGGCTGGCCTCAGGCCAGCTATGCAGCTATGTAGCCTGTCTTTGAACTTCTGATCCTATTGCCTCTGCCTCCTGAGTGCTGAGATCACAGGTGTGCACCATCATACCCAGTTCAGGGCTGGAGTGAACCTAGGGCCCCATGCATGCTAGGCAAGCAGTCTACCAGCTGAGCTACACCCATGACCCTTATTGCTTTTCTTCTTACCATGGTGATGCTCAGGTGTAAACAGAAGACGGAAGGAGAGAACAAACCTGATGAACTCAGTTTGAATAAGTATCAATATTTTGCCATTCTTTCTTCATTCTACCCTTGACCTCCCTGCTTTTTTCCTGGCCAGAGTTGGAGCAGTCTGATCCCTACCATCCCTGCTGTTCTGTGGGGTGCTCCCCCCTCACCCCTTCCCTGGCCTCTCTTTTTCTCCAGTTACTCTTTGTGTGATAAAATGGACCTGGTTGTGTGAATGGATGGAATACAAGCCAGAGGCTGGTCTTTGCTACCCCAGAAGATTCGGCAGGTGCAAGTGAGTCCAGGGCTTCAGAACGTGGTGGCGGTTCAGCCTGGGCCCTCAGAAGAGCTTCTGTTGCCCTGTCACACTCAGCATAGGGAGTGAGGAGCTAATTTTAAAACAAAGCCCTGACCAACATGTTAGTTCCAGGTACTTCAGGATTCATTTCTAACCAATGAGAGTTTCTTTCCTCCCTTGTGTTACCTGCTGAGCCACCCTGCTGGTTTGTCTTTCTCTTTTTCTCTTTTTCTCTTTCTTTTTTTTTTTTTTTTTTTTTTTTTTTTTTTTTTTGTCGTTTATTCTAGGCTAGCCTCAAGCTCACTTTGCAGCCCATGCTGGCCTGGACTGACATCACTTTCCTGCTTCAGCCTCCCAAGTCCTGGGACTGTAAGTGTGAGCCACCATGTCTGGCACAAACACTTTTTGATCTTTTTGAGTCAGGGTCTCCCTATAGCCCCAGCTGCCCTGGAACTCAGAACTCACTATATAGACCAGGCTGGTCTCAAACACACCAGCTGTTCTGTATAGCTAACATCTGGGTTTTGGTTGCAGGTACAGTCTCTGCAAGCTGCATTTGGGACTTTTGAGTCCATTCTGAGAAGCTCTCAACATAAACAAGATGCCACAGAGAAAGCTGTGAAGCAAGGGGAGGGTGAGATCAACCGCATCAGCGAAGTCCTACAAAAGCTGCAGAACGAGATTCTCAAGGACCTGTCAGATGGGATCCATGTGGTGAAAGATGCCCGGGAGCGGGACTTCACATCCCTGGAGAACACAGTGGAGGAGCGGCTGACAGAGCTCACCAAGTCCATCAATGACAATATTGCCATCTTCACGGAAGTGCAGAAGAGGAGCCAGAAGGAAATAAACGACGTAAAGGAGAAGGTTGCCTCCCTGGAAGAATCCAAGGGGGATCACAATCAGGACCTGCAAATCCTGGAGGAAGCCATCAAGGAGATGCAGGCCTCTGCGAAGTCCAGGGAGAGGGACATCCAGGCCCTGCAGAGCTCCCTGAAGACCATGGAGTCCGATGTCTACACGGAGGTCCGGGAGCTGGTGAACCTCAAGCAGGAGCAGCAGGCATTCAAGAAGGCGGCTGACTCAGAGCGCCTGGCCCTGCAAGCCCTCACAGAGAAGCTTCTCCAGTCCGAGCAGTCCTCCTCTCGCCTCCCAGAGGACATCAGGAGACTGGAGGAAGAGCTGCAGCAGCTGAAGGCTGAGGCCCAGGGCCCGGAGGAAGCCATTGCCTTCAAAGACTCCAAAGCCTTAGACGAACTCCAGAGACAGAACCAGGGCCTGGGTGCCAGGCTCCAATACGTAGAGGATGGCGTCTACTCCATGCAGGTGGCTTCGGCTCGCCACACCGAGAGCCTGGAATCGCTCCTGTCCAAGAGCCAGGAGTATGAGCAGCGCCTGGCCGTGCTGCAGGAGCAGCTGGAAGGCCTGGGCTCCTCCTCCGACCTGACCAGCACGGTGAAGAGCCTGGGGGAGGCCCAGCTGATGCTCTCCAGTGACCTGAAGGAGCTGAAGCAAAGCATGGGTGAGCTCCCTGGCACCATGGAGTCCCTACAAGAACAGGTGCACACGTTGCTCAGCCAGGACCAAGCCCAGGCCTCGAGCCTGCCTCCTCAGGACTTGCTGGACAGACTTTCCTCTCTAGACAACCTCAAATCCTCAGTGAGCCAAGTGGAGTCAGACTTGAAAATGCTCAGGACTGCCGTGGACAGTTTGGTCGCCTACTCGGTCAAAATTGAAACCAACGAAAACAACTTGGAGTCAGCCAAGGGTTTACTAGATGACCTGAGGAATGATCTGGATAGGTTGTTTGTGAAAGTTGAAAAGATTCATGAAAAGATCTAAAGGAACTGTGTGTGATGGGCATGAATTTATATTCCAGTTTCTTATGACCAAAAATGTGTTGTTTCCTCCCAATGCCCTCTCCCCAGTTTCTGACCCCCACTCCCACCCAAAGCAGTAGACACAATCTGAACGCCATAGCATCATGTTCTGTGCCCAGTTAATTTATTTCCAAATATTGCCACATATCTTTTGGTTTCTTAAGTCCTCTACTTCTGCTTGGGTTGACTTCCTGAAGGCCCAGCCCTGAGTAGAAGAGGTAGCTTTTAAGAAGAGCCGTGTCAAGTGTCAGGAAAGGGATGGTAGCTTCAACTGGGGGTCAACAAAAGCAGATCAACCTTAAAAAAAAAAAACGAAAAAACAAAAACCCTATCTGGCTGGAAGATCAAAAAACGAGGGGCACTTTTCTTTTTAATTGCCTTTAAGGAAAATTAATTTTACTTTTTTTTATACTCTTGGCCAGACTTTTTTTATGAGATGTCTCTTGCTTGTTGTCTTCCATTTAGAACTGGTTAAAACTCAGAGATATTAGCTCCGAATGGGGAGAGGGAGAAAGCCCCTCCCCTATTCTTCTACTTGAAGGTGACCTTCAGAGGTGTGGTATCTTTTCTGTTCCTGAATCTGGGGATGTCAAAAGTAACTATGCAAAGAGTCCAGAAGGTTCTGAATAGGAAAGCGTAACACAGGGAGATCCAGTGCCCTTCTGTCCCTGGTGGCCTACCTGTGTCACCCCTTAGGATGCCACCAAATAATGTGTAAGTTTGGAATCCCAGGGAGGAGAGTCTTTGGGTTGTATAGTGAGAGCTATTCTACCCACAAAAGAATGGGTCTGTCCCGGAGAGGTGTAGGCCAGATCTTTAACATGGTATCCCTGAAGAGGTCTGCTGTTGGCTGCCCCCTCGGTCAGTGAACATGTGCACTGCATTTCTGCAATTGTTTGCTGTATCCCTTGCCCCTTGAGCTGTATTGTTCTTTAATGGCTGTCTTGCCCTTCCAGGAAAAAAAAAAAAAAAAAAAAAAAAAAAAAAAAAAGGAAAGAAAAATAATTAAAAAAAGAAAAAGCTGAAAAGTTAAAAAAAAAAGTTTGTTTTTTAGTTTACTGTGAAAAAAACTGTATGGCTTATTTACAGTATTTTTAATTCTTAATACTTAATAGAGCTTTGTTATGACTTTGACAAGTGGATGCTTTCTGAGAATTTG
>NW_008346683.1:5408674-5429125 GCF_000622305.1 Nannospalax galili
GCTTTCTGAGAATTTGGTAATTATGTGTTTTATCAATATGAAGTATTTAGAATTAGAAAATATTTTCAATTTTAAGACTGTTATTTTAAATGTAAAGATTTTTTATTTATTTTAATTTTTTTATTATTGATGGGGGAGGGAGGTCGTGTGCCATAGCACATGTGTGGAGGTCAGAGGGCAATTTTGTGCAGTCAGTTCAAATTCTGACTACCTTTATATGAGTTCCAGGGTTTGAACTCAGTTGTCAGGCCCACACAGCAAATGCTCTCACCACCAAGCCATCTAGCCAGCCTTAAGACTTTTTATTTTCAGTTCTAAAACCATGATGGCCTCACTCATAAGCCCTGGGGACATACTTTTGCTGGTTTATTAGCAGGTTAGTTCCTAGATTGTTACTTGTCTCCAACTCTGTTAAGATCTCAGCCTGACTCCCTGTTAGAATGTTCCTCAGGGATTTGGGTTAGTGGGTAAGAGGCTGGCACAAGCATTTGATCAACTCCCTAGCTGATTCTAACATGCAGCTAGGGTGGAGGACCACTGTCTGAAGAACATCTTAGATGGTTAGTGCAACTTGGGCATTTCCTATTCACCCCTGCGCTCCCATCCCCATCACCCAATAAAGTAGATGCTGCTTACTGTGTGCCTGTGTGCAGGCATGAACTGGGTACAGCAGAGGCATCTGTAACATCATCCCCCATTCCCCATGGGCAGCAGGCTGAGAAGCGTGCATTAGGAAGTCATGAGGATGAGACTTAATCCAGTTCCTGCTCTTAAACTGTGACAGTCTCCATCCAGGCAGTACAGGTCCACAATGGTCTGCTTTAAGCCCGAAGAAGCAGGGACATCTCCCTCTCCCAACCCCCAACCCTCAGAGAGTAGAGAGAGCCAGGAAACTGATGCACTTGTAGTTTATGCCATCCTTTCTGGGTGGCCTTTCTGCTCTGGACTCTTGTTCTGGGTTCCTGGCACAGCATCCTCAAGGTTTCATGACTTGAATGTGGGGTTTTTGTTTTTGTTTTTTTTCCGTTTGTAAATCAGTGTAGTTCCTTTAAATCCATTCTAGTTTTACTTTAAAGTAGCTTTAAATTTTGATTTTAAAGTTGTTTTAATTTTTTCAGGCATTGTAAAATCTGTAAGTTGATGTGTGTGTTTCAATAACTCCTTTTGTTCTTTGAGTAAAGAATAGTTACAAGATACTGAAGATATAAACTGCAGATCCAGCAATAGGTAGGGGACTTCAGTGAAAGGCAGGACTCTCAGCATTCAGGTGAGGAGGCTGTTCACCATGTGACCATGGGCTAGTCACTGGGAATGGAAATGATGGCGATGTGGTGTGACAGTGATGATGGTGATGATATTGGTGGAAATGACATCTCACGTGGTGGTTGTGAGGGTTGAATGAGGACAGGTGGGCCCTGGAAAACTGACCCAGTACTCTATGCCGGGTCTCCTGGAGGTGAATGTTGCAGAGCGGTTTCAGAGCCAAGCTCTGCTGCTAAATTGTGCGGGGGGTGGGGGGGGATGAGGAAGGGCAGAGTGGGAAGATCATGGCCCTCCCCAACCATGAGAGAGGCAACAAGAGGCCAACTGGTATTCCTGTTGCACACGCAAGGGACACCAGGGCTGGAGCTCAGTGGAGTGGCCTGTTTTCAGAATGACTCATCCATATTTATTATTAAATTAAGGAAACAGAGGAAATTGTCAGACTATAAAGGAGATGTGAAGGAAAGGAACCTAGGAAAGAATTAGAAAAGTAATGCTAATAAGAAGTGGAAGATTCCCAGGGAGAAGCTGGGCAGGGGTCACAAGCAGGGTGGTTTTAGTCCTCGGCCACCCTTTATCAGAGAAGAGTTCTTTATATTGACATTCCCCTCATCAAGTTGCTAATTTAATTTCCACTTCCTGACTGAGCCCAACTCACACTGGATGCTCTCAATGGGTAAAGCAGTTCGTGACAAAGGAAATGTGCTGTCCCTGGTTGTCTGCACCATTGCTGCTGTGTCTGGCTACAGCCAGGTCTGGGGCAAATACTTGGAAAACTGATGTCTTGGGGAAACTGCAGGCTTTACCTCTGGTGGTCCATTTCTTCCTGACACCCCACCTGCCCTGAAGGTAGCAGCCTCCAGTGGCACCTCACTCTGAGCCCAGCTGCCCATGGTCTTAGTCTGCAGATGTCTGGATCAGATCCAGCCTCCACGACAGTATAATGGCCACATCAGGCAAGTCCATCTTCTATTTCTCTGGAAAGATAAAATTGTCCTGGCCCGAGGTTCTCAAATTTTAAGATGAATCAGGTCATCAGGAAACCATATTAAAACACAAAATTGCAGTCTAGGGAGATAGCATGGTCTGTAAAGTGCATGCTGTGTCTGCATGAAGGCCTGAATTTGGATCCCCAGCACCCACATACAAAATCTAGGTATGGCAGCACATGCCTGTAATCCCAGTGCTTGGGAGGCAGAGACAGGAGGATCCCTAGGTTCACTGGCCGGTTAGTCTAGCTGAATTCCTGAGCTCAGGTTCAAGGAGAGACCCTGTTTCCAAGGGCTGGAGAAATTGTTCAGTGGTTAAGAGCACTGTCTGCTCTTGCTGAGGACCTGGGGGTTCCATTCCTACATGATGGCTAATAACCATCCTCTTCGGGCCTCTGAAAATTACATGTGTAGGTGCACTTACCATTCAGGGAAAACGCACATACACGTAAAATTAAATACATAAAATTTAAAAAGGTGTAGCCAAGTCACGCACGTCTTTGATCCCAGAACTTCGAGGCAGAGGCAGGGGAATCTCTGTGAGATGAAGGTCAGCCTAGTCTACATAGGGAGTTCCAGGTCAGCTGGGACTACAGGAAAATCCTATCTTAACAAAATGTGTAGAGCAATTGAGACCTGACATCGACTTCTGGCCCTCACATACACCCTCACACACATGTGCACTTAGTAACCCTCAGAGTGCTGGACCCTTCTTTCAGAACTTCTAGTCCCATAGGTTTAGGTGGGATGGGGGTGGGGATCACAAACTTGCGTTTATAACAAGTGTTCTAGTTTGTTTCTTCATTGCTGTGACAAAACACTGACTGATACCAACTTGGGGAGGAAAGGGTTTATTTGTCTTACATCTCCCAGATCACAGATCATCAAGGAGCCCAAGGCAGAAACTCAGGACAGGAACCTGAAGGCAGGAGCTGAAGCACAGGCCATGGAGGAATGCTGCTTACTGGCTTGCTCCCCTGGCCCATGCTCACCCTGGTTTCTTATATAATACAGAACAACCTGCCCAGGGGTGGCCCTACCCACAGTGGGCTAGGCCCTCCCACATCACTCAGAAATCAACATACCCCCACAGACATGGCCACAGGCTCGTCCAATGGAGGCAGTTCCCCAACTGAGGCTCCCTCTCCCCAGTTGTGTCAAGTTGACAACTGAAGTTTCTATCATCTATTCCACTGCTACTGGTCTGGGATCATAGTTTGAGAACCACTGGACTAGATGATTCCTAAGATGAACATTAGAGGACAAAACTAAAACTGTACAGTGCTGGATGCATTTATTTCTACCAACAGGAAAAAGGTGAAGGAGGTAGCTATAGGCCAAAAAGAAATAAAAACTCAATATTTTTCACTAGGCTCATGGTGTGTGAATATACTAAGCAACTTTTTACTTCATCATAAAGGCAGTAACAATGCACCATCATTTTCTAGATTTTCCTTGTATATGCATTTGTGTTTTTTGCCACCTGTGCAGTATTAATTCCCAAATCTCCATGCTAGGCTGGACTCCTGAGATACTGCTCTGTTTTTCTAAGTTTTATTTATTGTTGGTTTTTATTTTATATGTATGAGTGTTTTACCTGCATGTATGTAAGTGCACCAAATGTGTGTAATGCTTGCAGAGGCCAGAAGAGGGTGGCAGATCCCCTGGAACAGGAGTTATGAATGGTTGTTAGCTACCATATGGGTGCTAGAAGCCAAACCTGTATCTTTTGCAAGAGCTGTGAGTGCTCTTAGCTACTGAGCCATCTCTCCAGCCCCAATACTGCTCTGTTGTTCCACTAACATCTGGATACCCCTCTGTTCAGCATCTTACTTGGTTTCAGATGTGAGTTCCCCTCTCCTATCAAGTAAATGGAACCAGGGTTCCTATCACAGTGTAACCCAAAAAAGCTCAGGAGTCACCTGCCTCCTGCCTCTCCTTCCTACTCTCCACACCCTAGGACTGAAGCCCCAACATACCTCTCCCAGCCTTCTCTCCACCCCCCTCACTCAGCGGGGCCCAAGTTCCAGAGGCAGCCTCTCCCTTAGCTTGATGCTGCTCAAAGGGCACCTGAGTTAAGAAACTTGGTTCATGGTTTAAGATACCCAGGAAGAACCACTCTGCTGGTCACTCAGGAGACAGCAAGACAAGTGGCTGGGGGGAGTGGGGAGAGGGGTCCTGCCTTCACTGTCCTCTTAGTCCCATAGGGACACGGGCACTAAATAAGTGGCTGTGAATGAAGACATCTCTGTGTGTGCTGCAGGGATGAGTGTAGGCCCCTTGCTGGCCTTCCTGTCTCTGTCCTGTCTCTGTTTTCTTTCACAGGTGGCAAGCACCACCTCTCCCAAGTGTGAGTCTGTGTTTCTTCTCCACTAAATCCTTCCATAACTGCCTTTGGTTTCCTGGGTGACTGGGCTCTGGGTGTAGCCAAGAAGCATTTTTCCCCAGCTCACTCTGTGCCATCCTGCCTGTTCTCTTGTTGTGACACCCTCAGCATCTTTGCACCTTTCTCTACTTCCTACTCAGAGAACCCCACCTCCTGAACCCCAGGCTGACTTGGATGCTCCAGCTAGGGTCCTACGCTCCAGGCTTCTGGTCAGAAGTGCTCTTCCCTTAGTATTATGAGTGCTTCAGTGTTTGTCTTCCTGCTGAATGGCACCCTCCATGTGTGTGGATAGGCCTGTCCTTTATCTCTGTATCCATAGAACCATCAGCATGCTTGGTCCCCATTAGTAAAAACACTAACACTGAGCACTGACTATGCATGCCCACTATTCTAAAGGCTCTACAGGGGCTGGAGAGATGGCCCAGCGGTTAAGAGCACTGGCTGCTCTTGCAGAGGACCTGTTTGATTCCCAGCACCCATATGGTGGCTAAAACCATCCATAACTCCAGTTCCAGGGGATCCAACTCCATCTTCTGGGCATTGTACAACATGGGCTCACTTACAAACATGTAGGCAATACACTTGTACATATAAAATTTTAAAAATATCTGTGTTCATGAGCTGGGCGTGGTGATGCACACCTTTGATCCCAGCACTTGGGAGGCAGAGGTAAGCAGATCTCTGTGAGTTCAAGGCAAGCCTGGTCTACATAGTGAGTTCCAGGCCAGCTGTGTGTGTGTGTGTGTTTTATATTTAGAATGAATTCCTTTTTCTTTAAAAAAAAATAGCCCTTTTTATCAAAGTGTAACTCTCATGCACACCTATAGTGCACAGTGGAATGATTCTCTCCAGGTACACTTGTACCTACCCCCAGATGCAGAGGGTCCCCAGGCCCCTCAGTCAGTACTCCCTAAGGTAACTATTCTTAAGCCTGGACTACTTTTTCCATTTCTGAATGTCATGTAAATAGAATCAAACTGTAAAAAAACAAAAACAAAACAACAACAAAAACCCCATGTTCCTTTTGAAAAAGGGATTATCTCACTTATTGTGATAATCTATATACCATAAAATTCACTTGACAAAGTGTATCATTGTTTTTATTTTACTCCCAGGATGTTAGAAACATTGCTGCTGGGTGACCCTTATTCCTTCACATTGAAAGAAAAATGTGGGGCACATAGTAGGTGTTCAATAAACAGCAGGTGTGCTTATGCACATAGACTTTTGACCTGGACAGGGCATTTTCCTGCTGCTCAGAGATTCAGAAACTGAGGTGGAAATTTTCTTCTTCTTCCTCTCTGGTTGGGCTCACAGTGGGAGGAGATTAGATGCTATATCAGAGGGCTGTGCTGCCCTTCCCCCTCCTCAGGCTGTGGTTGGTCAAGGGATTGAGGCCATAAGCAGCTGTCAGTTAGGTGCTGGGCTCTGAGCTGCATTTACTTTGGTGAGATGAACAGAATGGGTGGTCTTCTTTCCTTGAGAAGTCCCCAGCCAGACCTTGACACAGACACACCAGCGGCACAAAATCATACCCAGTGTGTCAAAGGACTGATGTGGTCACAGGCTGCTCAGCTCCTAGTCTTCATTTGATGACAACTCCCCTGTTGTTGTAGGGATCCATCTCTTTCCCACTACCTGTGTGTTTGGTTTGACAAAATTGACTGGTTGGAGTGATGAGCCAGGCTGGGCCAGTGAGACATCTAGTCTGACTTGTTCAGCATGAATAAGTTGCCATCTGGTCCAGTGACTAATACTGGAACTTTCCAGAAAGGGTTACCTTCTGGTCATTGGAGATACAAACCCAGAGCTGCTGAGGGCCAGCCTATGTACAGAAGAAGAAGAATGAAGGCAACGTAGAAGAAAGCAGAGCCCAGAGATGGGCTCCTGATGGCAGTTTGCACAGCTCTCTCTTCACACACTGTCTTGTCACCTCCACACCACTTTCTAAGGTGACACCAAGTCAGGAAAGAGTGAGCCTATCATTCAGCACATGATGAAAAAACCCTGAAACACCTTGGATATCTGACAGCTTCAGTAAAATGAGCAAATAATAGATATTAATGAATCAGAGTCCCATAAATCAACAGGATTGAAAATGAACTACCTACTAAATGCCAGGTTGAAAAATTAAGCTGCACTGGGGATGAGGAGATGGCTCAGGGGTTAAGAGCACTTGCTGTTCTTCCAGAGGACCCAGGTTTGTTTCCCAGTACCCATACGGCAGCTAACAACCATCTGTAACTCCAGTTCCACAAGGTCTGATGCTCTCTTCTGTCCTCTGTGGGCACTGCATGCACTTGGTGGACTTACATACATGCAGGCAAAACACACAAAATAAAAAAAGCTTTAAAATTTATTTTAAAAATGCACAGTGTGAAAACTTGGCTCTAAGTTAAGAAATGATGCCATGCAAAAGACTACTGGACAGTGTCTGACTTACAAGGATTATGCTTACTGATTTTGTGACTTCATGAATGGCCAAACATATTCATCTCTTGAATAGAAAATAGGCTTTGTGTTACATGTCCAAATGAAGTCTAATTAATTGCTCTGATCACAGTTGAGGTAGGCCAGGCTAAACTGTGATGCGTGGTAGGTTAGATATATTAGTAGTTTTTTTGTTTGTTTTTTGAGGTGGGCAAGGCTTTCATGTAGCTCAGGCTGGCCGGGAATTTATTATTTAGCCAAGGATGACCATACTCTTGACTTTCCTCTGTGCTGTTACTATGCCAACATAAAAATTATACCTGAATAAACAGCCTAACTTTAGTTATGAGTGGTCCCAAACTCAGGGGGTACCGTTCCTCCAGGTGTCTCCTGGAACTGTGCTGCTTAGCCAGGCCTCATCCATAATTTTATTCAAAACCATTTCTCCAGCATCAATTTGGGGAACTACAAACTTGGATCCACCCTTATCAGACAATCTGGCCCTTTCATCCCTAGGCCTAGAACATCTCATACACGATGTCAAGCATTCTTTTCAGTCTTCATTGTTTTTAATGAAGATTCTAATATGAAGGCATTGCCCTTTGGAGCTTTCATTTCTTCATTCTCAAGCATACCCACATTAATTCACTATTTTGGGTAAAGCAGCAAATTGAGGTTCTGAGGATCAGGATCAGGTGCACACAGCCGAGAATCTGAGATCCCAGTATTTAGTAGTCCGAGGCAAGCAGATTACTGTTAGTTCAAAACTACCTGGAGTTTAACTGGACATAGAGGCACATACGAGTAACTCTAATTCCAGGGGATCTGAGGCCCTCTTCTGTCCTTTGTGGACATTGCACGACATAGGTGCACTTACATACATGTAAGCAATATATCCATACACATAAAAATTAAAAAAGAAATATAGATCAGAAAATCACTGATGACATTCAGGCATCAATTCCAGGAGGTGCTATAAACATGATGAATACTTTGCATAATCCTGACAGTCTCAGAATCATGCCATGATCAGGCCTTGTGGAGCTAAGGTTGAAAGGGACTCAGATTTAATTCCCTTATTTTCCAGACTTAGAGACTTACAGCCTCAGAAAGAGGAAGCAATTCACCCAAGCTGCCAAAGCAACTGGTTCTGGAGACAGGGCTTAGTTCCTCTTCCCTGATTACTTGTTTTGGCTCCACCCCAGCCTAAGCAAAGATTGCAAATCTCTGGAGCAAGCAGAGGATCTGAACAGCTGAGAAGCTTGTCCTCAGTGGGAAAGGGTGGGGTACCTCCTCTGCAACCAAGCAAGTTGATTTGACACCCATGAGCAATACCTGCTGGGAAATGCCTGTTGGGAAAGCACAGCCATCTGTGTTTAAATACCTGGTAATGGTCTGTTGAAATGCGTGCTGCTCACTGGGTGCAGCTTCCTGTTGTTAGGATGTGGGGTTTCGTGGAGTCGGTCTTAGAAACATAGATAACGAGGATTCCCCCAACCCTCACTTGCTGGTATGATCTTGGTTGGTTTTCCTTGGGGGGCAGGGAGGTTCCCAAGTGGAATTATAAAGACAGCTCAGAGGAAACTGGGATGAAGACTCTGATTCTAATTATGGTCTGCCAGGCTGTGTTGCCTTGGGTAACTCATATTCTTGTTCTGGGCCTCTAAGTAGTTTCTTCTCTGCAAGGTGAAGAGAAAGATAGTGTCCATGCTCTCTCCCATCTCCAACTCTCCTTGACTTTGTCATCTGCTCTGGTTTCTGGAACTTCCTGGTGGTATCAGGAGGCCCCGGGGTGCATGTTGGGGAGATAGAGAGTGGATAGGATATATCCCTAGGGTGCAGGATGGTGTCTGTCTGAAACAAGTCTCTGTTCCCACCAGAGGCTGGGACACAATAGGTACTCAATAAATATTTTCTCAGTTAGTGGGATAGTTGGCTGGGATGACACCTTGTACCACCTGGTCTGGTTTGTTCATTTTCAGAAGATGCCTGGGGTGCCAGTGAAAAAAACTGGATGCAGCTCAAACCCTTGAACTTTTCGGTAGCTCGACATCAGGCGAACTCATGCAAATGAAGTGAGAATGTAGCGCCATCTAGTGTCTGAATCAGGAACCATGGGATATAAATCATTTTTAGATGTTTCAAAAATTCTTATTCCAGCTCTTGTTGCACCATTAAAAACAGCAGAGAGCCTAAAATTTAAAAAGGAGGCCTACATGTGAACGCTTATGTTACATAAGAACATTTATAATTCATGTACTCTCTCTCTCTTTAGTCCCTTTTGAAAACTTAATGTTCTTTTAATTTAATTTTGTTTTGTTTTGTTTTTGAGACAGGGTCTCCCTGTAGCCCCAGCTGGCCTGGAACTCACTATGTAGACCAGGCTGGCCTCAATCTCACAGAGATCTGCCTGCTGCTGCCTCCAGAGTGCTGGGATTAAAGGCGTGTGCCACCTCGCTTGGCATGATAAAGTTTTTTTTTTGTGTGTGTGTGTGTGTGTGAATCTTTCTTGAGGACGTTATTTCTAAGGATCTTTCTCCTTCCCATATCCATAATGGCAGGCGGCGACTAAGTCACTGTAAGCCAAGTGCTGGATGCTTAGTCCTTACTTCAATAATAACCTCCCATAGTCATGTCTATGTTCCATGTCTCATCCTAGGTTGGCCACATTTATTATTTCACACAGTCCTGGTGATCTCTGATTTGTGAGAATCAGTGATCTGTGATTCGGGAGAATAGCGATCTCTGATTTATTGACCAGTCACTACAACTGAGGAAGTTTCACTAATATGGGCTGGGATTACCTGGCATGTCGTAGAATGAAGATTCAGACTGGGATCTGTCACTAACACCTGCTGTCTGTCCACTGAAGCCCAATCCCTCCACATCATGGTGAAACCAGCTTTCCGAAATGCCCAGCATACCAGCCTGCATGCTTGTACTGGTAGTTAAGAAAATATGGGGCTGGAGAGATGACTTGGTGGTTAAGAACACTGACTGATCTTGCAGAGGACCCCAGTTTGATTCCCAGCACCCACATGGTGGCTAACAACCATCTATAACTCCAGTTCCAGGGGGATCCAATGCCCTCTCTGACCTCTGTGGGCATTGCATGACATGGATGCACTTATATACATGCAAACAATACACTCATACACATAAAATAAAAATAATAAAATATTTAAAAAATAGTTTCTGGGGATGGAGAGATGGCTCAGTGGTTAAGAGCACTGGCTACTCTTGCAGATGACCTGGTGGCTCACAATTATTCATAACTCTGGTTCCAGGGGATCCCACGCTCTCTTCTTGCCTCTGAGGGCACCAGGAATGAGTGCTATGCATATGCATATATGCAGACAAAACACAACAGACATCTTAAATAAAAATGAATAAATCCTAAGAAAGAAAGAAAAAGAAAGAAGTTAGGTTCTGAGTTCAAACTCCAGCCATGCCACTGTCTACTCATCTGCCATTAGAAAAGCTACTGTGTTCCATGCCTCGGTTTTCCCACTTAGAAAAGGAGGTAATGATCATGACAGCGCCTACTTAATACGTATTGCTGTACTGTTTAAATCTATTGTGCTTGGGACAGTGGCCATAGCACAGTAAAGTGCTCAGTAAATATTGTGTAAAAAATGACCATGGCTTAGAGAGCTGGAAGCACATGGCTTGTAAAACAGCCAGACCATCATAGGCCCCCAAGCTATGTGCTCAGATATTCGAGTCTGCGATTGCAAGGCCTCTAGGGTCTTACTGTTCCCATCACTCACATATCTATTCTTAATCCATTTACATCTTGGGCTCCTGGAGACACTTAGGGTTTTGATCCTCGCAGTGTCTGAGATGAATACATGGAAATTGTTACCCCCAGAAATGGGAACTTTGAGCTCTTTGTGGAACTTTTTTAAAAGGCCTGTGATGTCACGGCTTTGTACATCAAAGATCTTTGGGTTTTCTTGAGACGCAGTGTGGTTTCCTCTGCCAAGGGCAGAAGGTCTTCTGGCCAAGAGCTAAAGCCAAGGCAGACGTTGTCCTCAGCCCAATCTGGTCTCTGTGTTCTCCCTTGCCCACTTCCACATTGTTTACCTTCCTCCCATCCTTCAGAGGGAGGAGCTTGGGCTTCTGGAGATAAGAAGGGGTGAAAGAGAGAGTAAAGTTTATAAAGAGAGGCAAAGTTTAGAGACAAGTCCTAGAACCCCTGAGAAAGTATGCTAGGATCATCTCAGAAGACAAGACTGCTGAAAATCAAGTCTCCCAGAGGCCATTTCCATCCATCGCCACGAGAGGGCAGTGTAATGTAGAGGACAGAGTTGGGGGTGCCAGGTAGCAAGCACTGAGGGTTCAAGACCAGACCGCTGGGAAATCCCTGTGACCTGTAAGAGATGGGGCTTGGCCCAGTTTTTCTTCATGGTCTCTTCTAGCTCTGCTGTTCTATAAACCCTGAATTGGAGTGAATCAGTGAAGAATTCCAAATGTCTTATCTAAAGAAAAAAAATAAGGTCCAGAGCTAAGGTGGGTATGGTTGGGAAATGTCTTTGTGGGGGCTCAAATCTCTCTAAGTGAAGAGATTTGGGAAAAGAAAAGCCTTAGTCAACTCTCCTAAGGTCACATGCTGGGGGTGGGAGCCTTGTCAAACCACCCCGAATCCAGCATTACAGTGTGCCCTGGCGCTTCTTGGGGTGAATGCTTAACCCCAAAGAAGCGATTGAAGTTACAAACACCACACACTGGTAGCTTCCCAGCTCCACATTTTGGAATAGCAGGGCTGATTTTCTTTCATGATGGATGGAAATTCCTTCCAGAAGTGGCTTGATGTGGAGCCCGTGGTGGCTTTGGGGTGTCCCTTGGCAGCAGTGGAAAGTGAAGTCAGCAGGCAGGCCCTTCCTGGACCAGCCCAGACAGCCACAGAACATGCCTTGTCCTGCGTGGGAAACCCCAGCCTCATTGATGGCGTGGGGCGGGGCTTCCTCTCTTGGAGTCATTTTTAAAAAACAATTTTTTGGGTAACTTTAGTTAAATTTGTTCTTTGACAATTTCATACATATATTCTGATTTGCTGTCACCTCTGTCCCTCTCTTATCGCCTCTTCCTGTCACGCCCCTTCCCTAATTCCATACTTATCTATTCACGTCTTTTTGTTTTATTTTGTGACCCACTGAGTTTAACCAGGGCCATGTATGTGACCATGGGTTTAGAGCTGTCTATTGGAGCCTGGTGATCCCATCGTTGGGTCCACAACTGAAAATAATGACTGTCCCACCCCCAGAACTCATCAGTAGCCAATAGTTCAGGGAGAGGGCTAAGGCCCTGTGAACTGCTCTCTGATCCACAATTGATTGTTGATAGGCCTGGTCTTATGCAGGCCCAGTGTAGGCAGTGAAGCTGCCATGAGGTCATGATCGCAATGGCTGTCAAACCCAGAAGATAGTATTGCATAGTGCTCTTCCCTGTCTTCAGGCTCTTACATTCTTTCTGCCTCTTCTTCCTCGATGTTCCCTGAGCCTTGGTGTGGTATCAATTTCCTGTTTAGGGTTGAGCAGTCAACCATTACTTATTCTTAGGACCTTAAGCAGTCAGGTATCTCTGATTTCACCACTGGTTATTGCAAAGAGCATCTTCTCTCATTAAGACTGAGAGTAGCATTTGTCTATGTGTATACACATAAATATTTAGAAGGCAGCAGGCATCATATTAATTTATCTAAACAGCTGTAGTAAGCTCCCCTGGAAGGTCTAAGACCTCTTCAGCTATGGGCTTTTAACTTGTTTATAGCACCAGATATGAATTCTCTCCATTGGAATGGGCCTCAAACCCAATTATGAGTTATCCTCATACCATCATTGCATCAGGGGGCACATCTTATGGGTTGGTATTGTAGTTCGTAGGGTTGACAGCTAGATAAGACCATTGATGCTTTGCCTCCCCCAGCAGCCTGCATAGCACCGACTGGCACTGTGAAAGCTAGAGAGCAGGGGGGATCTTCCAGCTCAGTTCCAGATTGATTTCTCTGTATCTTTCAACCAAGGTATGAGGTATCTTTAGCAATAGGGTCTTATCAACTAGTTCTGCTGGGAAACCATGAGGAATAGGAAGGGTCTTTATTGTTTTGGGGACCTTTGGGGCCTTCCTGACCAACAGCTCATAAGGATGTATCCCACACTGGCACTGGGATTTTTGTTTAGTAACCCATGGCTTCTAGGAGCAGCATTTTCTGGCCCTGCAGAATCTCATCCTTCTAACACCCTCTGTCTTTTAAACTTGTATTTCACTGCCTTATGAAGCAGTTGATCTTCATATGGCTTTTTCACATAACCGTCTCTTGGTTAGCCCCCCTGCCCCACTTTGCCTCACCCATCTCCCCACCCCCAACCCTGTTTAAACTCCCCCAATGGCCCTTTTCTTCTTTCAAGGCCTCTGCAGATACTTCCATACATCCTTCAGTGACAAGGACAGTGTCCTAAAAGAACATTAAAGGTTTCACTTGTCATTAAGAGTCAAGTAGGCATGGCTTGTGGTCCCAGATACATGCATCTTCATTAGGCTTAATTCTACCAGATTCACCTGGACACCACAAAGCCAGCCGTGAAAGTATGAACTCAGGACAAAGGAGACTTGCTAGCACCTTCCTACCCCGATTCCCATTTTCCTACACCTTTGTAATTTATTATTTAATCTATTTATTTATGTGCATGAGTGTACATATGTAAGTGCACCATGTTTGTGCAAACTGGCAGAGACCACAAGAGAGCATTGGATTACTTGGAACTAGTGTTACTGACATTGTTAGCTGCCATGTGGGTGCTGGGAACCAAATCTTTGTCTTCTCCAAGAGCAGCCAGTGCTCTAAACCACTTAGCCATCTCTCCAGTCCTGGACTTGTTCTTGAAGCTGGTGGAGACAGGACAGCCTAGTGGTTGGGAAAATGGGCTCTGGGGCCATATAACCTGGGTGCATGGTTTAGGCAAACTACTTAAGTTTCTTTCTTTCTTTCTTTCTTTTAAGATTTACTTATTTTAATTTTTAAATTTTATTTATTTTTATTGTCTGTATATGAGTATTTTGCCTGCATGTATGTAAGTGCATCCAAGCTGTGCAATGCCTGCAGAGGCCAGAAGAAGGCATCAGATCCCCTGGGTCTGGAGTTACAGGTAAGTGTTAGCCTGCATGTGAATGCTGGAAATTGAACCTGGGTCCTCTGCAAGAGCAGCCAGTGCTCTTAACTGCTGAGCCACCTCTCAGCCCCAAATTTATTTACATTTATTTTATGAGGATGAATGTTTTGGCTGAATGTATGTATATGCAGTGGTGTATATTCCTGGTGCCCCACCCCCACCCCAGAGGCCAGAAAAGGGTGCCAGATCCCTTAGAACTGGGCTAAAGACAGCTGTGAACTGCAATGAGGGTGCTGGGAACTGAACCCTGGTCCTTTGCAAGATTAGCAAGTGCTTTTAACCACTGAGCCATCTCTCCATTCCCAAGTTATTTAAACTTCTTATTGTCTTGGTTCCTTGCTTGTAAAATGAGGATGACTCTAACCAGTACCTACCTTGCTGAGTATTTTTGAGAATTAAATCTATAAAGCGCTTAAGAGCATTATTAGGTGCATAATGAAGGTTTATTGAATATAAACACACTTGACTATATTACAGAAATGAATGTGTACAGAGAAAAAAATTCCTCAAGAAAACAGATTAAAAACATGTGTTCTACTTCTGTTTTTATCAAAGTGGAATAAAGGGCCGTACACTGGTTATGTTTTTATCAACTTGACACAAACTGGAGTCACCTGGGAAGAAGGACTCTTAACTGAGGAATTTTCTCCATCAGATTAGCTCTTGGGCATGTCTGTGAGGCATTTTCTTAGTTGTTAGTTGATGTGGGAGGGCACAACCCACTGTGGGCTACTATCCCTGGGCAGGTGGGCCTGGGCTGTATAAGAAGTGTATCTTGAATGTGAGCCTGGAAGGGAACTAGTAAGCAGCGTTCCTCCATGGTCTCTGCTTCAACTCCTGCCTCCAAGTTCCTGCCTTGAGTTCCTGCCCTGGCTTCCCTCAGTGATGAACTGTGACCTGGAGATGTAAGATGAAGTAAACCCTTTCCTCCCCAAGTTGATTTTGGTCCGTGTTACATCACTGTAACATACTTAATTAACATAATTAACTAATACAGGCTGGACTTACCCACCTGCCTGAATTGACTCAGTAATAATAATAAGGTCGTGTAATAACTTATTTTGAAAGGATTGTCTTGGTTTTGTGGGGGGTAAATAAGAAGTTTAATAATAAAAATGAGAAAAATTATAGCACAGTGGACTGGCAATAGGCTACCTTAGAAGGTCTAATTATTATTTTAACTTTAACACATGTAGTCCTGGCTTACAGGAACTCACTATGTA
Organism: Nannospalax galili; assembly: GCF_000622305.1. Taxonomy (NCBI): domain Eukaryota; kingdom Metazoa; phylum Chordata; class Mammalia; order Rodentia; family Spalacidae; genus Nannospalax; species Nannospalax galili. The sequence continues at coordinate 5,424,138 of NW_008346683.1, forward strand.
GACCAGACTGGCCTTGAACTTGCTATCATCCTCCTTCTTCTGCTTCCTGAGTGACGCACCACCATGCCGGGATCTGAATATTTCAGAAGCACTGTTCTGAAGGCTTCATAGCACTGTTGAATGATTGGTCTCATTCACCTGGGAGGAGACAACCTGCTCCCTCCTCTTCCTCTGCTGTATCTCCTTCCTCCTCTTCCTGGCTCTATCCTGCCCCATCTCAAACTCTTGTATCTCTCTCCTATTCAGGAAAAAGAAAGAAAAGGAAAGGTAGCCTCCATTGCCCATCCCCAGCTCTCGAAGGTGCTTCCCCTGCAGGTTGCCTCTTCTTTAATTTCCAGCCCTTTCTGTTCTTAACTCCCTCCTCTGCTACCAAGATGGTTTCTTCTGGGTCACCAGTGTTTTCAAATAGCCAGAATCTCCCCACCCTTAGCTCCCTTAACCTCACAACCTCTCGTTCCAGGTGCCTGCTTCCTCCCTCACCTGCAAGCCCCTCCTGCTCCTGGTTTTCTTACTTCCTGGGCAAAACCCTCTTGGAATCTGAGCAGTCCTCCTCCACCAGACCTGATGGCTTGGTCCTGGCTGTCCTTTGCCCTTGCTCCCCCTCCCTTCCTGGTTGTTTTATAGATTACAACCGAGACTCGGCAGGGCAAGCTTGTGAAATCCATCGAAAGTGAGCTCATATTTTTTCTTCTGAAGCTTTCTTCTCCAGTGAACTGTGGGGAACAAATAGCTTTTTCTATCTGCCAGTGTCTCACAACGGAAGCAGAGTTCTTAACCCCCGCTCCCACCACCACATACGGTCACCAAACTCTGTTGATAAGTGTTTCCTGAGAACTACCCCTGGACTCCCTGACTATAAGATGAGTCCAGACCGCCTATCTCATCTTTGCTTCTTTGCTTAGTGTTACTTTAACAAGGCAAATCTAATTGTATCACATCTTTGCTTAAAACCACAAAGTGATGTCGATGTGAAGTGATGACACTATCACAAAAGGCAAGAAGGCTGGCATGGAAGGATCCTGTTATGAGGGTCTTATACATGTAGCATAATGGGCTTGAAGGTTGGCTGCAGGTTGAAGATATTTCTTAGCAATGCTGAGCATTCACTGACGTCACAAAATGAAGTGTTGTATTATGGCTAATAAGCCAAGAGAGGAGAGGAAATGTGAAGGGGTAGAATTCCAAGGGCTAGGCTGTGTAGCTCAGTGGTAGAGTGCTTGCCTCACATGCATGAAGCCCTAAGTTCAATACCCAGTACGAGAGAGAGAGAGAGAGAGAGAGAGAGAGAGAGAGAGAGAAAAGACTAAAGGGGGGCACTTGGGAGAGATGGATGCCATCACTGTGTTGTAATGATGGCATCATGGGCATATCTATGCACAGAGCTTACTAAACTGTGCACTGGGCACACAAGCCCCTTCTGCTGAGAGATACCTCTTGATGGCAGGATTTTGGGTCACTTTCGTTTTCTTTGTCATACTTTTTTGGGGTAATTTCCATAATGAAAAAGAGCCCACACACCTGCTTTGCAGAGGCTCGGCATCCAGCTGCTCCTTTGGTTACTTTCTCTCGCTTACAGAAAATCAATTTTCTGCACCCTTTCCTTTTCTCTCTCTTTCATCCACCCAGCAGAAAAACACAATTATTCTCACTTTCCTGCGTTTCTTCCTGGCTTCCCATCACCTGCAGTGTAGCTGAGGTTCAGAATCTTTCCCTGGGCATCTAACACTGTTGACTGAGGAGTTTTTGACCTGTGGTCTGCCGAGCCTGCTCCAGGAGACACAATGTGGTCCTCAGAGGCTCTTCTGGGCCTTAGGCTTCCATCCTTCATGTCCCTATCACCCCCCCCCCCGAGCCCTGTCCACTGCAGACCCTACAGAATAAAAGTAGACCAGGAAGCTTCTGTCCACGGAGACGCCCACTGAACAGGTAGACTGGCTCTCTCCTCCTCCAGTGTCTACAAGGTCTCAGAAGAGAGATGACTTTGAACTACAGAGAGCACACAAAACACTGACCTTTCAAGATCTGCCAGGACTTCATGAATTCACGAATGTCAGTGTGCCTCTCTCTCTCTCTCTCTCTCTCTCTCTCTCTGTGTGAATCTTTCAGCCACAAGTTTTTTTAAAAATATTTTATTATTTTTATTTTATGTATATGAGTGTATTGCCTGCATATGCATGAGTGCACCCATGCCGAGCAGTGCCAATGGAGATCAGAAGAGGGTGTCAGATCCCCTGGAACTGGAGTTATAGATGGTTGTTAGGTACCATGTGGGTGCTGGAAATCAAACCTGGGTCCTCTGCTTTCAGCCACAAGTTTTTTTAAAAATATTTTATTATTTTTATTTTATGTATATGAGTGTATTGCCTGCATATGCATGAGTGCACCCATGCCGAGCAGTGCCAATGGAGATCAGAAGAGGGTGTCAGATCCCCTGGAACTGGAGTTATAGATGGTTGTTAGGTACCATGTGGGTGCTGGAAATCAAACCTGGGTCCTCTGCAAGAACAGTCAGTGCTCTTAATTGATGAGCCATCTCTCCAGCCCATCAGCCACAAGTTTTAAAAAGTAATATGAGGTCTGGTGAGATGGTTCAGTGGGTAAAGGTGTTTACCACCAAGTCTGATGACTTGGATTCAATTCCTAGAACTCATGTGGTGGAAGGAGAGAACATACTTCTGCAAGTTGTCCTTTGACCGCCACATACCCATGGTCCTCAAGTACATGTACAAATAAATAAATAAATAAATAAATCTAATTAAAAAACATGTAATGTGAGCTGGGTATGGTGGCACACACCTGTAATCCCAGCACTTGGTGGGCACAAGAGGACCTCGAGGCGGGGTCAGCCTGGGCTATGTAGCAAGGTCGTGTCTCAAACAAAATAAGCAAAAACAAAACCTCAGACCAAACAAAACCAAAACAACAACAAAATAACCAAGAATGTGATTAAGTATGCATGTTTTCTCTTCCCCTCTATCTTTTCTTTGAGTTCCTTTCTTTTTGTTTTTCTTCAAAATTCTCTTTCCCTCCTCACACAAGACCCCCTTCCTTCATGATCACTGTATTTTTTGGTCTGTGCTTTAACAGTACATGGTCTTATAAAGAACCCAGCTGCCTACAAGGCTCCTTTGCAGACTGTTTCCAACAGGTGTGTCCCATTAAGACCCCCTCCATCTCCTTTCCTTGCTGTGGTCCATCCCCACCCAGAACCAGCTTTGATTATTTACAAAAGAGGGCTGCCTTTCGCAGGTGTGTCTTTGCCTACCCCTCTGGCTACTAAAACCAGTTCTCTGGTGCCAGGCAAAATTTCCCCATATGGTACAATGTTTATGGAACTTTTCCGATGAAAAATGTGGAGTCTGATAGTTGGAAACCCTGGGAAAAGATTCCAAAAAACCAAATTCTTTTGTGCTTTCTCCAAGGAACTTTCTTAAGAGCAAAGGCAAATTGTACTGTTTATTGGGGGCGGGTAAGTGGGGAGGGGCGTGAAACCCAAGAAACCAACATGCACACAGGGTAATTACAGAGGAAGGAGCGAAACCCCGTCAGCAATGATTGGAAGGAGGACACCGTTTTCTTCCTGCGTGTTCTTTATGTTGGGGGTAGAACTGCCACGAGGTCGTTACATTCCTGCGGGCAAGCCCATTTCATGCCAGGTTGGAACAAAATCTTTTGGTTCTGACTAAGGGTAGAAAGTGTACCGTTTGCTGAAAAGGTCATAAATTCGTCGGCCTTGTCCAGGCTCGGGGTCTCCCAGGCGAAGCTGTGATTCTCAGCTTCTGTGATATATGGCTCTGGTCTAATGAAGGTTTAGGGGCCCTTGACCCCTGGGTAATGAAGCCCTGTGTTTCACTTCCTCCACTCAGCTACAGAATGGACTGCTTGCTGACCTCTCATCACCTTAAATACCAGCAGTGCCCATGAGGTGGGGCTCGGAGGCCAGAGGGCTGTGAGACACTTTCTGTTTTCTTTGTTGAAACAGGGTCTCATGTAGCCGGGGCTGGCCTCAGACTAGCTGTGTATCTGAGGATGACTTTGAACTTCTAATTCTCCATCCACCTTCTAAGTGCCTGCATTACAAGTGTGTACCACCATGCCTGGGTTATGTGGCTTGGACATCCAATCCAGGGCTTCCTGAATACTAGGAAAGCATTCTGTCAACTAAGCTACACCCCCAGGTCTGACTTTTAACCATTAACAGAGCAGCCTTGTATCAATTTCCTTCAGCTACTATAAGTAATTATCACATACTTACTGCCATAAAATCATACAAATTTGTTCTCTTAACAGTTCTGGAAGCCAGAGTCTGAAATGGGTCTCACTGGGAGAAAATCAGGCTGTTGACAGGGCTGCATTTCTTCTGGACACTGGGGAAGAGTCTATTTCCCCACCCTTTTCAGCTCCTAGAGGCCATCCAGGTTCCTTGGCTTGTGGCCCCTTCATGCTGGCAGGGCAGCATCTGTGGTTCCACACAGCATCCCTCCATATCCTGCCTTTGTCTTTGCATCTCCTCTACCTCTTTTCAGGACCCTTGTGGACCCCTCTGGATCTACCTGGTGATCCCACATGGTCTGTTTGAGATCTGTAAGTCCTCACTCTGTGGAGTCTCTCTGGCTGTGGATGGTAACATCATCCTAGGCCTTGGGGATTCAGGCGTGTTCAGTCTGCCTCCTTGAGAGGCAGTTCCTTTAGTGATGAAACCTTGTGTTAGTCAGACTTCCGTTGCTGTGACAAATAGCTGAGAAGAACAACTTAAGGGAGGAAAGATTAATTTTGGCCCACAGTATTAGGTGTTTCAGTTCTCTTCAGCTGTTCTTTCTAAACAGCTAGTTTCAGACATTTTGGGGCCTTCATGGTGGGGAGGGCATGATGGTGCCACTCCTGGCATGGCAGCCAGGAAGCAGAGTAGGAGAATGCTGCTGTGGGGGCTCTTCTCCACCCTCTTCTCCTCCCCCTCCTTCTCCCCCTCCTCCTTCCCCTCCCCTCCT
>NW_008346683.1:5429179-5433632 GCF_000622305.1 Nannospalax galili
CATTTGTTCTCCTCTTCCTGCTCCTCCTGCTCCTCCTCCTCCTCCTCCTCCTGCTCCTCCCCCTCCTCCTGCTTCTCCTCCTCTTCCTCCTCCTCCTCTTTTTCTTTTTCTTCTTCCTCCTCCTCTTCCCCCTCCTCCTTCTCCCCTCCCCCTCCCCCTCCTCCTCTTCCTCCCCTCTCCCCTTCTTTACTTGCAGATACATGCATCTGGAGGTCTGGAGGTCAGATGTCAACATTGGTTGTCTTCCTCTGTTACTTTCTACCTCGTGGTTTGAGACAGGGCCTCTCTCTTGCTGTTTTGACTAGGCAGGGTGACTAGCAAGCTCTGAAGATTCATCCATCTCTGCTCCACCAGAGCTGGGGTTAGAGATACATGCTACTGTGCCCGACTTTTACAGTACTGGGGATCCAAACTCAAGTCCTCATTCTCGAGCAGCAAGCACTCTATCCACTGAGCCATCTCTTCGCCCCACCCCCCGACATTTTCTCCTTTTTCATTCCATCTAGGTCTCCAACCATTCAGGGAAGGTTCTCCCCCCATAGTTAGTCCCCTCACAGTCATGCCTTCACTAATCTTCTAGGTATCTGTCAATAAATCAAGTTGACAAGCAATATTAACCATCATAGGTCCAGAGAATAGAGGAGAGGAGAGGCTTGATTTAAATGGAAAAGACAGTGCTGAGATGGGATTTGGATTCTGGTTTAGGAACCTCCGTCTTTCTGCTGTGCTGGATTTGAGGGTGAAATTTTGACAGTGGCTGGGATCCTTGCAATGCAAATCATAGCTTTGTATAGAGAAAGCGATGAGATGGTACAAACCCACAGGGTGTTGGAAGGACTGACTGAAACACTGTAGAAGCTGTACATTGAGCTACACTTTGTGCAAAAATGATCAAAGTCTTTGCAAAACAGTTCCCAGAACATTATTCGGAAGGACTGTGATGAGCTCTGCTCGCTAGGCTAAGGGAGATGAAATAATTTGTCCATGAAAGTAATTCACAGGTTGTACAGTCTGTCTGATCGCAAAGCCTATATTCTTAATGATTATGGTATAAGAGGAAAACTCAGAATGTATCTTTCTGGAGGGAGACAGTGTTGCTGATTTTACCTGAAAGAATGGGTTAATAATACTCTAAAGACAGAATGGAAATCTATGGAGATATTCTAGGCATGCTTAGAGAGTTTATCTATAGTGGCATACAATCAGGCAGCATCAAGGTCAAGGACAGATGACTGAAGCAAATCAGTTTTGAGATCCCTGTGGGACGGGTCTCAATCATGAAAGTGGGGCATGAAAAGGATGCTAGGAGTGACCCTCTCCCCTTGCAGACAATAGAGGTGTCACGTGAATGGAAGGTGGTAGGGTAAAGTCCAGCACTCTGCCTGTGGCCACAGGTCCTCTAAGATGACCTGGCTCCTGTATACTATGTATATCCCCTACCCCTCTCCTCTAGCGTGCCATACCCTGTTTCTGTTGTGGCAACATTCCAAATTTCTTCCTACCCCAGGACCTTTGCATTTATTTCCCTTGGCCTAGACCATCCTGTCCTGCTTCTTGTAGACAGTCTCTTTTCCTTCAGGCTAGACAGCCACCTCAGGAGGCTCTACATGACTATCCAACCCAAATCACCCGAGAGCCCCCCATTTGTAATCACTGCTCTGTCCCGTTACGCTGTGATTTCTGTTTCCTTTCATTCACTATTTGTTTTTCTTATCCACTTCCTTTTTTATTTTCAGCCTCTTCCCTAAGACCCCAGTAACCTTCCTGAGTGACGGCTTGGTCTGATTATTACAGCTGCATCTCCCAGTGCCTGGTACATAGCATAGCATGACCTGAACAGATATTGGGATCCTCATCATGTCTGAGCATGTGTCATAGGCCAGAGCACATCAATGATTTTACATAACAGGAAGTAGAGAAGCACAGTTCTACCTAAGGCCCATGAAGCAAAGAGCTGGGAGTATCTGCTCAGCAACTGTGAGCTCTCACAACTCTCCCATACTCCCAGAGAATTGGTGGTGGCACCTTGATTGAAATGGACCCTCATAGATGCCAGTCATGCTCTGGGTCATGATCTGAGTACTGGTCACATGGGTGCATTCACTCTAAGAGCTTGTTCAGCTGAACTCTTATGGTTTGCCCACTTTTCCTAATATGCGTGATGTGTTAATGAAAAGCTGAAACGTTGCACTCCTCTATGCGCTGTGCCATTTCTCATTTTTACTTCTCCACAGCATTCATGACCATGTGTGGGAATGACTTTTACCCAACCTTGTAACCAAAAAGTTAATCTTTTGTTTTGAGATCATTTAACACGATTGTAGCTTGTTAATAATGTAAATAAGCTTACTAGACCATGGGCTCCTCTTATAACCTAAGCATATAGTCTTAATCCTTCACGACCCTTCCTTGTCCTTGATCCAGAATAATGTGCGTATGTGCGTATGTATGTTGTGAACATCAAGCGCTGGATTATCCCATTTGTGTTGCAAAAAGCAGGTGGGATTAAATTGACAACATCTGTTTGTGGATGTGTGTGCTGTTCTAGGTCAGCAGGGAGTAGAAAGGATAAGAAGGGTCCACTTTTCCTTCCCCATTTTATGCTAGATGTGCAGTTTCAATAAAGAGAGAGCAAGGCCTTTATTCGAAAGCACAGTTCCAGAGTAAATCTGAAGGAATGAGTTCTCAGAACAGGCTGAGGCTCCACTCGGTGTAAATCCAAGGCATCCACCCTTGGATGCTCAGGGTTAAGCTGTCCTTGTTCAAGCCTGACTGTAACATGACATCACACCCCTGCACACATGAACATACTGCATATTCTCCTACTCAGTTTTGTTTGTTTGTTTCACTGATGGGAATGGAAGATCTGTAAGAGGAGACATTCCCAAGTCTCTCAAGTCTCTCTTCCCCCATTTGCCTTGCCTATTATTAATTAATTAATTGATGTGTATATGTTATTTGCATGTATGTAGGTGTGCATGCCCATGTGTGTGGAGGCTAGAAGTTGATATGGGATGTCTTCCTCAATTCCATCTCCACCTTTTTTTTTTTTTTTTTTTGAGACAGGGTCTTTCACTGAACCTGGAGCTTGCTTTTTTTTGTTAGATAGGCTGGCCAGTGAGCTCCAGGGATCTTCCTGCCCCTCACCATGTCCTGGGGTTACATATGTATATATGTGTACTATCCTGCCTAGCTTTTAGGTGAGTACTGGGGTTTGGAACTCAGCTCCTCCTCATGCTTACATAGCAAACACTTTACCAGCTGAGACATCTCCCCAGACCCTGCCTTTGCCTTTGCTAATGTCCTTGCCTTGCCCCCATAAATTTCCATTGTATATGTTCATCATACATGGCACTGTGCTTTCCTATTATTTTTTTGAGACAGGGTCTCATTTTGTAGGCCAGGCTGGCCTCCAACTTGCAATCTTTATGTGTCAACATTTTGAGTGCTGAGACTACAAGCAAATAGCACCATACCTGACTCCATTTAGTCTTACTGAACTGATGTTTGGACTTGTTTGGTATGCAGTAGGCACTCAATATGTACATATTAAATAAATGCATATTGGTCCCAGATGTGATATTCAAATTTTTCATAACAAGAAAGTTAGGCATGATCCAGCTGAGATAGATGCTCACTGGAAATTACTGATATAGCCTTATTGGGCATCCTGGCTGGATTTTAGCCTTGCCTCACACAGTAAATACAGGAGTTAAAAATCTGAGGCTTTGCTTAGAAGCGGATTGACTACATTCTGGGAACAGGCATTGCCAGAGCTAATGTTTCCTTGGTGTTGCTATAATTTGTAGATGGGGGGTGGGGAGGTAGGGGTGGAGGGGGTGGAGGGGGAACTCATTCCTCTAGAACATTTAATATTATGCCAGGTCCTGAGTTAGGCCCTTTTTAGAATTATTTAACTTAACGTCACTGCCTTAGTTATTTCAGCCAAACTACTCTTTGGGCCACTTTCAGGGTGTCCCTGGTTCTTGAATCTCAGGCACCAAGTCAGAGCCAGTTGGGACAGAAACTCAAACTCAGAATAATTCTGTCCCTGTTGTCCTGAACTCTTCTTTGAGAGATCTGCTTTCTCTTCCAGTGTTCCTATGCTACATGTGTATGTTCCTATGTCTATGCATGTATGTGTGCATATGTGTACATGCATGTGTACACCTGTGTACATATAGATGCACTATAAGCTTGTTTGGCAGTGTGCTGAATAGCTTTAGTGTCAACTTGACACACCTGGGTTGAGGGAGATTCAGTTGGGGAATTGCCTCTATTGGACTGGCCTGTGGCCATGTCTGAGGGGCATCTTCTTGATGAGTGATGTGGGAGGGCCCAGCCCACTGTGGGTGGTGCCACCCCTGGGCAGGTGGGCCTATGTAGCATAAGAAAGCAGGCTGAGCAGGGTCCAGGAGAGCAAGCCAGTAAGCAGTGTTTCTCCATGGCCTGT
>NW_008346683.1:5434171-5434279 GCF_000622305.1 Nannospalax galili
GGAGCAGCTGAGGCTTGGTACTCTGAGAGGCCAGGAAAAGCCATAGGTGAAAGTCCTGCTTCAGTTGCAGCAAAGACCCCAGGATTGAAGGGGTCATGGAGAGAATCT
>NW_008346683.1:5434921-5459436 GCF_000622305.1 Nannospalax galili
GGCCTGTGGCCATGTCTGAGGGGCATCTTCTTGATGAGTGATGTGGGAGGGCCCAGCCCACTGTGGGTAGTGCTACCCCTAGGCAGGTGGGCCTATGTAGCATAAGAAAGCAGGCTGAGCAGGGGCCAGGGGAGCAACCCAGTAAGCAGTGTTCCTCCAAGGCCTGTGCTCCAGCTTCTGCCTCCAGGTTCCTGCCCTGAGTTCCTACCTTGGGCTCCCAGATGAACTGTGACCTGGGAGATGTAAGACAAATAAACCTCACACATCCCAAGTTGGTAGTGGTCAGAGTATTTTGTCACAGCAATGAAGAAACAAACTAAGACAGAAAGAACCTATAGATCCCTTCTCATTGTCAAAGTGATAGATATAGCTAACACTACTGTAATTTACTGCCTACATACTAAATGGAAAAATAAAGGCCATATTTTGGTTATAGGTTAGTGAAAATAAAGATGTAATATTTTCGTTTCCAAATTTAAATACTTCTTAAATTCTATCCATTTAGTAATTTGGGATGTGTGAACTTCATATATTCCAATATATCTCACATTGCATATTAAAAGATCCCAAAGCTCAATGATTGAAGCCACCATTTTGTGGGTTTGTGTGCAGGACTCTAGGCCAGGCTCTGCTAACGATACTGTAGCTGTATATGGTGTGGGCTAGAATTGCTTGGTGGCAGTCATCTGACAGCTAGAGTCTCATCTGGAGCCCCCAAGAGTTCAAAGGAGTAGCTACAAATCCAGATCCCAAACTGGTGTCATGTCACTTCTGCCATATCTTATTTGTCAAAACAGTCACAGGCCAGCTTGGATTTAGAAGAGATTAGATGTAACACACCTCTTTTTTTTTTTAACAAATCATTATATATATGTATATATAAGTTATTTATTTATTGAGCTTTTGTAATTTCATACAACAGTTCTTATTCAAATTTAGACCCCCTTCCCCAGCTATGCCTCCTCCATCCTCCCACCCAACCTCATGTATTCTGCCATACATGTTAAGTTCTATTCATTCAGGCATTTGTACCCAAATATCCTTCATTGTAAATTTGTCCACTGGAGTCTAGTCAGCCCATCCAGTGATTGTATGTAAGTCATACTCTCCCTCACTGAGTCATACCTCTCGATGGGTGGAGTGTTGAAGACTTGATGGTCGTCTTTAATTTGTCACACCAGCTTAAGATGTTGCCACTCACTTTCAGGGTGGGTCTTCTTTCCTTTGGAAACACCCTCAGAGACACCCCTCGAGACTTGTCTCCTAGATGATTCTGAATCCCATCAAGTTGGTAATCAAGATTAATCATCACAACGTATTTTGAGTTACTGTTATTGGTTAGTTATCTGTTGCTGTGTCTTGAATGGCCTCCAAATTTGCCAGTTTAAAACCACAGTGGAATTCATGAACAGCAGAGCTGGGTGCTCAGAGTGTTTCATTCTGGCTCTGCTTCTCATAGGCTGAAGTACAATGTCAGCTGAGATTCTGGGATATACATCTCATGCACAGAGCTGACAAGTGGTGCTGGCTGTTGGCAGGAGGCCTCAGTTTCTCACCAGCTGAACCCACCTACAAGTTGGTTAAGTGTCTTCACAGCATGGCAATTGGCTTTTCTCTGAGTGAATGTTCAAAGAGAGAGTCAGGCAGAAGCTACAGTGTTCTGTTTCTTAATGACCTAGCTTCAAAAGTCATCTACCATCATTTCCACAATATTCTTTTGGCAACACAAGTCAGCCCTATTCATTGTGGAAGGGAACTATGCAAATGTGTGACTTCTATAATGTGAGAACTAGGGGGTGGTATCTTAGAGGCTAGCTACTAAAGTATCCTTTTGCATGTAGAAAACTCACAATAAAATATTTTGTATAAGGCTGAAGAAACAGCTCAGTGGTTAAGAGCAAGTATTGCTCTTACAAAGTAGGACCTGAGTTCAGTCCCCAACCCCTGTGTCAGGGAGCTCAGGAGAATCTGACACCTTTGGCCTGCACCTGCACTCACAAGCACATACCTCTCCCCACATATATACATGTAATAAAAAATGAAAATAAAATCCTTTAACTGGGGTTGGAGAGATGGCTCAGAAGTTAAGAGCACTGGCTACGCTTGCAGAGGATCCAGGTTTGACTCCTAGCACCCACATGGTGGCTGACAACCCAGTTCCAGGGGATCTAATGCCCTCTTCTGACCTCTGAGGGCATTGCATATCACAGGTGCATTTACATACATGCAGACAATACATATAAAATAAAGTACACATAAAATAAAAATAATTTAAAAATATTTTAAAACTTGATTTTTTGGAGTGGTATTGATGGGATGATAGACTTCTGTAGTTGGGTCTAGAAATGGGTACTACATTAACAGTGGGAAGAGGCAGAAGAGAGACCTGAGTTTGAACCCTCTAGAAGTCATGTTTTAAAAAATATTTTATTTATTATTTTTATTTTATGTTTTGCCTGCATGTATATAAGTGCACTCATATCATGCAGTGCCTGAAGAGGTCAGAAGAGGGTGTTGGATCCCCTGGAACTGGAGTTATGGATGGTTGTCAGCCGCCATGCAGGAGCTGGGAATCAAACTTGGGTCCTCTACAAGAGAAGCCAGTGCTCCTAACTGCAAGCCATCTCTTCAGTCCCCAGAAGCTGTGTTTTGTAATCCCAGAAGAGCAAGGGGAGGCAGAGACAGATGGCTCCTTGGGGCTTTCTGGCCAACCAGCACAGCCTATGTACCAACTCCAGGACAATGAGAGAACTTATACCAAAAAAACCAAGGTGGACAGCATCTGGATGACAGCTGAGCTTGTTCTCTGACCTCTACACACACACACACACACACACACACACACACACACGCACGTGCACACATATCCGTGCACAAGCACATAGTGGACTCATCCATTGATAGAGCCATAGTGATGGTATCACTGGGAAAGGAAGTAGAAACTAGGAGGTGGAACATAGTTGCTGGAAGTACATCACAGGTGCCCTAGAAGGGGATACGTTGCCCCTGATCTCTTCTCTCTTTCTCTGATCTTGGCTGCCATGAGATAAGCAATCTCCTTCACCCCTGCCCCTCCCCCCCAGCACCATGATGTTCTGTCTCATCTCAAGTGAAGGGCCAGATGACCATCAACTGAAACCTGTGAACTTATGAGTAAAAAAAGATCCCTCCATCTTAATGGTAATTTCCTCAGGAGTTTTGTCAGTCACAGTGGCAAAAAGCTGAGTAAGGGCCGGCTAGATGGCTCAGTGCATAGAAGGCTTACCATGCAAGACTGATGTCCTGAGTTCAATCCTCGGAACCTTCATAAGACTGGAAGGAAAGAATTGACGCCACAAAGTTGACCTCTGACCTTCACATGTGCACCATGGCACATGTATACACACCACATATCATGCAAACACAAAAGAATAGTAAAAATTTAAAAGGCCATGTAACCACATTTACATCCCTAATCATTATGGTCGTCATCATCATCATCACCCTAGATGGGTCTTGGACTACCTTTCATAGGAATTTATAATCTCTGATCTTAAAGATGGGGACAAAATATATTGACTCCATTTATGGTGTTGGATGTGTGCTGTGTAATGCGAAACTGTGGCTATATGGTAGAGTAGGAGGGTGAAGTAGAGCTGCTCCTTAGTTCTCTGGCAAGCTATTCTCTACTAGGTCCTCAGAAAGGCAGGTCCTTTACCTGAGGACGTGAGAGAAAGATCCTATGGGCTGACACTGTATCCTGTGGGCTAACTCCAGATGTCCTTCCTGGAGTTCCCTGGGCATTCTGCATTTGTGGCTTCTTGTGTAACAAGATGTTAAATTTGACTTTTGGTATTTTAGCAAAAGCATATAAAGGTTGAGAACATGTGTCTAGTACATGCTAAGAAATTGTGAAATCGGGTTTTATTTTAAAAATTCTTAGTTCATCATCTGCAAGGAAGACATATATGGAGACCCAGGGAACAGAAATGGGAAAGACCAGGGAATGAGTAGTTCTGTGGACAAAACAGAGTCATGCATGTTGTCCTTTCCTTCCTCAGGGGAAGGCACTGCTGCTTGCCAACTCTTCCAACCCAGATGTCTAAGGCCTCTGAGAATCCCTGGAATTGAAGGGACCCAGGAGCTAGTATGTAACTCATTCTTGGAGAATCTCAAGGAGAGAAACTGAAAATTCTTGAAACCTTCAGCTTTCTTAGGCAGGCACAAGGTTAGCCTAGGGATTCAGCCTGAGCTGTTAGAAACTGTATTGGTGTTTGATTAAGGATCTTATTATGGGTAGGGGGAAGAGGGTGTATTAGTTACTTTTCTATTGCTATGATAAAATACCATGACCAAGGCAACTTATAGAAGGAAGACTTTATTTTGTTTTACGGTTCTAAAGGGATAGTCCATAATGGCATGACAGCAACCAGCAGGCATGAAGGAGCCAGAGGCTGAGTGATGTTCAACCAAAACCACAAAGCAGAGGGAACAAGCTGGAAATGGGGCCAAGCTGTGAACTCTCAAAGCCTGGTTCAGTGACATGCTTCCTCTGGCAGGGTCAAACCTTCTAAACCTTTCTGAACAGCACCACCATCTTGGAGCCAAGTGTTCAAATACCTGAGCCTATGGGGGACATTTCTCATTCAAACCACCACAGAGGATATTTGATATTTGTGTTGAGAGCTTGCAGTTTTTATAGACCAAGGTTAGTAGCCTGTCTTGTGCTGCAATAAACAAAATACCTGAGACTGGGAATTCTAGTCTCTTTTGTTCTGCTGTAACTGAATACTACAAAATAGATAATTTATAATAAACAGAAACTATTTGGCTCACTCTTCTATAGGCTTGGGAAGTCTGAGATCAAAGTGCTGACGTGTTTGGTGGTTCTGATCCCAAGATGATGCCTTGACTGTGTGTTTCCCTGAGGGGAGAGACACTTTTGTCTTCATATGGCAGAAGGTGGAAAGGCAAAGAGACAAGAAGGGACTGGACTCACTCATTATTATGGTACCAATTCTATCCACAAGACATCACGGCCCTACCATCTTTCAAATGTTCTCCCTCCTAATACCTAATTTTGGAGGCTGGACACATTTAAACCATAGCAACAAGGTTGAGGCCTAATTGAGAAAGAGACTCAGAAGGGCCCAACCAGGTTTAACAAAGAGGGAATCTACATAAAGTGTCAAGGTGATCCCAACACAGAGTGTCCAAATAGGATACAACAATAGAGCAATGGATTGAGAGGTCAGGTGGAGATAGAATGGCTTATATCAGAGAATTATGGGAGGACAATTCCATTAATACTAGAAGGGATGGAAAGGAAGTCTTTGCAGTGTTACTAATTGGCCGAGGGTCCTTCCGCTTTATTTGAATGCCAAATCATATCGAGGCACAGGACAGCTTCTTTAGTGGTAGCAATTCCAAGGTTGGGGTGTTGGGACTTTCCAATCTTAGTGTTATAACCCCAGGCTGTAAGTGCTAGTAACCTAGCACATGGAAGGACATCTGTGTTGCAGCTGTGAATTTAGGGTACTGGGACTCTGCATTCTTTTTAAAAATATATTTTCCTTATTTTTTTGTTTATATTTTTTAAGTATAAGTGTATTGTCTGCATGTATGCAAATGCACCCGGGCATTTGCCTGAGGAGGTCCTAAGAGGGTTTGGATCCCTAGAACTGGAGTCACAGACAGTTGTTAGCCACCATGTGGGTGCTGGGATTCAAACCCAGATCCTCTGCAAGAGCAACCAGTGCTCTTAACCGCTGAGCCATCGCTCCAGCCCCAGACTCGTTACTCTTGCTGCTGTGGCTCCTCAGCAGTCAGAACTAGCAACTCTTGGTGGCTTTTTGGAACTCTTCCAGGGGCCAGGCCCTGTAGCTCTCCCAGTGTTGGGTCTTGGCAACCCGTCTCCTGGGGTTGCAACTCCAGCCATCTCTGCCTTCTCAGCACTTCTCAGACCGTCATCGTGTCTCTCCTCAGCTCTTCATGGTTTTGCTCTCCTTACAGTCTTAGCTCCCAGCCATTATTTAGAACTTGTCAGCCATCTTGGTGCTTCTAGGTGTGCCTGGCAGCCCTGAGAGTTGTCTGTTCTTCCTGTTACAAACTCAGGTCTCCCTGCCTTTGATAGACACAAATGGTCAATAAAACACTTAGATAAAGATCTATTGGGTCTCTACTATAGCACTGTGGGGAGGACAGTGCACAGGAGGAAGTCTTCTAGTCTGCTCTGAGGAGAATAAGGTGAGTACTGCTTACATAGCCAGTCACATACATGTGCTAGCTGTTATAGGCAGGGGAGGTGCTGACCAAATTGAGGCCAGCTTCAAGGAGGTTCACAGCAGGGGTGTGTGTGTGTGTGTGTGTGTGTGTGTGTGTGTGTGTGTGATCAGCTTCAAGGAGGTTCACAGCAGGGGTGTGTGTGTGTGTGTGTGTGATCTAGAGTGGCTGTTAATAAGATTATCTAAAGATCATCTGAAGTTGTCATGGCTAAAGCAAAGTCTCCATAAGCAAAGTCATGGTTGGAGCAGTGGTCATGGCAGTTGGGATGGTTCCTGTGAAAAGACAAGACTCTGCAGGGTGTCTGTGGCACTTTGAAGTCTCCTCCAGGTATTGGCCGCTGGATCAGTCTCCCTGAGCAACTGTAAAGTTTTCAAAACAGCCACAGCACTCCAGTTGACAGTTTGAGGAACTGTTAAGAAATAGGCTGAGGGGAGTGGCTGCTTTGATTGACAACTCTCAGTACTCCCACACACATGGCAGGGGCTGAAGGTGAGATGGCTAATATGGACAACTTGACAAGAGGAGACAGGTCTCTAGGCATGTATGTGAGACAGTTTATAGATTGAGTTCATTGAGGTAGGATGACTCTTCTTAAAGGCAGACAGTCCCATTCCAGTCCTGGGCTGAATACAGAGAAAAAGAGCTGAGCCCCAGCATTCATGACTCTCTGCTTCTTCACTGTGGACACAATGTGACCAGGAGTCCTACACACCTACCACCATGCCCTCTCAGCCATGATGGACTGTACCCTCAAATTGTGAGCTCAAATATACCTTCTACTCCAAGCTGCCTTTGTCAGGTATTTAGTTACAGCAATGAGAAAAGTCAGGATACAGAAGATGAGGATGCTGCTGCTGGGATGGACCTTCAGGAACCCCAAGTCCCTTGCTGGACTTGGGGACTAAGGAGACAAGAGGAGCAGTTCCCATCCAGTGTGTGTGTGAGTGCGCGCAGAGGCCAGAAGCTGGCATCCAGTTTCTTCCTCTATCATTTCCACCTTAGATTGTAACACAGGGGCTCTCTCTCTCTCTGTGAACCTGGAGCTCACTGATTGGCTAAGTTGGTTGGCCAGTGAGCTCCAGAGCTCCCTCCACCTGTTTTCAGCTTCCATGGCACTGGGCTTATAGATGCATGCTGCCATGCTCTGCTTTTTCATGGGGGCTGCGGATCTGAACTCCTGTCCTCGTGCTTGTATGACAAGCACTTTACTGGCTAAGCCATTTCCCCAGCCCCAGCTTCGGTTATTGAAAGGGGAAAAAAACATTAAGGGGTGCTTGATACAAAGATTTGGTATGAAATAAATATCTCCCCCCCACCAGGGAAATTTCTAACAATGTTTAACCTTTAGCCAAATACCCTTAGGGAAGCTGGGGTTCTCCTGGTCTCTCTCAATGGGAAAAAGAGTAAGCAAGCACTTAGACAAGTGAGATGACTGGGGCTATCTAACTAGTACAGATGGTTTTGGTTCTGTAAGATCTTCTTTAACTCTTTTCTTTCTGCTCTCTGGGTCCCTTGCTCTGGCCCTATATGAGTCTAAAAACACAATGAGTGGTGGAGGACGTAAAAAATCAGGAGTCCAGATAATCCTCTTTTCCATTACAGTTGATGAGCCTGAATAAAAACAAATTTGTTTTTGACCTAGATAAAGAGATTGCGGACTTATCTGAGTATGGTGGTATGCACTGATAACCCTAACACTCGGGAGGTAGAGGCAGGGAGATTATGAGTTCTAGGCCAGTCTGGGCTATATAGGGAGACCCTTTTTTAAAAAATCAAGGGCAAAGAATGTGGCTCAGTGGTTGAGCACTTGTCTAACGTGGTGAAGACCTTGAATTTCCTCCTTAATACAACACAACACACACACAGGAATGGGAGAGATAAAGAATGTAATTTTGATATTAGAATGAATTGAGACTTTATTAATTATCCAAAAATTGAGACTATAATGCCTAAGAGTAATGAAAACAGTTATAGGATCCAATCTAACAGACCTAAGATTTCCAGGGAAAAGGAACACAGAGCAGCTTTGAAGAGACAGGGATGAGAAAATAAGATGCCCTTAGCTGATTCCAGTTCATTCAGAAGCTTGGTAACATTTTATAGAATATTCTTTTCTGCTGGCCTGTGAGTTCTATAAAGGTAAGAAACCAAGTTATCTTTCTTGACTATGGAATTCCTAGTGCCAAGCACAGTGTGTAACTCATAGCATGTGCTCAGTAAATCTTGGTTTCATTGTACCCAAGTTGAAGGGTTCAAGTAAGAGTTGGGTGAATGTATTGTCAAGTCTGGTGAGACAAAGATACCAGAGCAATGCCCCATTGAGGATTCTAGTGAGGGATGTATAATACCATGGTAAAAACATCATAGTCCAAGCCATGGTGTGATGATTAATCTTGGTTGTTAATTTGACACACCTAGGAAGAGGGAACTTAAATTGAGGAATTTTCTCTATCATACTGGCCTGGCCATCCCACTGTGGGAAGTGCCATCCTTATGCAGGTGGGCCTTAGCTGTATACAAAAGGTAACTGAGCAAAGCAGGGGAAGCAAGCTGATCAACAGTGTTCTTTCATGGTGTCTATTTCAGATCCTTTCTCCAGGTTCCTACGTCAGCTCCTGCCCTGGTGTCCCCTGATGATGGACTATAATCTGTAAGCTGAAATAAACCTTTTCCTCCCCGAGTTGCTTTTGGTTATGGTGTTTATCATAGTAATAGAAAGCAAACTAGGACAGGAAGCTGGATATTGCAGTTGCACGTCTTTAATCCCAGCACTCAGGAGGCAGAGGCAGGCAGATCTCTGTGAGTTCAAGGCCAGCCTGGTCTACATAGTGAGTTCTAGGCCAGTTGGGGCTATAGAGAGACCCCATGTCAAAAAGACTGAGAAAAAAAAAAGAAGAAGAAAGAAAGAAAGCAAACTAGGACAGAAGTTGGTACTAGGGGATGTGAATTGTTGTGAAGAACTTGACCATGCTGTTCTTTGGAGGAACATGGAAAACTTTGGAACTTTGAACTAAAAAAGCAGTTGAATGCTGTAAGCAGAGCTTAATAAGCCATTTGGGTAGGAACCTGGAGGAAGGCAGTCATGCTGAGAGTAACATAGACTGTAGGAGGAGACTCAAGAGGTTTCAGAGAGGAACAAGGTCTCTATTAGTAAGTGGGCTAGAGGTCATTTGGGTGATATTTTGACAGAGAATCTGGCTGCCTTCTGCCCATGTCATTAGAGCATACCTGACACTAAATTTTAAAGTAATGGACTAATCACCTAGGCAGAAGAAATTTCAAGACAGTATAATGTTAATTCTGTGGCATCGTCATTACTGATAACACTTATGCAGGTCTACAAAGACAAAGAGCAAATGGGAAGCCGGGTGTGGTGGCTCATGCCTTTAATCCCAGCACTTGGGAGGCATGGCAGGTGGATCTCTGTGAGATTTAGGCCAGTCTAGTCTACATAGTGAGTTCTAGGCCAGCTAGGGCTACAGGGAAACCTTGCCTCAAAAAGACAAAAAAATAAAAATAAAAAAAAGAGCAAGTTGGGCAAAAAGAAACAAAGAATGTATAGATTGGAGAAGAAAAGAATGCTATGAAGCTTAATGTTGTTAATGTTAAGTCAAAATGTGTGTTGCCAGAGAGGCTGCAGTTGTTAGAGATCAGCACCATTAAGGAGAAGTCTCTGCTCTGAGTGAATGATTGGAGGTGAGCCCTCAGAGCAGGACCCCACACAATTAAGCTTACAGTTTGTGAAAGGAGAAAGCCTAAGGGGTTGTTGCTTCTAGAAAACAATTACTTCAGCATATGAAAGCCGCTACTAATTTAGTACAAGGGCGTAGAGGTCTACCAGAGCTGGCCACCAGACTTGGCAGTGTTGCCCACATGGTACTGTCTTTAGAGGCATGAAAGATGCAAAAGTGAGGAGTTCATGGGTTCTTCCTCCATGGTTTCAGAGAGTCACTGAGGCCAGGCAATGTGTGGAAGGGGAGTCCTGCTTGAGTCCTAAGATGGCAAGAGGCTCTGAAAGGCCACTATACGGAGCTGTGAAAGTGAAGCTTGGGTTATGGTGGAGACCCCAAGATGTTAGAGATGTCAGAACCATGAGACATCTGCTAAGGAGAGCTGCTTACTGGTTTGCTCCTCTGGCCTGTGCTCAATCTGCTTTTTTAAAAAAATATATTTTATTTATTATTTTTATTTTATGTGTATGAGTGTATTGCCTGCATGTATGAGTGTACCCGTGTCCTGCAATGCTGAGGAGGACAGAAGAGGGAGTCAGGTTCCCTGGGACTGCAGTTAAGGATGGTTCATAGCCACCACATGGGTGCTGGGAATCAAACCCAGGTCCTCTGCAAGAGCAGTCAGTGCTCTTAACCACTGAGCAATCTCTCCAGCCCTCAATCTGCTTTCTTATGCAACCCAGGACCACCTGCCCAGGGGAAGTACCACCCACAGTGGGCTGGATCCTTCCACATCACTCAACAATCAAGACAATTGCCCCCACAGACGTGGTCACAGGTCAGTCCAATGGAGGAAATTCCTCAGTTGAGGTTCCCTCTACCCAGGTGTGAAGCTATCTAGCACCCCCCCCCCCCCAGTTACTAGCCTACTTGGGCCACTTGGTTCTGGAGAGATCATCATAGACACACCTCTAAATGTTCTCTACTAACCTCCTTGGCATCTCTCAGTTTAATCAAGCTGACGAGGTTAAACATGACAACAAGTCAAGTGAGAAGTCACTGGGTAGATGATTACTACATTGTGCTCCGACTTTAAGGGTCCAAATCACTTTCTTTATCTGAAAAAAAAAGAATTATCTTAGTTCTTGCCTCATAGAATTAGTGTCAGAATGAGATAAGGTTATACATACAAAGGCTTAGGTAAGCTTTTAAAAATATTTTTATTTTATGTGTATGAGTGCTTTTCTGGCATGTATCTAAGTGTACCACATGCATGCAGTGCCTGCAGAGGCCAGAAGAGGGCATTGAATTCCATGGAACTGGAGTACAAACAGTAGTTGGCTGCCATGTGGGTGCTGGGAACTGAACTTGGGTCTTCTGCAAGAGCAGCCAGTGCTCTTAACCACTGAGCCACCTCTCCAGCCCCTGAGAGCAGCTTCTGACTCTTCATATAAACTCAGTAAATAATATCCAATAAATCATAAAAGTAGATACTTGCCACTAGAGAGAACTGTCCGCTTTAAATTTTATTTTCACTCAGATGAAATGCCAGGTCTTTTTCTGTCTTCATTTTCTTACACATTTCTAGTGGTAACCATGCTCTTTCTTCCTGTCATGTGTTTGTAATTATTTTCCTTTTAAAATGTTTTCTTATCCGATCCCACCCACACCCCATGCCTGTAGTATTTCCCCTCACAATGGAATCAGAGACATTGCTCATGAATTTTCTAGTCCTGGAGGCAAAATTTCACTGGTACCTCCTTTCATGTGCTTGATGTCTTAGACAGGTGTGTGAGGCAAGCTCTCTGCACATTGCAGAGCAAATGATACCAACCTAGGGGCTTCTGTGCTTCTGTGGTCAAGACTTTATGGACAGAAAGATGGTTGTAGTTCTGGGGCTGGATGACCTCTGTCATGCTTAGTTTTCTGGCTGGTTTTCATTGCATCTTGACTTGGCCAAAGCCAAACAGTTTGTGCTGGGCCAGCAGTTGTGAAATCCCCAGCAGATCCAAGTGGTATTGTATGTCTATTTTTAGAAATGTGTCCTTGAGGCCACCATGAATGGGGTTCTGTGGTATTTTGTTGCCTCCCCGGGCCCTGCTGTCACGGAGTTGACCTCATTTTTACTCACCCTCAGTAATTGACTGCAGAGCCATCTCTGGGCTTCTCCAGAACTATTTCAGACCCTTTATGCTCCCACGACTGAGTTGTAGACACACTGCCTGGCTTCTTGACTAGAGAGGAAACTGATCATGGCCCCAAGCACCACTCCAGTACATTTCTCTAGAGCCACAAAGAAGAGGCCAAAACCCAGTGTATCCCAGCTCCCTGAAGGTTGCTGCTTTCCACAAGCTGCTAAGTAAGGGGAACATTCTAACTGGAGAGGGTGGAATCTGGAAGGTTTGTTCCAAACTGGTTTAAAGGAAGTGGTCAAAAATGTGGCTCCACATTCTCCTCCCTCTGTTTTCCTTACTACCATTGTAGCATTTGGCCAATGACACTGTTGGTTCCATGTGAGCTTGCATTCGCTAGCAAATTATACAGATCACTATGGTCCAGGCACATGGTGGGAGCTTGCATAATATGTGTTGGGTGAATTCTGACTGAGCTACCCTAGGACTAAGTATTGTTCCTCCTTTATTTCCAGTCTTGCACAGGACTTCAAGATGGTAGGTGCTCTATAACATTTGTGAATGAGTGAATTTCTGCATCCTCAGTTTCTGAGTCTGGAAGATGTAGTTTCCAGTGCTGGCAGGACAACCATGATGTCTTCTGTCTGAGTCTTGCTGTCCTCATCTGCATGATGAAGATAACAATACCGATCTCAGAGAGGGTTGCTGTACAGGTTAATGAAGATATGCAGTAAAGGGAGACCATCAAAGAATCAACGGTGATTCTGGGAGGAAAGGAAAATAGTGGCAGTGAAGCCGCAGGGGTGGGAACAGAGGCAACGAGAAGCAGGGGCCACTGCTTATTTACCTGCTCCCCTCAGCTCAGCAGTCCCCCTGATTCACAGGGAAAGGGCTTCAAAGCCCTCACTGGATACATGAAGCCACAGATAGTACAGAACCTGGTATATACTTTTTTCCTATACATATATACTTGTGGTAAGGTTTAATTTGTACACTAGATAGAATAAGAGCTTAAGAACCACAACCAGAGGGCTCATGAGTATGCTCAGTAGGTCAAGGTGCCTACCGCCAGGGCTGAAGACCTGAGTTTGATTCCCAGAACCCACACGATGGAAGGAAACAATTGACCCCTGTGAGTTGTCCTCTGACCTCTACATGTGCACCATGGCATGCTCTGCCCAAATAAGTAAATAAATTTAAATATTAAAAATCCTCACAATTAATAATAAAACAGAACAGTCAGAACAATAGACTGTAATAGAAATTATGTGAATGTAGTCTCTCTAGTCATGAATTTTTTTACACTGTGATTTACCATGAGTCATTGAAAAGGGGCATTATTGTAGTAGCTATTACTGGCCACCAAGCCAACAAGCCCCTTCTAGATTAGAGATACAGAGATCTGGTAGGCAAGACCAGAGAAGGCTTTGCAGTGGTACTCAGCACTGGGGACTCAGGGCCTGGTCAACTCTATGAGATAGCCTTTGTCATATCCTGGTGGGTTGTAAAGCTAGCTGTGCACAGATCCAGATGCCTAGCTCACATCTGGATGATCAGTCCTAGTTGAACCAAGGTGAATGAAGTTTTCAGATTGTTACTTCCTCCAGATCCTGAGTGTCTGTCAACAGTTTGCATAGGGTTTCAAACATGTTATAGTCAGGGCTTGGACAAGCAAAAGGTCAGTGGAGAGAAATATGCCACTTGGGAATTTTCTTTCTTTTTGGGATATAAGGTCTCTTGTCCTCCAGGCTGACCTCAAACTCACTATGTAGCTGAGAACGACCTTGAACTCATTGTCCCCTTGCCTCTACCTTCCAAGTACTGAGATTACATCATGCCCACTCACTTGAGAAATATTGAAAATAAAGGTTCTATGTCTGGCTCCTTCTAGATCTTCAATAGCCATAACTTCTTTTTCTCCTCTGCAGGATTAGAAATTGGTAAATAAAGTATCAGTATGAAAGGAGCCCCAAACTCCCCATTCTACATCTGACTCAGTAAGTCTAAACACATTGCAGAATTGTAATTTCTTGTCTTTGTTTCCAAGGCTCTATTCTTTCACCCTGGACCAACTTGCTGTTCTGATTGAATGCCTTCAGAGAAACAAGCAAAAACCATGAAGCTGAGGAAGTTTCTCTTCTGTGCTGACTGTCATCCAGCACCCCATGCTGGGAAATGTACCACTCGAGTGACTGAGGAGGACAATCCAGAATCAGCCAAGAGAGATCTTCCCTTTCTTGGCAAAGTGAGATTTCAGGGGAACAGCCCGTGGTGCAGGGAAAAGGATTGTATTAAGAGGCAAGAGATTTAGGTCTTCACCCTCACTCTGCCACTGGTGACTGTGATCAAGTTACTTAACTAGTCTTGGTCTCAGTTTCCCCATCTGTCAAATGAGCTGCTTGAACTAAATTACCTCTGAAGTCTTGGCAGTAGAGCATTCTGTTCCCAGTTAGTCACTGCTTTTCTTGTAAGAGGATTAAGCACCCCTGCCCACATGACTTTCAGTGTTTCCCACTGAGGTTGGATTTGGCCATGGATTTGCTTTGGTCAATGGAATGTGGCTAGATGTGACAGAGTCATCATTCAGCTGAAGCTTTAAGAGCTAGTGTGTGATCCAGATACTGTTCTGTTACTTTCTGCCACCAGACTAAGATAGGAGCTTGTCCCCAGTCTGGAATGCAGTGGACATTTGCAGTGAAGCCACAGGGCCAGACCAAATCTGTAGCCAACACTCAGAGTGAGAAACAGGCCTTTGTTGTTGTAAGCCATTGGAAGCTTGGGGCTGTTTGTTACTGTGCTCTTACCTGAGGAAAATGAGCTAATCTGGGCCACTTTGAAGTCTTTGTCCTCCTATCTCCAATGTAGAATCCTTCTACTTATTCTCTTTGAGTCAATGGTATGATTTTTCTAAAGCTAGATCTGATATATACAGTCTAGTACTGACGTAGCCTGTCTGAATCTAGGGACACAGAGTCACCAGAACCCCATCGCTCTATCTCTTGGCTCTGCTTTCCTGTATTTGGCTTCATTCTCAAATTTTTAAAAATTTATTGTTTTTATTTTATGTGTATGAGTATGTGTATGAGTTTTTATTTTATGTGTATGTCTGCATGTATGTAAGTGCACCCATGTCATGTAATGCCCACAAAAGTCAGAAAAGGGCATCAGATCCCCTGTAACTGGAGTCACTGGTGGTTGTTAGCAATCATGTGGTGTTGGGAACCAAACCTGGGTCGTTTGTGAAAGCAGCCAGGGCTCTTAACTACTGAGCCATTCCCCAAGCCTCGATTCTCACATTCTCTATGGTGGTGAGAAGCTTTGTTATTCTACCTGTGTAAGCCCAATCCAGCCTAACAGACAAGATTTCCTCTGAGTAGACTAATGGGTGAATCATCCTCTAAACCATTTCCATAGTTATATTGATGGAATTATTCTGATTGGTTTACCCCTAAGCCAATCACTAGGATTTGGGGGCATCCTGTGCTCTGATTGGTCAGGTTTGGATCACATTTTTACCCCTAGGAGCTGTGTAGTGGCCGTGCATACTGGCTGGGAAAGGAAATCCCAAATGAGAGTATTGTACTGATTATGTTATTTGCATACAAATTAAAGAAAAAAACCTACCTTTAATTTTCAGGTTCAAATCCCAACTCTTTGATCTGGCCCTTCTGAACTGTGCTGACTGTTCTCCTCATCTCCAGTACATCCTTGACTTTTGGCCAGCATCAGAGGTCAAGAGACACTTGGACTGGAGGTTCCCTGAAGAAAAGTAAAGACATGCCAAAACAGGGTTATGAAAATTGGGATGTATTTGAAATATTTTGGTTAAATCGTTGAACACATGAATTATGAATTCAGTGGTCACAGAATAACATTTGATTACTAGACTTGGACTGAATAGGCTTCCAGCCACACACTTCACATTCCCTGCAGCTCTGAGATCCTCTGCAGCCTCACCAAACAGTGTCCGTGTCTGAAAAATGAGTGTGTTTACAAATGCTGTTTCCTGACCTGAAATGCCTACCTTATCCTTTACTTGGTTTAAGTCCAACCCTTTAAATTCAGGCAACCTCAAATGATCGCCTCTGGTTCTCCTAGACCAGGAAGCCATTAAGCCTTTTATGTCTTGGATTCCATAAAGAAAAATGAGTTAGTGATATACGATGTACACTGATACAGAAATATATGTGCTTCTTTATTAAAGCATCAATCCAGAGGCAGGTCTAAGAACTATCACAGCTTGAAGGTAAGGAGCCACATAAATCTATTTTAAAGTTTCTGCTACAGAGAAATGTGGGAATATCTGTGGTAATAGAGTGTGGCGATGTCACAATTATGGCTCATACCACTGTGCATTGCTGCCCAAACTTAGTGTGAGGTGAGTGAAAATTAAGATAACTTTTTTTTTCTCATTCAAGTTCAAAGTGCTCCTGAATTTGACGTATAAGCTGCAGGTTCGTAAGTAACTCTGTTCCAGTCTTAGTGGATGTTCCTTGTCCTAATTCAATTTTTGTTGCTGTGATGAAACACTGAGGGGAGGAGAGGATTTATTTAAGCTTACAGGTTGCACTCCATATGGAGGGAGGCCAAGGCAGGAGCTCAAGGCAGGAACCCGGAGGCGGGAACTGAAGCAGGGGCCATGGAGGAATGCTGCTTACTGGCTTGCCTTCCCAGGCTTGCTAAGCTACTTTTCTTTTACAGCCCAGGCCCACCTGCCTAGGGATGTCATTGCTTACACTGGGCTGGGCCCTTCCACATCAACTAGTAATTAAGGAAATGCCTTGCAGACATGGTCACAGATTAATCTGATCTGGGAAATTCTTCAGCTGAAGTTCCCTCTTTCCGGTGACTCTAGTTTGTATCAAGATAACAAAAAATGGACCAGCACACCCCTGTCCTAGCATCTTGGAGTGCTCTGTGTTTCTCTGTATAGTCACCCTCCCCTCCCTATTCCAAAGCTGCCTGTGTCCTGGGCTCCTTCAGCTACCACTTTATGTCCCATTGTCTGCTTAGGAGGGGTCAGGGTGATGAAGGAGGATGGAAAGGGGCTCACATTTTTGCCTGGCAACCAGCTTGGTGTCAGCTCTGTGCCTCAGCAAGTGTCAGCCTGAATGTCACCCAGTAAAAAACCCCATGCATTTCAGAAAGCAATAGAGTGTTTCTCAGTTGCTGCTTCCTGAGCTGGATCTCTGGAAGTCCAGTACTGGAGGACAGTTAAAAGCTTCATTCTTCTGAGGTAGTTTGTGCTTCCTAGTCTTCACAGACGTTCCCCCTCGACACCCAGTGCCCCCATTTGCTTCCTAGTTGGAGGACTCATCTGTAGCTGATGGGGTAGAGGAATGATGTGTCAGTCAGGGTTTTCTTTATTTTCTTTGTTCTAATGTCAACTGCTTATCCTTGGCCAGGAGTAGCAGTAATTATGGATCTATGACTAGTTCTCCTATAGGGAGATGACAGACAGGAGAATCCTTGAAGCTTGTGGTCCAGCTAGCCTGGCATACACATAACCACACAACAGAGACCCCATCTCAAACAAGGAAGGTGAGGGTCGACATCTGAAGTTGTCTTCTGACTTTCACACATGTGTCTTGGCATGTATGCACATACACAAGACATACACACATCACATACACTATATATATTGCATATATATGCAAAGAGCTATTTAATGAAGGTTAAGATGTCAAGAATGAGAACCTAAATTGCTGGATTTTTGCTCAAGTCGAAGTCTTACCCTCAAGCATTTTTGCCAACAATTTTTTGGGGGGGAGGGGGGAGAAAGGATTCAAACCCAGGGCCTTCATATATGTAAACACTCTCCCACAAAGCTATATCCCAGGCCCACAGTCAAGCTGTTTCCATCATCAAATCAGACTTACCTCTTATCCCATCCTGTTCTCTCATCCAGTTGTTCGTAACACGGCACAAGGCAGTGACACGGACCACTGATCTCTAAAAGTACACCTGCCACCTGTACTTTTGGGGGTGAGAGGATTGACAGACACGTGGAAAGCCTGAGAACACAACACATTTAATGACCTCACAGCAAAATGGACCCTTGTTCATATATTTTCTTTTTATGTCAAAGTTTATGAAATAAACATTGAGGCTGTGTTGCTTATTTCTCCTTTGGGCGCTGGACCCCTTTTGTCTCCAGACCAATTGTGTGACTCTTTGTTCAGATTTAATTCAGTCATTTTTTTTTTTAATGTGCCACCTTGGTTCCAGGCAATCTGGTATTTTCTTCTCAGAGCCACCTGGTTTATCAGATGATGTCGCTTTAGTTATAGACTTTGGTTTGCTGAGGTTGGGAGCTGCAGATTATGGGGGTAGACCAGATGTCCTAGCAGCTGGTTGCCATGTTCCTCAAGATATTTACATTAGGGATTTTGGCCTTTTGATAGACCAGCAGGCCTGGCTCTGCCTTTTCCTTTGCTGAACCCACTGGTGCCTGACTGCTGTTGAGTGCAGACTGCTGTGGTCTGCAGATGAGCTTGGATTCTGCACAGGCCATGTTCACTTCCCTCTGTGCTCGAACCTTTAGCCTTCTTGTTGCTCCTATGATATAAGCAGGCATTTTTGTCATGGCCCACAGGCCTGGGCAATTTGACTCATACCTGCCTCTGTGACCTCATCTTGTGTCTCATAGGGACAGCAAATGCACACATATCCTGTGCTAACCAAGTGTCAGGCTCTTTCCATTTGCAGAACAGGGCTGGGAGGAGGGGACTGTTAGCATTTCTTGTTTACAGGGGAAGAAAGTAAGGGACAGAGAAGTCCCACGACTTTTCCAAGGGCACATAACTAGTGAGAGTGGGGCCTGAGATTCACACCCAGGTAGCCAGTCCCTTGGAGACCTTGTCTTGTACTCTACAATCCCATGCCTATCTTCAAATTCTGAGCTTCCCTTCTATGCAGTCTTTGTGCTCCTATGCAGCACCAGTTTCTAGTCCCTACATCACAACCTTCTTCTACTCCATC
The DNA here is from genome assembly GCF_000622305.1 of Nannospalax galili. Lineage (NCBI taxonomy): Eukaryota > Metazoa > Chordata > Mammalia > Rodentia > Spalacidae > Nannospalax > Nannospalax galili. The sequence goes on from NW_008346683.1 coordinate 5,453,970, forward strand.
TTCCTTCTCCTTTGTCCTTTGGTTCGGCTCCCTTGGGGAGGCCTGCTAGCATTCAAACTTCCAGATCCCAGAGTCTGAGCCTTTCTCTTAAGCAGCATCCTCAGACAAGAGCTTTAACATTACAGGGAATGCTGCCCTTGTGCTATGCTAAGGCCACCAGCTGTACCGAGTGCTTGGCCTGTGTAAGTGAAGAATGGAATTATTCACTTTGCTTAATTTTAATAAATTTTAGGTTAAATAGCTCCCTATGGCAAGTGGTTAAATAGTTCCCTATGGATAGTATAGCTGTGGAGTGTTCACCTGTCTGGGATTATATTCCTTCAGGAACTCCTGTTGGCTTATTCTGTGTCCCTCTCAGCCATAGACCTCAAGCTCTGGGAGGGTGGACATGGTGACTTCTGCTGTCCACAGCATCCCTCACCTCTCTCTGTGCCTGGTGAATCCTAGGTTTCGAGCTGAAGGGGCTACCTTCATGCCTCTTGTCTCCATTGAGAACAGCATGGACAAGGATTGTCTGAAACCTTGGGACAGGGGATGACAGATCAGCAGCACTGTCACTGGGGAAAGGCTGCATGTGAACCCAGCCCCCAAAGTCGCAAGTCCTGTGAGCCTCAGTTTTCCCATTGGAAAATGGGAAATTTCCTACCTCAGAGGATTGCTTTGAAGAATAAATGAGGGGCTGTGGTGATAGCTCAGTAGTAAAGTGTTTGCTGTGCAAACATGAAGACCTGAGTTTGATCCCCAGAATACATGTAAAAAAGGCCAGATGTAAGTGGGATGCTTGTAATCCCAGAACTGGGGAGATGGAGACAGGAGGATTCCTGGGGCCAGCCTGGCCTACTTGGTGAGTCCCAGGCTAGTGAGAGACCCTGTATCAAAAAACAAGGTTGAGCCGGGCATGGTGGCTCACGCTTTTAATCCCAGCACTTGGGAGGCAGAGGCAGGCGGATCTCTGTGAGTTGGAGGCCATCTTGGTCTACATAGTGAGTTCCAGGACAGCTGGAGCTACAGGGAGACCCTGTCTCAAAAAGACAAAAAAACAAAACAAAACAAAACAACAACAACAAAAAAACCCAGAAAACAAAAACAAGGTTGCTAGCACCTGAGGAATGACAGCTGAGGTTGCCCTGTAGCTTCTACCATCGCACACAGATATGCACATGCACCTACACACACATACACACACACACACACACATAAATGAATAGCTGATGGTCATTATAGCTAAGCTTTCTGATGAGTTTACCATGTTTTCTAGCAGTTTCCCATACACTTGTTTCATTCAGCCCTCCCAGCAGGCAGAGAGGCAGAGGGACCGGAGATATGAGGACACATAAACTACTTGGTGGTGGAGACTGTTGGAGCTCAGCAGCTCCCTGACACCCCCATCACGTTCGCTCTTGGTCCTCTTGTGGATGGAATCCCAGCCCTGCAGCAAGCACTGTCTGCCCCTTCTGCAGCTCTTCTCTGGCAGATGCAGGTATGAGACCCATGGTGAGAGGTCCTGTCGGGGGCAGCTCTGGCACATGACCCCTCCTCCACAGCAGCTCAGGGACTCAGAAGCCTGGAACAAGTGGGAGAACCAGGTGTCCCTGGATGGGCTCTAGTGACCCCACTGCAACCCACAGCCTTTCATGGATTCAGTGAATCACAAAAGCCTGTCCAGGCTGGTGAGGGCAGGTCTCTGGCTTCAGGTGGGGCAGCCTGCATTTATACTTCTTACAGACCCTGCTTTGAGACTCTTGAGACCAGAAGGGAGACTGTAGAGGTTGGTGTGGGGTGGCAGGGAGAAGAGAAAGCAGCTTTGTGTGTGAGGCATCAACTTTGCCTAGAGTATTAATAATAATGGTAACTAACATTCAAGGAGCATCAGGATTGTGCCAGGTTCTGTTTGAACCACCTCATCTTTCAAAATAGAGTATAATTTTTTGTTTGTTTGTTTTTGAAACAGGGTCTCCCTCAAGCTCTGGTTGGTCTGGAACTCACTATGTAGATGAAGCTAGCCTTGAATTCAGAGATCCACATGCCTCTGCCTCCTGAGTTCTGGGATAAAGGTGTGTGTCACCACATGGGGCCTAGACTTTATGATTTAATGTATTTGACCTCTGAAGGAATTGAGGAACAGCAAGGTTAAGTAATTTACATAACTCAGGAAGTGGGAGAGCCAGTATTCCCACCCAGACTATTGGGCTTCCTAATGTCAGTCTTCATGAAATGATAAAGCCCATGGAAGGATGTATTGGAAATCCCAGAACTTAGCCCTTGAGTATAGCCCATTTCCTAGCTGACATCTGAGGATTCTAGAAGGAGCTGTGAGGAATTGTTCCAGGAAACTCCAGCTTGGATAGCCTAGAGTAAGAATGCAGCCCCATCCTCCTCTTGCTGAGCCATTCTGAAGCCCACTGTACCTGCAGAGACAGGCGTATCTCTATGAGTTCAAGGTCAGCCTGGTCTACATAGTGGGTTCCAGGCCAGCTGGGACTACAGGGAGACCCTGTCTCAAAAAAAAAAAAAAAGTTTGAGCTAATGTGTGTAGCACAGAAGGCATCATGGCCAACAAAGGCAGGATTTGTAGAGTGTCTCACTGTATATGGATTACTTCACACACATGACTATAGCTACTTATTGACAAGTCTTATTCAATTTTGTTGTCTCCATTTTGCTAGATGGGGAAACTGAGGCTTGAGGAATCTGACTGTTCAAGGTTGCCAGGAAGTTTATGGCCTTACAGGGCTTCAAGCCAGACTTCATGCTGACTCCCAAACTGGTGCTCCTGCAGGGATGGGCAGAGCCTAGGGTTCTGGGATGCTGGAAAACGAAAGCTACAAAGGGGGACACAAGCAGCTATTTGGACAAACAGAGGAAGCCGGCAAGTCAGCTGGCCGGCGCGCTCCTCGAGTGAGCTGCTGAGCTGTGGAGCTGCTTGAGTAAATGAGGAACACGGTCAAGTTTTTGAAGGTGGATGAGCCAATAAAATGACAGCCTGCATCCAGATTAGGACATGGAAAATGGGGGTCATGGAATGGAGCTGGCTCTCACTGCTGTCCTTGGCAGAGTCTTGGACCTGCCACGTGTTCACTTTGGGTCTATTATGATTTTTCCTGCCCTGTTTAATTTTTTTTCTAATTTCTGAAAAATGACTTTGAAGCCAGTTTCTAAGAAACTGGCTTTTATTTTACACAGGGCTGTTTCAGTGACTTCATATTGTCATTTACAATAACCATTGTAATTTACAATAATCTTTTGCATATTGAAAAGAAAATCCTTAGGGGACAAAAAGCTTGCTTTCTCTACCATCTGGGACTAATGATTCTTCTCTTTTAGGAAAGATGAAATGGAATTTAGGAGAATTAAGAGAAGGAAAAATGGGCAGTGGGCTGGAGTTACAGCATTTGGGGGTTCTGACTTCCATAGAATAAAGACAAGAGGGGCACGACCTAGCTGTATGACTTTGCACAAGTTTCTTATCCTCTGGGTATCCATTTCTTCATTTGTTAATGAGAGGGTTAAGCCAGGTCATCGTTAAGGTATTGTGTTAGTTATTCTTGCATCATGGTAACAGAATGCCTGACAGAAGCAATTTAAGGGAGAAGAGATTTATTTTGGCTCATGGTTTCAGTCCATTGTAGGAATGACTTTTATAAAACGGAAAAGATCTGGATTAATGACTTTTAATTAACCTTGGCAAACTCACTGAACCATGTGTTCTTGTTACCTGGGCACTTGATTTTGTTTCCTAGAAACCTTTATTTGCTACTCCACAGCAAGATAGAAAATGAATGTGGGTATGCTTGAGAATTAACACAGCAGAGCACCAAAAGACAGCACTTGTATCTTCATTGAGAATTATGAAGATTGTAAAAGGATGCTTAACATTGTATGTATGAGATATTCTAGAACTGGGGATGAAAAGGCAAGATTGCCTGGTAAGATAAGCGTGGGTCCAAGTTTGTAGTTCCCCAGTTGAAGCAGGATAAATGGTTTTGAATAAAATTATGGGTGAGGCCACAGTTCTAGAGCATAGTTCCAGGGCACAGTTCCAAGAGACATCTTGGGGAACAGGTATCCTCTGAGTTCAGGCCCACTCTTCAAAACTAAAATCAAGAGTCAGGCTGTTTTATTCAGGTATCAACTGTGATGTGGTATGATAACACTGCAGTCCATCCTGGTGGGGAAGGCAAAGTGGGGCAGCTCAGTCCATGGCAACAGGAGCAGCAACAGAGGCTATTCATATCATGGTGGATCAGAAAGCAAAGAGTAGACAGGAAGTGGAATGCCCACAAGGATGTTCCCTGGTGATTAATGTGCTCCAGATAGGCTCCACATCCCAGGTTCCATAGTCTCCAAATAGTGTCACCTGTGGAGGCCTGTGATCTGAGGTGGGGGAGATGGATGACACACTTCTGATTCAAGCCATAATGCTAAGGTGTCTTCTGGCTTTAATAGTCCATAACTGTGAGCCCATTTTGTGTGCATGAGATAAATAAATACAAGTGAAACTTGGGACCACCATTGAAATTATAATTAGCATATCTGTAGGGATGCCTTAGGGACATCCACCTCAGAAGATTAGTGGTGCTCCTTGGACTCTGAGTCCTGTATTGTACCTTGCAGAGACTGGGGTAGTGCTTCTAAGAGGAAGCAAATCTTAGCCTGGCACTTTGCTAGCTATGAGACCTACCAAGAGACCTCTTTGTCCTTTAAAAACGCATCCCTGGGCTTGGGACAGGCGATTCGGATTCCTGCTGCCAACCCCTGCTCAGGTGTTCATCTCAAACAAGGCTCCAAATCAGTTACTTCTGAATCTGTGAAACTGAACTAAAAAAACTGGCATCGAACTTTCTGTGTAGCTGAAGTTGGCTCTGAACTCCTGATTCTCAATGCTTCCATCTTTCAGGTACGGGGATTACAGGTGTGAGCCACCATACTTGGTTCTGTAAGGTTTTTATGAATAGAAAATCAAGCATATCTTGGTTACCCTTCCCAGCTGTTATCTCATTCAGTTCACTCGGGGCCTGGGAATGTCTAAAGTAGCTTCCTTTCTCTCCTGTGAGGCCACAGTGCAGAGATGCACTATAAAGAGTACTTTAAAGCGAACCGACCCAATTGCCCACCCTATGTTGTCTCTCCCCACTGGCCTCCTGTGCACTGACCATTAAGTGACCATGAAAGCTACCAAGCCCAGCACACGAGCTTAGGGATGCTGCAATGGTGGCTCTGATAATGGAAATGGCTATCAGATGACTAAGCAGCAAGCACTACACACACTGTAGTTATGCTGGGCAGAAGGAGGGTTCCCATTCTCAGCAGAGCACAGCAGGATGGGCATGATCTTATCTCATCACTCAGAATGTTAGGCACCTTGAAAAAAATTTTTTTTCTTGTCTTTTTTGAGACAGGGTCTCCCTGTAGCCCCAGCTGTCCTGGAACTCACTATGTAGACCAGGCTGGCCTTGAGCTCACAGAG
>NW_008346683.1:5459751-5462236 GCF_000622305.1 Nannospalax galili
ATCCGCCTGCCTCTGCCTCCCAAATGCTGGGATTAAAGGCATGTGCCACCACGCCTGGCATGGCACCTTGAAATTTATGGATTGTTTACATCTGGAATTTTCTTCTTGATATTTTGAGACTGCAGTTGACGACAAGTAATGGAAACTCTGGAATACAAGGTTGCAGAAAAGGGGAGGTGCTATGGTTTAGATTTTAAAGTCTCTTCCAAGGTCCATGTATTAAAAAGTTTTGTCCCCAGCCTGTAACACTATTGGAAAGTGGTAGAAACTTTTGGAGGCAGGGCTTAGTAGGAGGCCTTCTGGTTACTGGAGAACATGCCCTTGAAAGGGATACTAGAACCTGGCCCTTTCTTCCTCTTTGCTTCCCAGGTGAACAGGCCTCCCACCATGATGGACTGTGCCATCACAGGCCCTAAACCACAGAGCTAAGAGACCATGGACTAAAACCTTTAAAACCATGCACCCAAATAAACTCGTCTGCCTGTTAAATTGGTTGTCATAGGCATTTTGTTGCAGTAACAGGAAGCTGGTTAATGATATGTTATAGGAGGATGATATGTTATAGTAGGGTAGTTACCTAGCCCAATTCATTCAGTTTCTTTGGGCTTGGTACAGGGCCTGGTTCATAGAGGTGTCCAATTAACATTCACAGAATGAATTCATGAATCTATGACTGATAGATAACTAAATAGCTGAAGTAGAAAAATGTGATGTCATGATGGTGGCTTACAAACTTCAGGACTAGGCTGGCCATACAACCATGGCAAAAACTCCTGAAGCTGACTGGACTCAAGTTAATAGATGTCAGCCTGCTTCTAAGGCAGACAATTTCATTTCAATTTCATTTTATTTCTGTCCAATAAATCTCATTTCATGCACTGGGGCTGCCTCTCTGACATCCTTGCATACTCTAAGTAGAAATGGATTATGTACTATGCTTCAAAGAACAGCCATGTGCATGTATAAAGCCACAGAAGAGCCATAGGATATGTATCCCATTGGTTGTTAGTCTAGCAGGACACTGGCAAAGTTTTCTCTATTAAAAACATGTTATTGCTGTGACAATGAATAATTCATTTTGTTGGAAATGATTTTGAGGTTGAAAAGAAAACAGGGAAAAGTACAAAGATTAAAATAAATGGCCATGAATCTGCTACCTTGAATTACTGTTATCATTTTATTTCTTTAAAAAATGTTTTGTTTTGAGACAGGGTTTCCTTGTAGCCCCAGCTGGCCTGAAGCTTGCTATGTAGTTCAGGCTGGCCTCATTCTTACAGAGATCCACCTGCCTCTGCTTCCTAAGTGTTGGGATTAAAGGCATGTGTTACCACACGCGGCTTCCAAATATTTTCACACAAGTGAAATTTTTAAAACTAAAGATGAGCTCCCAGATAGGTTATAAAACCCTAAATGTCATCCCTAAACATATGTACACACCAGTACCACTGAATGGACTCAGATAATACGTTTGTGTATTTGTGTGTATGTATATATAGGTAAGAGTAAAAATCAAAGACGAGGTCACCAAATGGGGGGGGGGTGCTGTGGAGAGTTGGAGGTGGGAGCAGGAGGCCGGAAACAAAGTAAATATAGTATAAAGTTCTCAAAAAGTTATAAAAAAAGAAAAAATATCGTAAAGATTGGGTCAGCTAGCTGGCTCAGTGAATAAAGGCATTTGCCAACAAGACTGATAACCTGAGTTTGACCCCTGGGACCCACACGGTGGAAGGAGAGAACCGACTCCTACAAGTTGTCCTCTGACATCACCACACTTGTACATGTCCATGCCCACATATATACACACATACAGACACACAGACACATGCACACAAAATAAATATATAAAATGTTAATTAAACCAAGCCTGAAGATCGCATCACAGCCCTCTTTCCTTCTTTTGCTGTCTACCTCTGCCTCCCTCTTCCCTTCCCCCTACTTACTTCAAACACTACAGGAGCTGGTGATATACGCGGGGTGGTTTCCTTCCCACCTTTTATCCTTGACATCATGTTAAATAACCTTTAACATGAAAGAATAAAATGATTTTGTTTTTCTAAGCATAAATTCTCTTCAATCAGCTGCCAGAATATAAAATCTAAAATATCATTTTTTTAAAGATTTGTAAAAAAAAAAAAAAAGTGTGTGTGTGCGTGTGTGTGTATTTGTTCTGTGTATGCATGTATGCTATGTGTGTATACAAGTGCCTGAGGAGGCCAGAAGAAGGTATAAGATCCCCTGGAGTAAGAGTCACAGGTGGTTGTGAGCTGCCTAGTGTGGGTGCTGGGACCCTAACTGGGGACCTTTGGAAGAGCAGCAAGGACTCTTAACTGCTGACCCATCTGACTGTTCTTGCAGAAGACCCAGGTTCAAATCCCAGCACCCACATGGCAGCTAACAACTGTCCATAACTCCAGTTCCAGGGGATCCAACAGCCTCTTCTGTTCTCTGTGGGCATTACATGACATGGGAGCACTTACCTACATAC
>NW_008346683.1:5462397-5496136 GCF_000622305.1 Nannospalax galili
ATATTTTAAAAATATATATAACATAGCAATTTATACAACATTTACATTGTGTTCGTATTGTAAGTAAATTAGAGATCATTTAAGGTATACTGAAGGATGTACATAGGTGCTACATATATACATATATGCTAGCTATACAATTATATTTAATTTGTGTGTGTGTATGTGGTGTATGCACATGTGTATGTGTGTGGGTGCCTACACCCATGCACATGTGTGCAGAGGCTAGGGGAGGACATGGGTGTCCTGCTCTATATTTGTCCTCCTTATTGATTTGAAACAGGGTGTCTTGATGAACCTGGAGCTAGGTGGGCGGCCAGCTTCTGTCTCTGCTTCCCACAGCACGGGGGTTACATGTGCTTGCCCAGATTTTTTTGAGACAGGGTCTCACTAAATAGCCCTAACTGTCCTTACTATGTAGACCAGGCTGGCTTCAAACTGACAGAGATCCACCTGTGTCTGCCTCCTGAATGCTGAGATTAAAGGTATATGTCCCACAGCTTTTTGAGTGTTGGGAATTCAAATTCTGGTCCTCATGCTTATGCAGCAAGGGCTCTTAGCCACTAAACTGTCTCCCCGGCCCCACCACCCCATTATATATCAAGGACCTAAGCATCTGCAGATTTTAGATTCTAGTGTCCACAGGGGTGAGGGATCCTAGAAGCAGTTCTCCTCAGTTATTGAGAGGTGACAATACACTCAAAGCTTACGGTATCAGGGGACTTTAGTATGTTACAAAATTTTATGAAATCTTTCCAGAAGCCCACGGAGGAAGGTATTCCATTTCCATTTTCCTGATGAGGAAACAGACTTAAAAGTCCATTGTGATGACTGGAGTTGCTCAGTCAGCATCTCGCACAGCTGGACTCCACTGGTCCATCCAGGATGCATGCAAAGAGAGCCTGCTCCTCAGGAGCAGTGAGCAGCCTCAGGCCGAGGCCCAAGGCTCTTGTCCTCATTACTGAGGACCTCTATCTGGTGCTCTGTTTTCTTTCACTCAGTCATAATTTTTCTGAGAATTTCTCTCCTCCAGGCAACATTTTCCATCACAAAAGGTGATTTGTTTTGGAAAAATTTGAGCAAAAACAGTTCTATAATTCTTGATTTTTCAGGGCATGGAAAAACACATGCTATTCAGTTGTATTTTTAATAGCTACTTTAAGAAGCAACGTAGTCACTCATAAATTATTCTTTGCTAATCCCCCCCAAATGCCTTCCAATGTCTTTCCAAAGAATAAGTGGTGAATAGAGCAAGTTAAGAAATGGGGCAATCATATCTGAAATCTATATTCTCTGCTTCAGAAAAGTCAGCAAGCTCAACTTTCAATTACTTAATATTTTTTCCAAGGACTGGCAGGCTTCTGGGTGTTTTGAGGCATCAGGGTGGACATGGTCCCTGTCTATATAATTTTCAACTTCAAATCTCCTATGATGGGCAAACTGTGTGAGGCTACATGGAGTTTGTACAGTGTTTTGTGGTTCAGAAAGGTCATTCACAGGCTGGATGTCATCCATCTGTGAGGCAGCGGAGGGGCTGTTGTTATCCTCATTTTACAGAATAGGCAGGCAGAACACTCAGAGATCCAGTGATTGGTTAGGGTCACTTGTCTGGACCTGGCGGAACTTCCTTTCCAACTAAGGTTTTGTGACTGTGGGGTCCATCTCTGCTCTGTCTGCAGGAAGGCAGATCAAATGGTGCTGGAATACTGACTCTGATGCCCATGAGCCAGGTACCCTTGACCAGAACCTTAGTCTCTCCAAGCCAAAGGAGGCACTGTGGTTCATCACAGCTGTGTGAAGATGCAGGACTCTCCCAGACTTTCATGGTGATATGTATATTCGGACATCAGCCTCCCTCTTGGGTCCTTGTTTAAAGTATCTGCGCTGATGGCTTCAGTTGTCAACTTGACACATCTGGGTAGAGGGAGCTTTACTTGTGGAATTTCCTCCACTGGACTGGCCTGTGGGCCTGTCTATGAAGCATTTTCTTAATTGCTGAGTGATGTGGTAGGACCCAGCCCACTGTGGGTGGTGCCAGCCCTGGGCAGCCATCCTGAGTTATATAAAAAAGCAGATACAGCACAGGCTGGAGGAGCAAGCTAATAAGCAGTGTTTTCCATGGTCTGTAATTCAGTTCCTGCCTCCAGGTTCCTGTCCTGATTTCCCTCAGTGATGAACTATGACCTGGGAAGAGAAAATAAACCTTTTCCTCCTCAAGTTGGTTTTGGTCATTGTTTTTAATTACAGAAATAGAAAATAAGTAGGACAGTATCGCTGTAGCCTCCTTTTGCCCTTCATCTGTCAGCTCTCCAACTCTTCCTATTCAAGTCCCACCACAAGACACGGACAGTTACATTGCCTCAAATTTCCTCCAGCTGGTATTGAAGTTCCAGTTTGTCTTTTTTTTCTGCCTTTTGGCCCCACTACACAAGATAACCAAGGAAACAGAACCTTCTAAGAACCATGACTTTCAGACCCTGAATGATGAAAGTCTGAGTGAGCTCCATAAGAAGTTTGTTTCTGATCACAGGGTGGTCTAGATGGACTGGGACAGTCATGGTGTCAGCTGCAGATCCATCCACATCCCCAGACCCTTTGTAGAGCTCAGCCGGATCTGGCGAGACAGGAGATGGTTGGTAGGATATGGTGTAATCTTATCCTCACCCCTCCTGCCTAGGCTTTTTATTTACTACTTTAGGAAACAGTGAAGGGTGTTACATCTAGATTGACTCCAGGATGGGTCAAGGCAATTCATGAAATCCCAGAGTGGCTCTGGCGAGATAAGAGCTCATGAATAAAGGAGTGCCTGGTGATGTGCACACAAGGACAGGCCAGCATCCCTTGGATTTTCATGTGGTTGCTCAGAGCAATCTCATACGGACCTTAAGGACCACAAATGCCCATTTTATATCTGGGTTTATAAAATAGAGTCCATACTTGGAATTAGAATAGTGGGTACTAACTAATCATGTGACCTTTGACAACTTAATTGCTGCATCCAACCCCTTAGCCTTTTCTCTGTGATAGAAATAATGGCAGCTGTGCAGATTGGTTCGGAGGATGAAGTGAGATGAGGGATGTGCATCTCCCAGCACCCCACACACTGAGAATGCTATTTTCTTTCCTGCAGATCCCTCCCTTTCCAGCTAGACTTGGGGACCATCTTTCTGTCCCTTGGCACCCACCTCCCCAGTTACCTCCTCCACAAAACTTGCCCAGCTCTCAGTCAGAGTAAGGCTGAATTTCTTCTGTGTTTACTATAGTCTAAATGCAGTCCTTTCTTGGCAAGGGAGTCCAAGGTAAGTGTTTATTTTTATGTCAGCCTCCTTGGAGTGATTTGTTTAGCTTTATTTACAACCCCGGTCTTTCATAATAAGGTTTTTATCTGGGCACATGGCTGCACAGAATACTGCACGGCTCAATCTCCTCTCCCTTCTGTGACCACACATGAGAAATTTCTGGGCTCTTAGCAACTGAGATGCTGTTTCCCCTTCCTCCTCCTGATCACCAGCTGGAAGTCACATATAGTGGTACCCATGTTGGCCTGTGTGCCTAAAGTAGAGCTTCTGGATTAACTTGCTGGGGCCTCCATAACAAAGCATCATGAATGTGGGGGCCTACACAACAGACATTTGTTGTCCCAGAGTTCTGGAGGCTGGGAGTCAGGATGAGGGTGCCAGTAGGATTGTGCTAAAGGCTGTGAGGACTTAAGTGGCCTCTCTCCTTGGCTTGTAGGTGTCCATCTTTTCCCTGTGGCTTTACATCGTCTTCCCTCTGGGTGGGTGGGTGTGCAGATTTTCCCTTCTTTATAAGGACACTGGTTATAGAGCATTAAGGGTGCAGCTTAAGGACCTCATGATAACTTAATTGCATCTGCACTGGCCCTGCTTTCTTATCTGGCCATGTTCTGAGGTCCTAGAACTTAGGACTTCTGCCTATGCATTTTTGGAGATGTAATACAGCCCATATAAGCCTTGCAGCAGATGCTGTGCAGTGACACCCAGATCACCTTTCAGGACTGGAGGGCTTGCTCCTGTAGCTGGCCAGCACTCAGCTCTCAATGAAAATTGCTCTCGGGATGTCTGTGAGTCCAAGCTTATACCCCCTCCCAGGAGTATACTCCTTAAAGGCCAAGTGTCTGTGAGTATAAGGCCCTGTCCCCTCACCTGAACGTGGACATCCCTAAAGACCAACACAGCTATAGAGCTCTTCTGAGCTGGTGAAGCCTTGGCTGTGGGCACGTCACGGTCTAGCTCCTTCTCCTTCACAGTCTAGCTTTGTGTCCTGCCTGGCAGGTGTTGATTCTAAGACCAGCTTTCAGAAAACTTCTTGCCTGTGGACCTCCAACTTGGAAGTGGCTTCCTGGTAACACCACAGAGAACCCCAGGGCTGAGAAGAATCCTGTGCCCCCAACACTACCAGCTAGCATATGGGCCCTGAACTGTCTATACCTGGGCTGAGATGTGGGCAAAAAGAAACTTCTAGCTGCTGCTGTTTTCAGTCTGTCATCAGAGCCTATGCCCCAAAGACTGGCAAGAGGCTAGGGGGTAATTTTCCAGATTTCCAGATTCTAGGGACATAGCATAGTACACAGGGCTCCAAAAATCTATCTGTGCATCATTAAAGCATATTTGTTTGTGGGTTTTATCCAGAACATTGGGAACCCAGTTGGTTGTGTTAAAGTTGCTGAACCTGGCTTGCACTAGTGTCTGGGTGTGCTAGTGCTGGGGAACATTCTGAACTTTGACTCAGGTCCCCAGTTCAGCTTTGAGAGCACCTCCTCCTGCCTCTGTTACTTTTCTGGGCCTCAGTTTTCTGGTCTGCAAAGCAGTACCAAGTTATTGGAAATTCTCTTGCTCTGTCAGTTTCAGAAAGCTGTGCGAGGCCAAATCGAGCCCAGATGAGGAGTTTGGAAAGGTCAGTAGCGCTGTCTAAACACACAAGGTGCCATTATTGTTATTGCTTTTGACGTTAAAAGGCTGTTTTGGTCACAGGTTGTGTGGAGCTGATGCTTGACAGATGGTGTTCCCCAAATGCTCCCAAAGGCCTTGTTACTGGGGGATTTTCCGCTGAATGCAGCTCTCTTTCAAAGTTTTGTTTTGTTTTGAAACCAGAGAGCTAGAAAGGAACCTCAGCTAATCCTCGAAGTCGGGCTGAGCAACTCAATCAGCAGAGCTCAGGGCAGGCCTTTTATCCTTGCTTGAACCTTCTGCTGACCTGGGAGGAGAGGGTCTTTCAGGCCCTAACACAGCTGGCCATGATGGACCACATGTGAACTGAAGGCTCATTTCACTTCCCAGAAGTATCTGGACTAAGTTCCCAGTCTTTGTCATGGTAAACTTTCTTTGGGGCAGGTGTTTCAGAGAGAGAGAGAGTAGAGGAGGGAAGGAAAGAAGGGGCCATAGCAGTAACTGGAGTTGGAAGGATCTTTAGGCATCTAATCCAGCCTTCTATATTCCTAATCACGGTTCAAGGCCCAGAGAGGTTTAAGAGCTCACCTAACATCACGCAGCTCATCACACAGCTCAACTTTAGAGAGCATAGGACTTCTAACCTTTAGTTTCCTCTCCTTCCCAGTTGAGCTATTTATCATCCCATGGAGAGTGTTGACTGCAACTTCCTGATGGTTTCATCAGAGTTGGGGAGGGGGTGGAAAAGTTGGAACCGACTGACCTGGATGATCCTACTCAGAAATACAGCAGAGTTCATGATTATCTTATTACCAGAGTTAGGGTGAGAACCTGGGCCCTGACAGTCCCCTGACAAACCAGGTTCAGCCACCCTTACTGCACAGTCCAATTAAAGACACAATAGTGAAAAGCAGAAAAAAAATAATTTATTCAACGTGGCCACATTGGGAAGAATCCAGTGACTCTGCCAGGCCCGTCTTCAGCAGCCTGGATGAGGTTTAGGTTTAATCTTTTTAAAAAGATATATTTATTTGTATTTCATGTGTCTGAGTGTTTTGCTTGAATATATCTATGTGCACCATGTGCATGCCTGCTGCCTGCAGAGACCAGAAGATATTGGATCTCCTGGAACTGGAGTTACAGATGGTTGTCAGACATCATGTGGGTGCTGGGAGCTGAACCCAGGTCCTCTTCAAGAGCAGCAAGTGCTTTAGCCGACTGAGCCATCTCTACAGCTCCTCCAACATTTAAGTTTAAATAGAGGGCAAGAGGTTTGCATATCTAAGCAGTCAAGGTGTGGTCCCTCCCCCCACATCCTCTGGCTCCAGTCTCTTCTGCAAGGTTATTTGACAGATGTCAGAACTGTGTGAAATCTCTTTCAAGAGACAAGTTGCTCCTCTGGCTGGCACCAGGCACCTAGCCCTTTCCTTCTTCAAGCATGAGATTCCCTGGGGAAATACTAATTTCTTGGGGTCCCCTTGTTTCAATAGTCGGATGGCCAAAGGGAGGGGCACAAGTGTTTCTCTAGAATATCTTCATTCCTGTCAGGATGGTTAGAGTCTGATGCGTCTGCCTCTCACCAGACTACCCCAACCTTTTAGAACCTTCTGAAAACATATAAACATTGCCCGGAGTGCTGCTGAACTCCATAGGCAGCTGTGGCAGCTTTATAGGCCTGACCTTGCCTGGTAAGGGATATCTGCCCCTCTTGCCTGATGATCTTGGCCTGGCTTTTAACTTGATCCAGGCAAGGATAGTCCAGGCTATCCTCAAATCTAACTATTATCCTCTCACAGAGGAAGGGCAGGACTGCAGAACTCATCCACCTAGAGAAGCGATACCATGGAACAAAGGCCCAGGAAGAGAGTCTGTTGCCTCTTCTGGCCATTTCTGGGGTATAGAAGGTCCTTAAGTCTTTTTGTATGCCCCAGGCCTCAAGGTAGCCCTCACAGTAGAGGCACAGCTTGGCTGTATTGGCCAGTGGGATTGTTGGGAAGGATCTTTGCAGAGGCAGAGGAGGGCTCTCTGTTCCTGTTGTGGTTCCAGAGAAAAGGAGAAGCATCTTTTCTTGACCCCTACCCATGTGTAGCATGGGACTGGCCTCCAAATGTCAAGCTATGGACAGATGCCTTCTTCGCAAACTTGGTTGCACCAGCTCGCTTAGGATCAACACAAACCCACACTTGCTGCTCTGAAGAAAGGAGGGGTTGGGAGAGTTCGCCACACCTCCCGACCAACCAGTCGGTCCCAGTGGCACAAGGTGGGAGGGACTAAGGGTCCCTAAACCGTGGAAGCCCGTAGGGAGGGGCTCTCCCCATTTTGTATGGCTGCTGGAAACACCCAAGGGATGGAGACTTTCCAGTGTGGCTTTAGGGAGGGGAGCACCCACACACCTGTAAGTAACCTCTCACCCACTGCTCTGTAAGTAAGCCCCAATAAACTCTCTGATTATCCAAACTGTAGTTTAGAGGAATTAGACTTTAGTTTATCAAAGGGATGGAAGGAGGAGGGAGCCAGACTTCGTTTGCGCCTCCCAGAAAGACTTTTAGCAACACCTTGCCCTTGGCTGCCTCCTCACCGATGGATCAACACATAGTGAAAAAAAAGAACACTGGGAAAAAAATTAAACTCATGAGTATCATAGAAAATATAGAAATTCCCAAAGAAAAACTAAAACCAAGCTCCGGAAGCACTGGTTGGATAGCCTCCTGGTATTTGGTGTTTGTGTGCATAGGGTCTGACCAAACAGCCTCTTTCCTGGGTGATGTTTGAGCCTCTTGAGAACACTGGCAGGGCCAGTCCAAATGAAGAGGGATGACCTTGTGCGGCTGGGCTGGGTTAAGAACCAGGCAAGCAATGCTCACAACTACTAACAACCAAAGAACTCAATCCCCCCCCACACACACCTTGGGGATGCAAGGAAAACAGGGTGTTCCTTTTGGAGAGGCTTGACTACAGTGCAGAATGCTCAGCCATGAAAGGACCCAGAGATGTGGCAAGAGTGTGTGTCCTTTCCTCTACTCCTTGCTAGAGCCTCCCATTGCTGTACCAAGCTGAAAGCCAGATTTTGTCCAGGAGTGGAGGCATAGCCCTCAGGGGTCAGCCTCTGAGGCCAGAGAAAGAAGAGAGAATGGATCAGGGCAAGGAATGGCACGTGAACAAACCAAGTCTTTTCCTCCCGGCCAAAACAAGCGAATGAGTCAGAAAGGACCCTGGGGGCAGTAGAACTGCTCTGTAAGGAAGTAAAAGTCAGGATTGGGGGAGAAACTCCTCCCAGTCATCCATCTATCTATCTATCTATCTATCTATCTATCTATCTATCTATTATCTATCATCTATCTAATCATCTATCTATCATCTATCTATCATCTATGTATCTATCATCTATCTATTCATCTATCTATCATCTATCTTCTATCATCTTTCAGTCTGTCATATAGCTATCTTCTACTTATCTGTCATTTACCATCTATTTATCTGCCTACCAGCTATTTATCTATCTATTAACCTACCTATCATCTATCTATCTATCTATCTATCTATCATCTATCTATCATCTATCTAATCATCTATCTATCATCTATCTATCATCTATGTATCTATCATCTATCTATTCATCTATCTATCATCTATCTTCTATCATCTTTCAGTCTGTCATATAGCTATCTTCTACTTATCTGTCATTTACCATCTATTTATCTGCCTACCAGCTATTTATCTATCTATTAACCTATCTATCATCTATTTATCCATCTAGCCACATATCTACATAACTAAGGAGACAATCAGAGGCAGAGTAGTGTAGGAATTTACTGCAGACATTAGATTAGAACCAGAAGCCTTGAGTTGAGTGCTAATGGCTCACTTACTGCCTGTGGTGGGTGGGACACTAGACTAGTGAATAATATCAGAGGTGGTGCCTGGACATAGCAGGAAGCTAGGTCAAGAAGTCTTATTAAGACTAGTGAATATTTGGGTATTGTTAGGGTTCAGATAGTCCCGCCCCTCACCAAGAAGGCCTCATGATTCTACAAGCCCCTGAGAAAAGCACCTTGGTCTTTGAAGTCAAAAGCAGTCTTTTCTCCACTGTTTGTCCAACACAGCAGGCTTCCCCCTTGAATTCTAAAGGGAGCAGGTTTTAACAGTCCCTATCTCCTGCTCCCCCCACAACCTCTTCCTGCCTTCTGCACCCTCCAGAAGCTTCCCCCTATAAAAAAAACCCCAGCTCACAACCGGGGGGGGGGGGGGGGGGGGGGCGTGGGGGGGGAGGCAGACATTTTCCCTACCGGGCAGGGAATCTGTCCCATGTGTCCATTGCTAATAAACAATTCCGCTGGACTTTTATCTGTGTCCTGGTGCTTTCTCCCCATCAACCTGATTCATCCATCGGCTACTTCATCTATCAGGTATTACTTCCTAGTAGGAAAAAAAAGCCAGTCCCTGTGTCCTGGGGGATGTATCTTGGGCCGTCTTGCCCCTCACTTCTCAGGATGGTTCATCCCAGGTTTGATTCAGTAGTCTCCCTCCCCTAGCCCCAGGAATAGCCTTCCAGAGAGTCTTTCTAGGGACTGTCTTTTCCAGTTCAGCCTTTGAAAAAGAAAGTTCTCCAGGGAGGGAGTGATTCTCAAGTAGGTGCTAAGAATTCAGCAGATCCTGGCAGGCTGGAAGGAGCTATCTATTTTGCTCAGACCCAGAAAGGAGAGAAAGGCAGAGGGACGGGAGAAAGGGGAGGAAGAAAGAGCTACAAAGGCCATCATAGAGAACACTGTATTGGAGACCCATAGAGCAGATGCCCTAGGGGCTGCTTGCATGCTCATCCCCTCCTTTCCTTCCCACAGGCCAGCTGCTTGAGCTGCTGGTGGCTTAGTGGGGCCAACCAAGCCTGCCTCAAATCCTTCTCTGCCTCACCCAGTCATGAGTTGGTGCAAATCATAAAAAAGTCTCAGTTTCCTTACCTGAAAAATTGGAATAACATTCCTCACTTGATTTTAGCAAGTTTAAATGAAGAATGTACCTGTGGAGTTGCTGGGGAGCCTGACACAAAATGTGGAGGCAATAGACGGTCATAACAAATTAAACCAAGGAGCCCGAACATAGATTCTTCCTCAGAGAAATGGCCACATCGACACATGGCCAATAAGCGTAGGACCATGTGCCCAACATAATTAATCGCTTAGGAAATGAAAATTAAAACTATAATGAGCTACCATTTCCAACTCATTAGGAAAGCCATCATTTTTTAAAAAAACACAGAGTATGACAGATGTTGATGAAGATAAGGAGGAATGAACCTCTGTGCACTGCTGATGGGAAGGTAAAATGGTTCAACCACTGTAGAAAACAGCAAAGTAAACCATTACCACGGAGCAGTTTAACTTTTGGGTGTGCATGTATCCCAAAGAAATGGGAGCAGGAAACTGGAGATATTTGGATACCCATTTGCATATCATGTTCACTGGAGCTGGATTGAAATAATCCAAATGTTCACTAATTCAAGGACTTATAAGCAAAATGTGCTCTATTCAAATATTATCTGACAACTGCTAGAATGTGGGTGAAACATGAAGACTTGAAGTCACATTAGCAAGCCCAAAGCACATGTATTGAGTCCACTTATTTGAGATACATTGAACAGTTAAATGCACAGGGCTAAGAACAGAATGGTGGTTGTCAAGAGGCCAAGGGAGAGGGAGAGGGAGGAGAAAGTTTTAGAGATGGATGGTCTTGATGGTTGCCAAACCATGGGTATGAGCTCACTGACCCTGAACACTTAGGAATGGCTAAGATGGCAAGTTATTGCTATGTGTGTTTTATAAGCAAAAGCAAGAACACACAAAGAAAAAGTCTTCACAATGTTATTAACAACAATTACTCTTCTCTTTCTGAAAAGATAAGGGCCACTACGAGGATTTTCTCTTCTTGCTCATCTCTTCCTCTATGTCCTTTCATGGACTTTACATCCTGTTTCTCTTCATTTCTTTAATTCTGGGGCCTAGCATTAGGCCAGCTTGCCAGAAGTTTTTCAGCGTATTCATGATAAAGGCGCTCTTCCTAAGAAAAGGCTTGTCTCTGTCCTGCTTACTCCAAGGACATGTCCCCTGAGGCTACTGACTTGTATATAAATACAGCTATAAAGAAGGTATTGAAGAAGTTAATAGAACATAGAGGTCTCTTCTTTCCTGGAGGGATCGGAACTTGTCTTTAGTTTACTTAGACATCCCATTAGGGAAAAACCGGAAGCTTTGGGTAGAGGAGTCGGGACATGGCTTGAGAGAACAGTAAGGTTCTCACTCCCAGAAATGCAGGGTCCTTAGTCACTAAACAAACAAACAAAATAGGTAAGTGTCCTCTGCAAGATTCGCGTGCTGCTTCCAAAGGGGCTGGCTTCATCTCATTCCCTTTGAATTACGTAAGAACCTTCTTGGCACTTTGTTTTCTTCTTTGAATATTCCTTTGGCATGTTCTAATTCTGTGCTACACAATAGCCACTTCCTGGTAAAGCAAAATTCATTTCAGGTTTGAGGGTTGGTGTGTTAATACCTTTGGGATAAGAGTCCTACTTGCTTGTGTGGCTTATTTTCAGTGTTGGGGCCCATTGGTGGTCCTTTCCAATTTTGCTGGCCAAGTGACTAGCCTTTAGCATGCGTGAGAGCAGAAAGGAAGAGGCGGGACTGGGACTGGGCTCCTTGACAAGGGCAGCAGGTGAGCTGCCTCACTTGGTCCTTAGGAGAGAGGTCACTCTCTGCACCATCCTGTGTAAGCCAGGGCTGCCTATGGTATTATAAGCTTCCACTTTGTAACAAAGGACTTTAAAACTTGATTGCTTCAAGTAACATCCATTTAGCTCAAGAGACTGTGTTGATTGTTTTTTTTTTTCTCTCTTATCTGGGTTAGGTGGGACTCCTGTCTTCGGGGCTCACGTATGTGTGGTAAGCTATAAGCTGACCCAAGGATTGACTGCAACATAAACCCATGTGGATGTTGATTGTCCACTCGCCTGGCTGTTAAGTCAAGGTCATGGAGCACAAATTTAATTAGGAGAGTTAATATTTATGGGTGAAGTAGGAGGTCAAAAGCACTGGGTAGTTACCTCCAGATTTTCTTGAGGAGTATCTTAGAACAGAGGTCAACAGGTCTAATAGGGACCTCAAGTACAGTGGTTAAAGAAGTTTAGTTTTCAGGAAACAGTCTATATTTATTTATTTATTATTTATTTATTTGTGTATGTCTACATGTTTATATGTATACAGGTACGTGTGTGTGTGTGTGTGTGTGTGTGTGTGTGTGTGCGTGTGTGTGAATGTGGAGGTCAGAGGACAACCATGGCTGCTGTTCCTCAGGCAAGCAGTCCACTTTGTTTCTGTGAGACAGGGCCTCTCATTTGCCCGGGACTTGCCTGGTTTGGGTAGGCTGGCTTGCCTGTGAGCTTTGGGGATCTTCCTGTCTCTGCTTCCCCAGTGCTAGGATTATAAGTTTGTGGTATCACACCCAGCCTTTAAGCAGCCCATGTATAATGGGAAACATACAAGGTAAAGCCACAATACCAGAACTCTGGATTGGACTGATGAAGCACTCTTGCCTTGATGTCTACAGTCACCTCCTCCCCAGGGTCACTTTGGCTTATCATCAGATTCACCTACCTGGAAGTAAGATGTGAGGAGGCTATGGGAGAGGGCCTATTATTCTCCTTAAGTGCATGATTCAAAAGCTGCCTGTATCTCTTTTGCTTACACCCCATTGCCTAAAACCTAGTTATATGGCTAACTGAGCTTCAAGGAGGCCTGGGAAGCTGGTCTTCCTTTAGGGTGAGCATGCACCCAGTTGAAAATCAGGAGTACTGCTACGACAGAGAAAAGGTGATGCATTTGTAGCATGCCAGGTGTGAGGAATTTAACCTTCCTGGACCTTGGTTTCCCTGGGGGGTGGGGATGAGGGAGGGCTAACAAGAGTGGCTACTCAAAGATATTGAGATTAACCAAGGCAACATGTGCCAAGTTGTTACTGTTGTAACTGTCCTGGCAAAAGCCAAGGTTTTCTACCTAGAGACACTCCTGCAACCTCCCTTTGCCTGTGGGACAATTGAAACAATGGACTCCCAAGGAATTGGAATTTTCCTAGGAACCTCATGCTGCCTGGAGGGAAAGGCTGAAGCCTGGTTCCAGTCTGAGGAGGAACTTGTCTTCCAGGAAGGAATTTCACACAGTTCTGACAATCTCTCACACCACTTTGCAGGACAGACTGGAGCCAAGACAATGATGGGTCAATGATAGGCAAGACTGCTTAAGTTATACACACCTCTTGCCTCCATTTAAACCTGAACCTCATGTCAGTACTGGGAAGACAGACTTGGGGACCTCTGGACCTCTTTATTTATTTGTTTTGCAATGTGGCCATACTCAACAAACCTCCTTTTTCTGTTTTAAACTATTATCTCTTTAATTGGTGTCTTGAGGACAGGAAGCCCAGTCTAGCTTGTTAGGGTTGTCAGAGTCCAGGATCTGACCCTAACAGTTCCAGCAACACTGCTACAGGGAAATGGTGACAGCAGTGTGGGACAGATAAAGCCCTGCTAGAGTACAATATTTCTTTATTTTATTTTTTATTGTTATATTGATTGAGAGAGAGAGAGAGAGAGAGAGAGAGAGAGAGAGAGAGAGAGAGAGAGAGAAGAGAATGTGCATGCACGTGTGTCCAGGTCAGAGAATAACTTGGAGAAGTCAGTTTTCCCCTTACACAGTGTAAGTCTTAGGAATCAAACTCAGGTCTCCCACTGACTCTGGAGTATAATATGTCTCACAAGTTGTTTTGATAATCCAATGGCCTGGGGCATAGGAAACTGGGCAGTAAAATAAAACTGTCTACCTTAGGCTTCGGTTTATAAACCAGCATAGAAAACCTTCTCTGAATTGTCTTTATTCTCATGTCGGGGCTAGGAGGCTTCCTTTAGCTCAAGTAGCTTCATAGTTTACCAACTGTGTGCTTGGGGTACTTTAAACTTCCTGGACCTCAGTTTTTCCAAAGAAAGAAAAAGAAGTCTAAAATGAAGTTACCCAGTGATGTTGAGATTAATTAAGACAATGTGTGCCATGTATTTACTATAAACCTGGCAGATAGTTGGTGACCAACATGCTGTTATTATTTATGAGGTCAACTACCTGATTCCCGAGTCAGATTCAAACTGAATTCTGACTTCTAACAAATCAAATCTCTAAGAACCTTTCTTGGCTACTGACCCAGCATCCACCCCCCTATCTTTTTTTTTTTTTCTCTTTTCCTGCCTTGTACTATAGAGCTTAAGTAAGGCAGATACCCAGCTTTGTTTGCTGGGTAGCTGTGTGGCTAGATTCTTATCTGTGGGGTGTACTGGGAAGCATCTGTCTTATAAAAGAAGAGAAAGACATTCAGAGGAGATCCCCAGTTGTCCTGGACGACCCTCAACCCCACCCTTTCTTACTTCTTGTTAAACAATACAGAGTGAGATATCGTAAAGCTCAGCAACTATCTGTGACCACATGCTTAAAACCACAAGGGCTTTAAAAAAGCTAGGAATGGTAGAGGAGAAGAGAAGAATAGGAAGCATCTGTATCCTTGTCTTTGCTGAACTACTGAGCTGATTCATAAACAATTTGCCTCCAGGCTCTTATCCTTCCATGATAAGGAGAGTCTTCAAGGTTTAAGGAGCTTGTTTAGCTCCTTCTTGCTGAAAGCATTCTCCTATAAAACCTCCCCTATGGGAAGATAGTGCACTTTCCCTGAAGCTGTTCAAAGCCACCTGCCAAACCCTGAAAAGGTTTTCCTAAAGGGGTCATCTGGTAGAGCCCTTTTATGCTGGTTACTTTGAATTGGACACCCTTTATTTTGGATCTCTGCATTCTGGTGTGTGTGTGTGTGTGTGTGTGTGTGTGTGTGTGTGTGTGTGCCTCTGTGTGTGTGTGTGTGTGTGTGTGTGTGTGTGTGTATCAGTCTTTAGCTCTCTTTTTTCTTGTACTTCTGGGCATCAGCTCAGCTTGGTTCAAAAGTTACTTAGTACCACCCCATCAATGACTGCCATGGTTCCAGCAACGCAGAGAAGACCAAGTCTTCAAGAGCTCAGAGTCAAGGAGAACATGGAGATGAGCAGACAATTCCAACAAAATTAGGAGAGAGCAATGATAGTGTGGAAGTATTATACGAACCAACCCAGGAAACAGACCATTTACAGCCGACTCTGGGTTGCATAGTTGTGGGCACATAGGACTTATAAGTTGAAATTCCTGTTCTGGGATGGACATCATTAGCATAACAACACTGCCCACAAGGACCTTCTTCTCAGTCTTGTATTGTAAGGTAGCCTATTCACATAAAAGAACAAGAAATAAATGGGGAAGTGAGATAGCATTGCTACTGGGCCAGTTATCTAAAAACATGTTAGGGCGTGTCTATTTGCATACAGCCAGTCAGAACAAGAGCCTGAACCACCACATCCCAGGGAACCAAATCACAGAAAAGATAATCCTCATCAAAGAGCCCCATAACAGCCAGCCTGAGGGCAGGTTGTGCTGTGCTCACCTTTTACCTCCTTTCCTAAGCACCCTTTGGAGGCCTTCCATCAGAGGCTCTGCATCTACTCTGATCAGACCTTGCTACTAGATGATGCCAGGGAGATCATCCACTCCTAGATGCAGGGGTTCCTGCAGGCCATTCTGAGATATTAGCTGATTGATAGGAACTTTGATCCTGGAGGAACATATAGTTATCCCTCAATATTCTTGAGCCGTGCATCTGTGGTTTCAACTGACCACAGATTTCAAATGTCTAAAAACGATCTGACCTGAGCATGTATAGGCTCTCTCTCGACATCATTCTCCAAACAATACAGGATAACAACTGTTTGCACAGGGTTTACATTGGATTAGACTTCAATAAGTAATCTAGAGATGACTTCAGGTATCTAGAGGTTGGGCATAGGTTAAATGCGAACTGTGCCTTTTACATAAGGCACTGGAGCATGGCTCAAGGAACTTTGATATCTGGGGAAGGTCCTGGAACCAACCCCTGAAGAATACCAAGGACAATTGTATGTGTGCATATTAATGAGAAGGTTTAAGTACAACAGCTTACATAATTTATATATAGGATGTTTTTCTAGGGTTAGAGAATCGTGTGCATGTTCGTGTGTGTGTGTGTGTGTGTGTGTGTATGTGTGATCTGAAAGGATTTCATCCAATAGATTTCTACCAGCAGAGGGTCAAAGCCAGTGGTATGATTGTTACATACCTCGGATCCCTCTGGCCTTGACTCAGTGCTTAGCAATGGGATTTTGCTAGATGCTTCTGCTAAAATAAGATGGATTCAGGGGTATTTGTCATTTCCTTTGTACTCCGTTGTCTGGAGGTTTCACTCAGACCAGAGCCATAGTCCAGGTTAGACTCCACAAATCCAGCCTCTGAAGACAGGCCTCTTTTTGACAGCATGATCATATGGCACTTACTTGCAAAGGGTGGACAGTCTTTTCATTTACATCAATTTTTCAAGCTCTTCTGGCTATGTCTTTTTGGCTAAAGCAAGACAGGCATCTGTGTTATTAAAATAACAGGACTGGTGATGGCTCAGTGGGCAAAAGTGCTTACTGCACAAGATCGGCTATCTTAGTTTGATCCCCAGACCCCATGTAAAGGTGGAAGGGGATAACTGACTCCACAAAGTTGTCCTCTGACCTCTACATGTCTGCTGTAGCATGTATGACCCACCCCACATAACACATACACATACAGTAATAATAATGTAAATACAAAATTTTAAATTATCACAATACATTCCCACCTGAAGAGTGAGCCATCACACTGAACAACGTAAAGGATGTGCTCACACCCTCTCCTCTCCTCTATGCCCCTGACAACCCCATATGACTGATCTGATGATTATACCTATTTGATTGATGAGCAAACAGAAGCTCCTCAAAGAACCCAAAATACAAGTCCAAATTTTTATAGATGATGTAAGCTCTATGGATGATGTAAGCTCTATGGATGATGCAAGCTCTTGGGCCTCACGTTCATCTGCAAACTGGATACAAGAATGCAATAATATAGTTCTCCTGGATACCAGGAAGATAGAATGATGCATGCTGTTCTTTGCCCGTTAGTTCATTCATTCATGCATACAGGCACACATTAATTCACAGTTAGCAAGTTGTTCTTTGAAGTCCTGATTGGAAGTACAAGGGGCTATCAGGATGCCTAAAGAGAAATTGCTGCCTCAAAAACTCACAGCAACCCCCTTTAATTGAGCCTTATATTTTGCTAGTTATCAGATATACTTTAATAAGATCTTGCATGTTATATTTACTAGGAATTCTTATTTTCAAAAATGTATTATTGTTGTTGTTGTCATCATGGGGAGGGAGGTAAGTGCATGCCCCAGTATCCATGTGGAGGTCATAGGACAACGTTGTGGAGTTCGTTCTCTCCTTCCACCTTTCTATGGGTTTTAGGGATTGAACTCAGGTCTTCAGCCTTCTGTGGCAAGCTCTTTACCTGCTGGACCATCTCCCTGATCCCTCATTTCCATTTTGCAGATGTAGACACCAAGGTCACACAGGTAGACATGGAGGGGCTGGGGTCTGACTCAGCCCTGACTTGAGAGCTTTCATTCACAGTGCCCTGGCAGTCTTTCCTGTCCTGGACTTTCTGTTAACCCTTTGACTTTAGACAGCTGCAGCTAGAGGCTCATGTGAAGGTCTGAGACAGCAGGTGGGCCAATGACCCAGGCATTCAAAAAATGTTTTAATTAAAAAATCCTTATAGGAATATATATACTGTATGTTGGGTATACTTCACCCTGTGGCCCCCTTCCACCCTCTCTTCTCATCTCCCTCCTTCTGTTAGTCCCCTTTATTCCCCCAGAAAATTTCTCTTCTATTTTGACTCTATACATGCATGATTTTATGTGTGTGATGGTTTGAATGAGAATGTCCCCCATAGGCTCTGAGTATTTGAACACTTAGTCCCCATTTGGTGGCACTGTTTGGAGGAGAGTCATGGAACCTTTAATGGATGTGGCCATGCTGGAGGAAGCATGCCACTAGGGATGGGCTTTGAGAGTAGACTTGTCTCATCTCCAGTTTTACTCTCTCTTCTTCCTACGTCTGCTTGAAGATGTGAGCGCTCAGTTTTCTACCCTGGCTGCCTCCTGCCATGCCTTCCTACCATGATGGACTTTCCCCTCTGTAATCCTAATAAACTCTTCCTTTATAAGTTGTCTTGGTCATGGTGGTTTTTGCTTGTTTCTCTGGATGGTTTTTCTGGGAGGTTGAAATCCACCTGCCTCTGTCTCCCAAGTGCTGGGATTAAAGGTATGCATCACCACACCTGGCTTGGTCATGGTATCTTATCACAGCGACAGAGAAGTAACTAATAGAACCCAACTATATAAAACCTAGGAACCACAGATAAGAGAAAACATATATTTGCCTTTCTGAGCCTGGCTTAATTCACTTAATATGATTGTCTCCATTTCCCCACAAGCAACATAACTTCATTCTTCTTTATGACTAAAAAAAATTCCATTCTGTGTATACACCACACTTTCCTTCTCTAGTCCTCTGTTGTCGGATACCCAGGTTGGTTCCATAACTTAGCTCTTGTGAATAGTGCTTCAGTAAACACGGGTGTGCAAGTACCTCTGTGATACCTTGACTCGAAGTCCTTTGGGAGTGCTACCACTGCCACCCAGGCTTTTTGGTGAGACATTAAGTACATAAAGCACTGGGGGATCCAAATTCTGTGGATCCTGCTGGATCTGTGCATGGCCAGTGTGGACCGAGAGGGCTGCTCACAGTCTTTTGCCTCAGCAAATCGTCCTCGCTGCTTCACAAGAACTACCTGGGGGAGTGCCCATGGCCCCTCTGCCAGTGCAGGAATAGTCCACTCATTACCTGCCCTGTGCCTGATGGGAATGACGGGTACTGGCTCTGAAGAGAGAGCCAGGGTAAGCTCAGGTCAGGGCTGAGGTTGAGCAGGGTAGAGGAGGGGACTGCTGGTCAGAAATTTCCCAAGGACCCTTTAATTTCCCTAAGTGTCCTTCCAGGAAAGCCAGGGTTCCAAGAACCCAATCAGCTGCTATTTAGACCATGAGGGCAGCTGCTCTTTTTGAAAAAGCAGGGACCTGGTGGAAGCCATGCTGAGTGTCTCTGTTCTGTCCTTTCTCCCTGGCTTGTAGTGTTCTAACACCGTGTTGGACATCTATTGTGTTCCAACAGTTAACAAAGGGCACAGAACATATAGTTTTTTGCATTTATCTAACTTTTTAACCCAGCCATCCATCAAATCCAGCAGTTATGGCTGTGCACGGTCTTGCAAATCAGTCAGTGACGGATGTGGCCCCTCACTTCATAGTCTGTTCTCTTCATCTCATCACTTCTTTCTGGTTCCTCAAGTTCTTTGAGATGTGATCACAGGAGCCAGACATTTTTCTGCTTTGATGGATGCACGTACAGGCTCTGTTGAAATGATACAGTTAGGCTCCTAGAGCTCAAAGCAGGCACAGATGTACCTAAATAAGTGGACACAGCTGTGTTCCGGTACATTTTTGTGTATGCCTGTGAAATCTGTATTTCATGTCACTTACAGGTATTACCAAATCTTATTCTTATTTGAATTGTTTTTTCAGCCACCTAGTAACGAGAACACATTTTTAGCACAAAGATGGCCAGTGAGCCCTGGCATACCGGCTCCTGTTAGCAGCTGTAAAATTGGGAAGCTAGCCCTGCTTGCTCCCACCTCAAGGATATCGTGTCTCTGGATGTCTCCTGAATTTCTACCTACCTCTATTCCACCTAATTCTTTCTCTCAGTTGTGACTGTTGCCTGGAATCAGAGGCGAGCCCGATAGACCTTGTTATTGCGAATCTACAGTGAAAGATGACTCAGCCACTGGGTGGCGCTGTGGGAAGACATTTGCTCTGGCGAAGGCACCCGATTGTTTCTGTGCTGAGACCTGGGGTTGAGAAGGGGCTAGGAACAGTGCAGGATGGATAGACAGCAGCAGTGGTGGTTGAGGGACAGGGATGTGTTAGTCATACCAGTGTCTGATTTCAGCTTTTGTTCACATCCTGCCAAGTGAGCAGCCACTGCTCTGAGGTCAGATGTTTTAGGACTCCTGAGAAGGGTGCCTGTATTGAAGGAACCAGGGAAAGCCAAATGGATGGGACATTTCTGGAAGTTTCTCAGTTTCCCTCATCTGTCCTGGAGGGAACCCGTCTTTCTCTTCATCATGTATAGTGTGCAGTTTCTTTTGGAGTCATTAGATATAAAATTCAATGGCTTTTATAGTCTTTTGACTGTTTCTCTGTGTACGAGATATGGTCTTTTGGACACAACTTGTGGTTCAGTTGAACTACCTGTTTGAGTCCTGGCTTCTCATTTGTAAGCTGCAAGTCATCAGTGTGCTCTCTCAATCTCTTAGCACATTCCGTGAGAAGTGGGGAAAATAAAAATGTCAAATCTCAAGTCAAATACTATTAGAAGTATTAAGAGAGATCACTGGTAGGTAAGTGCCTTGTGAACTGTAACATATCATCCCAGTGGGGTGTTAGGAACTCCTGGAGGGCAGAGAAATGCTCTATTCTTATCCTAGGCCTGGTGTCTTGACTGTCTCCAGACACTTAATATACATTGGATGAATGCAGGAGCAGGTTGGGTGCACAGCACCATGGGGCAGGGAACAGATAGGAAATGTGCCTGGTAAATGAAAGGTTTCAAAGGAGGAGGCTGGGAGAAGGAGCTGGAGAAGTCGGCCCTTGAGAGGAATCTGGGGCTTGTTGCCTCATCTGCCAGGAAGGCATCTAACACATTCTGGGCCAGCTGGCTCCCTGGGCAGCCTGGCTCTGCTCTGGCCCAGCTGCCAGGCTCAGGCCACTTCAGGCCCAAGTGACTTCTCCCAGAGCAGATGGGCACAGTTTCGCCATCCATCATAGGCACCCTGTTGACCGGCCTGGAATGTCCTCTCTTGTGCCTGCTTTGAAAATCTCAGTCCTTGGTGACAGTAAACATAACGGGTGCCCTGGGCCTTGGCAGGGTGGGACCAAGTGACCTGTCTCCCATGGTTAACAAATACAAATAAAAACAGCACAGGTAAATAAATACAGGCAAATGTGGAGAAAGCCAGATCTCAGCCTATTTTTTCCTGACCTAGTATTTTGTTTGTTTGGGACAGAATTACTTGGGAAATTCTAATTGCTTCATGTGGTGGTTATGCAGCTGATAGAATGGATCTAATAGCAATATTTTATGTAAGTAACAATAATGGCAAATAATGCTTTGTCAGTGCTTACCATATAGTTATGTGAAGCACCTCATAAGCATCATCTGAATTATTCCCATAAGTGCGAGTCCTATAGGATGACATGACATCACTATGAGGGAGGGTTATTACCATATCTATTCTACTGATGAAGAAGGTGAGGTTCAGTCTCTTCCTGGAGCCATAGAACTAGCTAATGGAACTTAAATCACTCATTCATTCCTTTACTCATTCTACAAATAGTTATTGAGCGTGTGCTATGCACCAGCTACATGAATAACACAAAGTCGCTTTCTGTGCAGACAGGCACGGCAGATAATCAAGCTGAATAATATGTGACACAGCAGTAAGTACAATAATACAGAATAAAGCGTCAGAAGGAAAAAAGATGGGGGGACTGTGTGAAGAGGGGGTGGGCTGCAATTTTAAATGGGCCAACTCGTCAAATTACAACCCATTGAAGAATTCAATGGATTCGTCTTTCCTGAAGTTAATCTTTGCTTCTTAGGCTATGCATTTCCAGGACAGGAAATAGAGTAACAATTTATGGAGAGAGAAAATAAATTGACTCACTGCTTCCATACATTCACCAACTCCTTCCATCTCCTGTCTATTTCATCCACCTCCCCCATCCATCTATCCACCCATCCATCCATCCACCCATCCCTCTACCCATCCATCCATCCATCCCTCTACCCATCCATCCATCCATCCCCATCCCTCCATCCATCCCTCCCTCCATCCATCCCTTTACTCATCTGTCCATCCATCCATCCATCCCTCCATCCATCCCTCCCTCCATCCATCCATCCCTTTACTCATCTATCTATCCATCCATCTATCATTTATCTATATCTATGTCTGTTATTCTACCTATCTATATCTATCATCCATCTATATCATCTATCAATCTATCATCTATCTATTTTAAAAAGTTAATGCAACTGCTTTCATGATAGTGACTGGGTATTCCAACAATTGTCATCTATTCACTGGAGAGGCTGAAAACCAGTAGTTGCTCAGTCCACAAAGCTGAATTCACCAGTAGTGCTATTCTGTGCAGAAAACCTGGAGTACCCATTACTACCCCTCAGATCTATACTTCTGCTAGAACAAAGTATAAGGTAGGTATAATAGTCACTAGTTACATGTGGCTATTGAGTCCTTAAAATGTGATTATGTGACTCAAGAACTTAAGCAATGTAGCACATTTTTTTCCCTGTTAAGTACAACTTCATTGCTTTGCTAGGCTTACATATCAGCTTAACCATTGAAAATCTAGGCCTGAAACGAGTTTAGTATACACAGTGGAGTTGGAAGACAGGGTTAAAAAAAAGAAGTAAATTACTTCATTAATGAGTTGTTTCTATCAAGTATTGAAATAACGTTTTGGACCTATCCTAATACTGGACACATTGTTAAGATTTCTTTCTTTTGTCTGCCCCCCCCCCCGCCTTTTTCAACTTGGCTGCTGGAAAAATAAAATGTGTGTATGTAGCTCACACTGTATTTCTATTGGACAATGTTGTGGTGGACCTGCTCATTCCAGAGCTCCCAGGCAGCTGGTGGGGAGGGGGAAGCCAGGCACACAATGGGTCATTGGAATGTCATGAGCTAATGGCTATAATAGACCCAGGAACTGGGTGCTCTGGGGACAGAGAACTAAGACTTCAGTTCTGCCCAGTGTAGGATCAGGAGAGGTGACATCTTCCCCGAGGTCTCTGAGATGAGGAGCCTGAAATTGAGAGGCATAGGCATTCTGCCTGACTCAGAATAACACCCAAAGTTCTAACATCACTCCACAAAGCCCTGTGGGGTTCTGTTCACTATCCCACGATCACCTCTCTGGACCCAACTCCTACTTTCCACCAGTTTCAGGGTGTCCTTGATCAAGCCAAGGCTATTTATGCCCCCAGGCCTTTGCTCAGCCCAGTCTGTTTACCTGAAGGCTCTTCTCGATATCTGGATTGTGTATTTGCTCACTTCCTTAAGGCTCTTGCTCAAATGTCACCTCATCAGAAATCCCTCCCCTCCTCATCCTTATCTACTCTCTCCCACCCCATCTCTCCAGACCTCTTTAGCCTCAGTGAAACCCTAAGCCTCTTCCACTGCAGCTGGTCCGTTTTCCTCCCACACAGCTCCAGCACACCCCTTGCATGCTGTATTTACTCTCTACTTTTTAGCATCTACTCTTCCCAGTGTGGTATGTGCTGTCTGCTCTGGATTCCTCTTGTGCAGGGAAATGCATCCATTCATGCATGCAATGCCAGCTGAGGCCGGAAGAGGGCACTGGATTCCTCCTGGAACTGAAGTTATAGAGGGTTGTGAAATGCCATGTGGGTGCTGGAAACTGAACCTGGATCTTTTGCAAGAGCAGCCAGTGCTCTTAACCACTGGGCCATCTCTCCAGCCATGTTTCCTTTTTCTTTAGGAAGAAGTGATGTTATTTTTCAGTATAAAGTTGAGACTGGAGAAAGACAAGGAGCCGTTTGCCCTTGCCCTCCCTCCTCCAAATGCTCAAGGGAGGAAAAGGAACATTTAGGGAATGTCATGTCTAAAGGAATCAGGACTGTCAGCATTGGAGGGTAATTGGTCCCACGGTCTCCATACTGCTGTGGACATCTGTTTACACTTCCTAATGGACCCCTTTGTCTCTCAACTGCCAAACAGAGAAATGGGAAGTAAACCTTAATCTGAGTGGTTTTGGTGGAACCCTTATATTTTCCTGACTCTTTTTTACAGGCTGAGCACTCCTCACTGGAAATGCTTCGAACCAACAGTGTTGCAGATTAAAAAAACTTTTTTGAGATTCTGGAACATGACAAGAACCAAGTCTAAGTGTGAAGCCCATTTATGTTTCATAGACACTTTACACAAACAACCAGAAGTTAATTGTGTAAACACTGTAGATAACTTTGTGCCTGACACAAAGTATCATGCTGTGGGATTTTCCATTTGTAGCATCCTATGTTAATAAAGTTTTGGATTTGTGTCTCCACCCCCGTCCCATCACCTACCAACCCCATGAAAAGACCTTCTATGTTCTTCTACAAAAATATAATCCAAACAGGAAGGTGGCAGACCAACATGTATTGCATTCTATTGCCCATGTTTTCCTGGTCTTATTGCTTGTGTGTGTGTGTGTGTGTGTGTGTTTCTCACACTTCTACTAGACCATTTTGTGTTACTATAAAAAAATTCATGAGACTATCAACTTATAAAAAATTTACTTAGGCTCACAGTTTTGGAGGTTTTACTCCAAGACTGGTTGACCTTAACTGCTTTGGGCCTGTGGTGAGGCAGCATACCATGCGGGGAGTGCAGTAGAATGAAAGATTGTTCACTCCATGGATAGTTGATAAAGGGGAGAGGAAAATACCAAGGTCCCACAATTCCCTTTAAGAACATCCTGCCCCCAGTGACTGGAAGACCTCCCACTAGGTCCCACATCTTACAGAGGGCATACCAATACTATACTGGGGACTAAGCTTTTGCACATGGGTCTTTGGAGGACATTTAGGATCCAAACCATACAAATCTTCAACAAGAACCTTTACAATTCCGATTTAAAGATGAGAAAACAGAGAGAAAGTTGCTCAAGATCACACAGCTAAGGGTGGTAGAGCCAGGCTTGATTTTGGTTGGTTTAGATTCTGAAGCCCATGTCCTTGGTCACCACTGTTACAGACTCTGTAGCTTCTTGGTGGCGGCAGGGGGGCGGGAATAGAGTTTTTATCTATTCCATGTTCAGATAGCCTGGGTCTTCCAAGTTTGGTGGCTGGAGGTCAGCTGGATGCTGTTTATTACTTTAGACTGAGAGTTTCGGGAAGAGGGACACTATGTCTACACTGTCATACTCATCCTTAGCTCCCAATGCCTGGTGTGTAGCAGGAAGGTAGTGTTGCTGAATGAGTATATTGTTTCTTACTATTCCAACAGGACTGCTGAATATACCTCTGATTAATTTCTCGTATATGCAACATGAACAAATTAAGGAAAATCTCACCAGCCCCATAATACTCCTCTCCTTGTACTGGTTACTTTTCTCTTAGCTATGACCAAATTTCTGACAAGAAGCAACTTAAGGTGAAGAGGACTTGTTTTGGCCTAGTTCATCACGGTGGGGAAGGCACGACAGAATTCATGGCAGTGGGAGGACATGGCTGGGACTCTTCAAATCTCTGGAGACCAGAAAGCAGAGATTGACCGGGAACAGGACCACAACGCACAGTGCCCTCCCTCCAGTGACCCACTTCCTCCAGCTGGGCCCAAGTCACAGATACTTCTACAAAACACCAGCTGGACTATAAAAGCATCAGTTTGGGTCTAATCAATGTTTTCTGGTCTTGCATTTCTTACTGTGATTGCAGTGCCAGCTACTGTAACATTTAAACCATCCAATTTCAGGTGCTTAATGCAACAGAACTTTATTACTCATGTACCAGTGTCCCAATGTCTTTTTTTTTTTTTTTTTTTTTTTTATTTTTGGGTCTTGGTACATTACCACCCCTCGGGGTTTTAGAGACCTGCTTTCAGTTGAGCAAGGTGGAGAAGGCATACCCACCTTTTAAAACATTGACCCACAACAAACCTCATACAAACTCATGTTCATTAAAATGATAATCAGTCCCATGTGCCACTTGGCAGCAAGAAGCCTGGGAAATACACCTCAGGCAGAAATGCTGTCAGCTGTCCTGGCGATAGAACATGAATTTTTGGTGGACAGTCAGCTTTCTATTGCTACAGTGAAGAGTATGTTCTTACATGGTTGTTTCCAGGGGATCTGACAGTTTCTTCTGGCTTCCACGGGCACTTGCACACACACAGTACATTTACAGACAAGCAGGCACATACGCATACACATAAAATAATAAAAATAAATAAATCTTCAAGTATGATGCCCACCAGACAGGTCACACATTCAAGTCAGGAACGTCACAGTCTTAGGTAACTTGCCAACTTTATCTAACAGTACAGATGACACAAAGTCAACCAGAGCACAGACAATTCATGTGAGGTGTACTGTGGGCAGCTTGGAGCAGGGGTCAGAGCAAATCCTTAGTCAGAAGTGTGGGTTCAGATCTTGACTTAGACCATTACTGTTTGACAAATGCAAGCTTGTCAACATTTTTGAGACTCCGTTTTCCTAAGAGTGAAATAGAGATCCTAATACCCACCTTGCAGAATTATGATCAGAGGTATTATCTATAGACAGTGAATAAATAATAATTGGTATCATTGTATTTTCTGAATAAAAGTTTCTCAAGAAAGCAAACGTACCTTTTTTCTTTTAATTGCTTTGAAAACAGTCAGTGTAATAAAGGGCAAGTAATGAACTTTACATTCATATTAAGGTATAGGGCAGTGTAGATGTGATGCTTCTAAGTACATACGTCACAATATCTGTCCGGTACCCAGTACAGAACCAGGTATGACTGAATTGCTGATAATTCCTCAGAACACTAGGAGCCAAGGAAAACATAAAATAAACAATAGTAACAGTTATGACGTATCGAGTATGTATTAGATCCCTCGAGATCCACACCAATCTTTTACAATGTACTGTTGTCACTGCTAACGACACACAATCATTCCTATCACCACCTACAGAGGGGAGTAATAGCCCAAGACAGTCACAATGAATGGCAAGAAAGGATCTGAACCCCAGTTAGTCTGACTTTATAGCTCAAACTCTGAATCAAGGAGCTTAGGCTTAGAGGCTGTGTTTTCTCTGTGCAAAAAACAACCACACACACAGGCTGATGAGATGGCTCAGTGGGTAAAGGTGATTGTTACCAAGCCTGATGACCTAAGTTCAATCACTTGGACCCACATGGTAGGGGAGAGCTGACTCCTGAGGAGAGTTATACTCGGACTTCCATACACGTACGTGCATGCTTACATACATTCACATACCTAATAAGTGTAATTAAAAAATAAAAAAAAACCCACACATACAAATTAGAAAACAGTGTTGAATAAATGTGGTTCAAATTATAAATGCTATAGGAATTCAGGCTGGAGAGGAACTCCTCATGCTTGGGATGACTGTGTGCCAGGCTTTGTCAGGACTCCTTCCCATTTAAGGAGACAGCCTGGCATATGCGGAAGGGGGAGAGCAGGTGCTTTGGAACCAGACAGGTAGGCTGTAAGTCTTGGTGCTTATTTACAAGCCGAGTAGTCTCAGGAAGTCTGAAATCATTCTGATGATTGCCTTGACTGAAAATAGGGTTAAAACAGCAACCTTCCAGAGGAGCTTTTGTGGCTATAAAATGGTTAGGTGCTGTTCAATCAACAGATATGAAGTTCCTTGCACTTGAGAGTAATACTATCAGTCAGATCAGGCTAGGTTATGCTGCTGTAACAAACATTCATTACCTTGTTGGTTGAACAAATCATGAGTATCTGCCCACCCTGTTTTTACAGTTCAACTTGCTTGGGATTATTCTGTTTCCTTAGAGTCCCAGCTCACTCCCAATTCTGCACTGACATGCTTGTCACAATGGGAGGGGGACAGGACAATTTGCTCCTGAGCTGTTAAGGTTCACAAATGGAAGACATATTATTTCTACACTAATTTTCTTGACTTACACAAGTTATGTGGCCACATCTGACCTTAGGGAGCAGGGTAGGAGAGTTCTACCACATCCTGCCGGGAAGGAAGGGAACAGAAAATATTCAGTGACAAGTTTTAATTACCATTACAGGCACAATCTATTTCCCTTAAATAAAGAGACCCATTATCCACATTTTAAGAGGAAATTGAAGCTCTAAGAGGTTAAGTCATTTGGCAAAGGTCATGTATCCAATCCACTGGGGAGCCAGGAGTCAACCTGCATGCCCTCTGCTTCCTTCTGGAATCTGCATGTACAATGTATGCAGACTGTTTAAAAGCAGAATGTGGGTTGGAGAGATGGTTCAGTGGTTAGGAGCACTCGCAGAGGCCCCGGGTTTGATTTCCCAGTACCCACAAGGTGGCTAACTTGTCCATAACTCCAGTTCCAGGGGATCTGACACCCTCTTCTGACCTCCTACCTACATGTAGACAATACATTCATACACATAAAATAAAACTAACTTTTAAACAGTTTTTAAAAAATCTAAAAAATAAATAAATAAATAAATAAAAGAATGCAGTTTCAGGAGGGGTGCAGAGAGTCCCTGAGAAGGCCGATGAAAGGAACAAATTGGAATAAACATGGCCTTTGCGTTTGTCTTGCCTGACTGCTCCTAAGGCAGGCAGAGACTGGCAAGAGGGATATTTAAGCGTCAGTAAAAGAAGTTTTGAGATAAAAATATCAAGTGCCAGCTGGGCAGAGGCGTCAGGGATGATATGGTAACTGGTGTTTCAGGACACAATCGGGCAGCAGGGAGGTAGCCCCGGGTTCCCTGAATCCTGTGTAAGGAAACCTGGGGTAGACAGAAGATGGAGGGCTGGCGGAACCAGAGAGCTGTAGAGATCGCTCAAAGTGAAGGCCAGGCGACATGCAGGGCACGCTGCCTGCCCAGGACGCCCATCCCATTCACCCTTCCCACCCTCATCAGCTACACTGTAATTTACTTAAAATTATTTAAAAAAACTCCAAGAACCCCTCCTTCTTAGTTTTCCTCCCCCAACCTTAGGAGAACCAGGGCAGCCTCGTCAGGGTTGGGAGGACCTTCCTGCCTGACCCTCACCTGGTGGGGAGGGATCTGGCCCTTTCAGTTAAAGGAAAACTCCCCTCGCCTCAGTGGCGAAGGCCTGCAAGTGGCCTCTAGTTCTACAAAGGCGTGGCGCAGCAGGCCCAGGCCCCGGCGCATCCCAGGTCCCCGGTTTGTCCACCTCGGGAGGCGACCCAGCTCCATCCAGGCCCCATCTCTCCTCCCCTCTTCCGTGTCTGGTCGGCCCGAGTCCTGGACCGTGCAGGAAGGCCGGCGCCCGGCCAGGGCTCAACCTCCGAGCCTCCTCCGTTCCTGACTCCGCCTTTCTCCGGACAGTGCTCAGCGGCCGGCCCCAAAGGGGCCCTCGGGGACTTCCCAGGTCCCCGAAGTTGCCCCAGGAGGGCGCAGCCCGGGCCTAGTTGGAGCTGGGGACCTGCGGGGCCTGGGCGGCGGGAGGGACCGTGACTCACCGCCTGTAACCCAACACCGCCCGGCCTCCCCCAGCTCCCTCCGGCCTGGCGGCTGCCGCTACACCCAGGAAAAAAATGCAGGGTGGCCCGGGCCGCTGCGGCCTCCGGCCGGATCGCTGGCCGACCCGGAACTGGGGCGCCGTCGCCCCTCGGGCTTCGGGCCCCGGCGGGAGCGCACGCGGATCGGCGGGAACCAGCGGCGGAGGGCCCGCGGTAGCTGCGGAGGGTGCGCCCGGGAGCCCGGGTAGAGGACGCTCCATCCCGGCCGCGCGAGGACAAAGCGGCTCGACCCCTCCCGGGCCTGCGTCGCGCCGCACAAAGAGCGAGCCGAGCGAGGGGGACGCGCACCCCGCCCCCTCCGCGCATGGTGGCCCCGGGGAGGTGGGGACACAGCGCTGCGCCGCCCCTGCGCCCCTCCCCGCCTCCGCCCCGTCTGCGCGTCCCCTGGCGTGGGGGTGGGGGGCGCGGCGCACCACATAACACTCCCCCTCCTGCGCTCGGAGCCACCCCTCTCCCCTCCCTCTCGCAAACACCGCCGCCTCCCCAGCCTCCGCCGCCACCTCGCCCGACGCTCTGCAGCTCTCCGCGGCCGGCAGGGGGGCGCTCGCAAACACCGCCGCCTCCCCAGCCTCCGCCGCCACCTCGCCCGACACTCTGCAGCTCTCCGCGGCCGGCCGGGGGGCGGTGCGCCGAGCGCGCGCCGGGCGCCAGATGTGCAGTCTCCGCCGCCGTCAGTGACCCAGCCGCAGCCCCAGCCGGCTCGGGGCGTCTCGCCAATGCTGCGGGGGCGATCTTGAGCGCACCCCGGTTTCCCTCGGCGGGTATCCCGTACACCCCGATCCCCGGCGCGGGGTCCAGCCTTCTCCAGCCCGGCTCGCCCTGCGCTTGGACATGGAAGGGGCCGCTGCGCCCGCGGCGGGGGATGACCGTGATTTGGGGCCGGGGGTGCCGGGCTCTCCACGGGAGGCAGCAGCCGGGGCATCTGCAGCCCCAGCGGCTGCTGCGGCGGCCTCGGAGCCCAGGAAGCCACACGGGGTGAAGCGACATCACCACAAGCATAACTTGAAGCATCGCTACGAGCTGCAGGAGACTCTGGGCAAAGGCACCTATGGCAAAGTCAAGAGGGCCATAGAGAGGTTTTCGGGCCGAGTGGTGAGTGAGGCAAATCCCTGGGGCACCGGCTAGCCCTAGATGCCGACGGGGGGTGGCGTCTGTGCACACCGGAGCTCTCTTGACCTGGGGAGGGGGTCTCGAAGGAGCTCCCTAGTCAGATTTCTCACTCTACTCCCAGCACCCCATGACTCAGTCATGCCTCTCTGGAAACACTTGTTACATCCTGTCTGCACATATTTTGGGGCTCCCCCCACCTTTTATCCCAGCCAGCAAAGTAGTGTTTAGGATTTGCAAACACTTTGCAGCTTTGAGACCACGGGTCTCCCCCTCAGGCACACATAAGAGGTTGCCTTGGAGTTTACTTATTTTGTACAACTCCCAGACGACCCACATCCTTAGTTTAGAGCTAGCTTCATCAAGTCCTGTGTCCTGGTCTTGCTCTCTTGCCCCCCCCCCCCTCTCTCTGCACCCTTCCGCTGGGATGGATGCTTGATCATCCTGATGCTGCTGTGGCTGCAAAGGAGGGCAGACTCCTGCCCATAAAAATAAAGCTACTACTGCATGTCTGAAGGCAGTTTGCCTCCTGGCTTCTGGCAACACTGACGCGCCCAGGGCTTGGGTGGCCATTGAGACCCGGAGCTGAGCTGCAGCAGGCTCAGTCGCCTTCCAGGTCCTGCCTTCAGGGCTACTAAATTGTTCAAGGGGTCTGGCTAGCCGCATCTGTAACAGCTGAAGCTCTGCTTGGGTGCCAGCACCAAGCTCCAGGGAGTGCGTTGAGTGCCTTGGGGTCTCAGCGTTGTTCCAGCCTTGGTTTGTTGTCATTTCCCTTTTTGCAGAACAGGCCCATGAAATCTACACTGCTTGTGGCTAGAGAGTTGGGTTCAAAGTGACTGACTGTTGGAGAAAGAGTTTGTGTGGTGTGTGGCAGAAAATGAACATGGCTCTTTGATTTAAAGCATGTCAGATGTATTTAAATACATTTAGGGCCAAAGTCAGAACCTGGTTGTGAGACTCCTTAAGTGTACTTTGGGGGGCATTTTGGGACCCAGTGTTGCTTATAAACCTAACCAGTGATCACAGGGAAAGACAGGATGAATTGTCAGGTGATGGGTTGGTGTTATTTTTCTTTTACATGATCAGCAAGGTTTATTCCTCCTAATTCTCAAGTATTCTG
Source organism: Nannospalax galili (assembly GCF_000622305.1). Lineage (NCBI taxonomy): Eukaryota > Metazoa > Chordata > Mammalia > Rodentia > Spalacidae > Nannospalax > Nannospalax galili. The sequence continues at coordinate 5,493,986 of NW_008346683.1, forward strand.
GATACTTTAAAAAGTCTGTTATCAATGAATCGGATATTGGAACATTGTGCTTTTAAAAATAAATTGCTCCTGTCATAAACGAATTCTACAGCAAGCACACTGTGCAGGTGCGGTTTTCTTTGTAGGCTGAAAAATCTGTGGAGGAGCTGGTGGCAGAGGTGTCCTGGTGAAGGACTGCACACTTAGGTTTGGGGAAAAGCCTGAGAAACGCGTTCATTCATGCTTTTCTTCTGAGGTGATATTCCCCAGGCTGGATGTTGAGTAAGCAAAACTAAGCTTAGCTCCTTGCTCGTGTTGTCTTAATAGCTGTTGAAGAATCGCGCTGGGAAGTTGGAAAGCAGGATAATGAAAAACAGACGCAGTTGGAGGAGCAGGTTGAGGATGTGGGAATGTGAGAGGTTGAGTAGGAAGGGTGTGTTGGGGTCTGTGGAGTCCCCCCACACCTGAGTGTTGGGGAATGGACTCATCCGCCAGAGTCCTCATGGCAGATGCCTTCCTGAGCTTCCCTGGGCTTCCACTCAGACGTTCTTTTAGCTGTCTTATCCAAAGACTGGGCTTAGAGCAAAAGGCTTGCATTGGTACGCAGGAGCCTGCCTTTTTCTTGTGGGTGTCTGGCTCGCTCTTTGCACACCGACTGTGACCAGTCGGCCAGGATTTTCAGACATAGCCGCTGGGGGGCGCCCGGAGAACGACAGAGGCTCATCTTTCCACCGCAAGGAGTCAGCTGTTATTGTCTAATCCTAGTTCAGTCTCTGATTGTGCTATTAATTTCAGCTAAATCTCTTGTTTTACTCAAAATTTATGTAGATTTTGAAGCAGATCCAGGCCCAGAAACTGGCAATCCTCAGACAGCTTCATTTTTTCATGGGACTGTTTTCAACTTGATAGCTAAGCTTAGAATGTTGTAGCAAAACCCTCCAACCAACACCTTGCATTTAACAGATGGAAAACTGAGGCTTGGAGGAGGGAAGTCCTTCCTGGCCTTGCATCCTCCCCTGATGAGCACACTCTTCACAGATAGCAGAAGAACTTGAGTGAGAAACAGGAATTGTCAGGTGGAAAATTCCTCGTCTCTGGCTGGACAGAAAATAATACAGCCAAAAAAATTGGTCAGCAAGTTGCACTTGCCCATTCAGTGATTCAAAAGCAGCAAATTTTTTTTTTTTATCAGATGCATGTAACATTAACAACTTGCCTGGAAGCTTCCATTGAGGAGGCTTAGGAAAACACTGTCTTATTTCTATCTGCTCTGCCTTTGGGTAGAATTCTGATTGATGCTTTAGTACCAACTCCTTTTACAGTGCATCTCTGGAGCACTGAGGAGCAGTGGAGGAGGAGGAGCAGTGCTCACCTGTTCTGCTGAGGTGGCTCAGTGCTGGGTATCAGCCACTAGGAAATGCCAGGAAATCAGCATTCCTTCCTAGAGTAGGGTCCTGCTCACAGAGGAGAGTCATTTGTTTTTAAAGAGTGAGAGCCTTGTAGCTTAGAACTGCACATCTGGAAGGGCCTTTTCTGAGTGATGGCACAGCATCACCTTCAGTGCTCTAAAGAGAGCTACAGAGTGAGGAGCTTGCAGCAGCTGGTCCAGTCCTCTGCCTGATCCAGGCCTCTCCTTTTTTCATCCCCAAATGTGGTTTTGCAGCCAGTGCTCAAGACAGGAACTCACAATGGTTTGAGATGATAAACCCAGCACTAAGGCTGTCTTGCAGAAAAGCTCAGAGCCCTGGCCTGCATTCAAACCCTTTGACTGATCCTTACTAGCAACCGGACATCAGGCAAGCTCTATCTATCTATCTATCTATCTATCTATCTATCTATCTATCTATCTATCTATCTATCTATCTATCTATCATCTATCTATATTTATCATCTATCATCTATCTATCATCTTTTTATCTATCTTTTATCTATCATCTATCTAATTCATCTATCATCTATCTATCTATCATCTATCATTTATCTATCATCTATCTATCATCTATCTATCTACCATCTATCTATCTATCTATCCTATCATCTATCTCTCTATCCATCTATCTGTCATCTATCATTATCATCTATCTGTGGAGAGTAAAGAATACAAAAGACTAATGAGAAGCAATCTCATTGCTAATTATCAACACTGAAAATGAACTAAACCTATTAGGTTAG
>NW_008346683.1:5499661-5510948 GCF_000622305.1 Nannospalax galili
TCTGAGGTGTAAGTAAGACTTACTGTCCCTTTTCTAAACTATCATAACTCTAAGAATGAGGTCGATTCTAAAATGTTTGTTCGTATCAGTGTTCTAGAAAGTGGTAGGAGAGAGAAGCATTTCCAAAGTCATGGTGAAATTGTTAATTGTGAGCAGTAAGAGAGGATGGATAGATGGATGTACGACTAGGTAGACAGACTGACAGACCAATTACAGCATGAATACACCAGGTGTACCTGAGCAAATTCTGGGTCATCCTGCCACTTCTTACTCCCTGTGTCATGTCCTTTGCTGCTTTATTTTTTATCTTTTCTTTTGGTTCTTTTGAGACGGGGTCTCCCAGTAGCTTCAGCAGGCCTGGAACTCCATAGGTAGATCAGGCTGGCCTCGATCTCACAGAGATTTGCCTGCCTCTGCCTCCCGAGTGCTGGATTAATGGGGAGCCTCACCATGACCTGCCTTCTGCTTCATCTTTCCTTTTTCTTCCCATTCTTCCACTCTCATCTTTTATCCGTTAAACCTCAGGTTATACTTCCGTGATTTTCTGTGTTTGTTATTGGAATACTTGTCTATTTTTCTCTTTTTAAGGACATGTAATATACATTTAAAACTTCCTACGATGCTTCTCAGAGATGCTAAACAACTGTTCATGGAGCCCTCACGAGGTAATATCCTTATTTTGCAGGCTGTGCAGGAAACTCTCAGTATTGTTTTCCAAAACAGGGATTTCTTTTCACTACAGGCATCTGCATGTATAAATTTAAATGTTGAATTCATTTGAGTTTATTTAGTTTTAGCACAGTGCTTAGGCTGATTGGATTGGATTATCAACACAAAACTTATGTATAACATTAAATGTTTGGCAGGTCAGGAGTTTCCTGTCTAGCTTTTTAATTACCACATGGATCCTGTAGTTAGTGATGGCTTTGTTCAGAACACAAGGCTAGAGATTCACTCAATCTTTCCCGAAACAGGCTAGGACTGAATACATGATTTTAGCAGCTGTGGAGCTATGAGGCAGGGAGAGATGGAGAGAGAGAGAGAGAGAGAGAGAGAGAGAGAGAGATAGAGAGATTCCCTGGAAAATAGACCCTTTGTATCCATAACACATCCCATTCCTTGACAGCTGGGCGGACCTTGGGATAGTTATTAGATTTTACCCTCTGTTTTCTTCTTTCTCATCAGAGGCTCATGATGTTTCTTATTTTATGGATTGTTCAGAGGATTCAATGAGATGACTAGCTAAGCCTTCTGTCTAGTGTCAGATAGATAGTAAGTGTGCAGTAGATGCAGCTGGGGTCATCGTTAGTCTAAAAGACCTCTTTGTTTGAGTTAGGAAAAGATCTTCTCAGGTTGGATGTATTTGAAAAAGCTCCATCTGGGCCTGAAGTAGTCCCTAGACCAGTGGCTCTGTGTGAATCCAGTGGTGCTGTTCACATGCCCCTGAGTGCAGTGCCTTGTACATCCCTACATGGCGTCCTGGGTATCAGCTTTTCTCCCTCTTCTTAGCCAGCATGCATCGCTGTTCTGTCATAGAGCCTGTGGAGTGTCCTCCTCTTCTTCCACTCAACTCAGCAATCAGCTAGACAATTTCAACTGCAGGTGGGGACTATAGGGACATTTCAGTGGAGACTATGACAGCTCATGCTACCCAGATACCTAGATTTTACCTAGAATTTAGCAATTCATCTGGAATAATTATGAAAGTGAGGGGTAGTGAAAGGAATCACAGCTTGGCAGCCGACCGGCCCAGGTCCACATTCCACCTGCTTCTCAGCTGCAGGACTCTGAGCCAGCTGCATGCTTTCTCTGAGCTTCTGTCCACGTCTAGAAAATGCACTCCCCAGTGTTTTAGTTGTTGGAATCACCACCGGAAAGGGAACTTGGAAGCTTCCAATGCAGAGCTTGCTGCATAATGGGATCTTTAAAAAAAAGTTCATTAGATATTAGTTTTATTACTGGTAAAGTTGAATTGAAGCTTTGTACCAAGAATAGGTTGAGTTGGGTATGGTGGTGCAAGCCTGTAATCCCATCACTGGGGATGCAGTAGGATCTTGAAAACTACTGCTAGGATTATTACTTGGGGGATAAGAGCTACTGTGGAGAACCTCAGGGCTGTGTCTAAGCTCCTGGCTCTTTCTGTTAAAATCATTCCTTGGGTAATGTGGACTAAGTTTTGCATTTACTGTGACCACCAAGCTTCCTGCCTGGGTCTTCAGACACCATATCTATATCTTTGTCCTAGGTCAGTGTTACTTTCCTTTCAGGATGCAGGTTGGATTTTTTTTGTGTGTGTCCTCACCCATTAGGGAAGAAGCAGGGTGCTGTCAGTCTTACTGGTGCTGGGTATCTGGTAGGTGCCTAGTGAGAAAAAAATGGATGAATGAATGAATGAATAAATGAATGAATGATTGAACAACCTTGGGAACAGTGCATCTGAGAAGAGATTCTGGGAAGGCTGGAGGCAGCAGGAAGTTCCCCTGGGGGCTCGTTCTCCTTCCCTGCATCACCCTTATCCTCACCACTGTGAACAGAGTGGACTGCCCAGGACTGTCCATCACGCCATGATTGGAGACAGGATGGAGACACACTGTTCACTTCTCACCTCTGGCATCTGCTCCTTTCTTCCTGAGAACTCAGCAGCCTCCTCCCCTGGCCTGCCCCCATGCTAGCCTGGCTTCCTCTGGAGGTCCCAGCTCTGCCCTCCCCGATTGAGAAGCCCTGCTGATCAGCTCTGCAGAATGTGCAGGCTCTAGATGCGGAAGGCATCTGCAAGGTTTCCAAAACATTTCTCCCCGGGTTGTAAATCAAGCACTTTAAGAATTGTAAACTGGCTGGAGTGCGGAGTTAATGTATGTCTGGAAAAAAACCCATCATGATTTGCCTTTTAAACTCCAGCGAAGAATCCCACTTCATTTACTTTCATTAGAGATATTGAGACTTCTAGTGGGAAGGGACTAGGAGGAAGCTGTGGTAGGTTTAGCTTCTTCCCTGGAAGGGGCAGGAGGTAGAATCAGTGTCTCAAGGCAGTTTAGAAAAGGACTTACCGTCTCCAACAGTCCTCCTTCCCTCCTGTGTCAGGCTCCTACCGAATGTGCTGCTCAGAGGCCACAGAGGTGTTTGGTTGCAGCAAGCTAAGAACGTCCTTGCTGGTTGTTTTTTTGGTGTGCCTTGGGTCCAGCTCAATTGATGGAAGGACACTCACATCCCAGTCTTCTAGGATGGTGGCAGAGAGGTGGACAATCCCAATTGTGAATAAGTAACACCTTTGTAACCTGCAGCTAGTCAGTCAGGGCTCAGTTTCTTCACCTGTGAAATGGGAAGAGCCATGAGAATTGAGAACAGCCAAGGAGATGTATGTAGAGTTCGGAGGAAATCTGTGACCCTCATTGAGGGGTTGGTGTTTTCCTTGGGTGAAGGCAGGATAAGGTCCTGGCCCCCTTTGCACCTTCAGCACATACACACAAGACATTGCACATAGCAGGTGCCCTGGTGCCAAGCATCTTCGCTTCACCTGTGAATTGAGGGGTAGAGCAGTGTCTGCAAAGGTACTGCAGTTCATAGGAGGAGAATCAGTTCTAGGACTTGACAGATGGGATCGGTGAAATGCAGACTTCATTTCCTGTGGCTGGGCTTCTGGCGGGAACTCTGCTTGCTGCGGGAAGAGGAAGTAGCCTTGGGGCTCAGAGCTGCTTTTTTAGTGTGAGGAGACACTTGGTTCACAGACCTTCCACCTGCGCTGGTTTTGCCTCTTGGCAGCCCAGGAAGTGGTTCTCAACTAGGATGATGTGGAAAGGTTCACTTTCAATGCCCCTTCCCCTCTCTCCGCTAGGAGTTGGGATGGCAGTAGTGGGAATCAGCTCCTTGGTTGACATAAAAAGTATGACAGGACTTGTACTGAGAATGTGCCCAACATGTAAGCATGAGCTGTGATTATTTGGGGTTTAGAGATGGTATACTCATGTTCTGTCAAGGTGCCTGGAGAGAGTTTCACTTTTGTGGATATGGAGTTCAAGGGGGCTTTAGGGTTTGGTCCCAGTGAGGCCAGAGTCTCCTGGCTGCCTCTGCCAATGGCTCTGCATTTGGTTCTTTAGTACTATGCGTTCCCTCTGCAGCCTGACCAGTAATTGGGCGGCATTCAGAGTTCTAGGAGAGGTTTGCCCCTTGGCCTCTGGTGGCAGATGGGACGGAGGTAAGACTCTTAGAGCCAAGGGAAAGACTGAGGAGCGGTCCTCCATCCAGAGCAAGGTGTATTTCTAGCAGTCTGACATAAAGGGAACACATCACAAGTATGTGCTACATTTTCAGTCTGAGAGGTGAATGGGTGCCACCAGCCATCGCTGCCTGTTCTCCATTTGCCAGGCCCATTTGCGCTAACTGCCTGAGCTGTATCAGCACACAAACTCTCAGAGTGATCCCAGGAGCTCGATGCTGTCACTCTCTTCACTTGGCCACAAAGGGAGCTGAGATTTGGGTGCCACAGCATTTATCACCTGGAGATGAAGGCGCGAACACAAGGACCAGAAGTATCTATCATTTTTTCTTGTGGCATGTGTTCCTTCTGTCCCTCCCAGGTTAACAGGTTAGAGAAGGTTTGTTCAGATATTTGTTAAGCCCTTTTTATGTGGATGGCCCCTCTGCTGGTCACTAGGAAGGCGACAGGGAGCGAGATAAGCCACCGGCCCAAAAGACTTCACCTACCTCTTGATTCTAGAATGTGGACCCAACCATTTCTGGAGCCTCAGTCTCTTGTTCTCCTTACTGATTTATTTAAGGAGACAGATTCCCTTTTCTTATTTTAATGTCTCAGAATTTCATCACTTTGAATGAAACATCCATTTTGCAGCCCTGGCTTCACAGTATCAGTGGAAAGAGATGCCAGCAAACTTTGAGATGTTCCCTGTGGTCCTCGATGCAGTGTAATTACCTTGTATACTTCTTAACAGATTTGAAAGCAAACTGTCTTCAGCTAGCGGAGTGGTGATTGGAAGAGGCTAGCAGGCAGTTAGTTTATCTGGGGAGCTCTGAGCCCGGCATGTGGATGCATTTGCCTGGGGAGTGATGCACTCAATCTGGCCACAGCCTCACTTTGCATCTTAGTAAAGGAGGTCTCTTTCCCAGAAGAATGGAGTATATAGAGCACTCAGAGAGCTGCAGGCAGTTGGTGGTAGATCTCCTGGAGAGGAGAGGAGTTAGTGGAAATCTCACTGAGTGGTATCCCACTTTCTTGGATGTATAGGAGGGTCCAGGGCAGAGGGAGGAATCTTAGTAGCAGGAAACATTGAATGATAAGCCTGTACCAGGCACACAGATTGTGTTTCCTTCCTTCCTTCCTTCCTTCCTTCCTTCCTTCCTTCCTTCCTTTCCTTTCCTTTCCTTTCCTTTCCTTTCCTTTCCTTTCCTTTCCTTTCCTTTCCTTTCCTTTCCTTTTCCTTTTTGTTTGTTTGTTTTGGGTTACCCTCTGTGTTTAATCAGTGTTGCTTGCAGAAGCGCAGAAGCGTGGGCACCTGGCCCGCGGCTACCTCTCTGAAGAAAATGACTTTCCCTCCTCCAACGCCCATTAACTGCATTAATGTCCGCAGGGATGTTTTTGTTCTAAGGAGTGAGTGAGTGTGTGTGTGTGTGTGTGTGTGTGTGTGCGCGTGCGCGCGCGCACGCGCCCACCAGAGGGAAATTGCAACCCAGGGCCTTGTGCATGCTAGGCAAGCTCTCTACCACCAAGCTACATCCCCAGCCCTTGACTATTTTAACATGTGGGGTTTTTTTTGCCTTTGAACTTGTGTATTAATCTCTGTGATCTTGCAGTCAAGGATGTAAAGGCTTAGAAGGAGTGGCCCATGACTCTCCCCAAATCAGAGCTGGAATTTAGGGCTGGGCAGCATGAATTCAGGGTTCAATATCAGAACCCTGACTCCATAGTCTGACAGGATGAAGTACCTGATTAACTCAGATTTAGAGCTCACAGAAGCTGGCTCTGTGCTTACGTGAGAACTGAATTCTACGGTGCCAATTATTCCATCTTACCCATGACCTCCCAGTGCCTGTAGCAGGGCCTGGTACACACTAGGAATGTAGTCAAGGGGCTCAGGTGCTGGTCCCACTGCTGCTGTACTTTAAGCAGTGATCTTCACTTCAACTATTTTTCTGTTGGATAAGAGCTGTGGGACAGATGCTTGTTTTGATCCATTATTCATTGATCAAAGATAGATGCTCCTTGACTTACCGTGGGTTTACATCTGATAAACTCGTCATAAGTGGAGAATACATTTAATACTTCTAATCCACTGCACATTATAGCTTAGCCACATGGAATGCTATAGTGTCAGTTATTTCTTTCTGTGACTGGGAGCTGCGGCTCCCTGCCACTGCTCAGCATCCAAAGAGAAGAATACACCACACATTCCTAGCTGGGAAGAGATCCAAGTTCAGAATTTGATGTAGGGTTCCTAGTGAGTGCCCATCACTGCTACACCACCATCAAGCCAAAACACTGAGTTGAAGCGTCATAAGTTAGGGGGACTGGCTGCATTTATGGAGTGCCTCCTGTGTTGAACAGTGCCCCTGCCTAGCGTGGTACAGTGATGATGAAACAGACTATGTCTGCTCCCGTGCAGCTGACCGCCAAGCCTTGTCCTCTGGCTGCATTCTGTAGGTCTTTATGTCTTGTCCCCACATTGTTTTGAAGCATCTGGATTCTGCTCTGCATGTTCTCCTCCACTAGAAGACAGACTCTGCTTGCACAGGACTTCTCACTGGTCTTATTTTCTGATGCACCCCGTGTGCCTAGACAGGGCCTGGCTAAGAAATATCAGCAACACGAATGTAAGAGTGATGGCAGTATCTATTTTTGCTAATTAGATCTCAGGGCTCAGGGTGATGGAGCTGACCTATAATCCCACCTATTTGGGAGACTGAGGCAGGAGGCTTGTGAATTCAAGGCTAGCCTGGGCAACTCAGTGAGACCCTGTTTCAATCTAAAAAGTACAGAAAAGGACAAAGGCCATAGCTCAATGGTAGAGCACTTGCCTAGCATGTGTAAAACCCACAGTTCAATCCAGGAAAAAAAATCCTAGGATATAAAAATTCCAGAGTTAAGTAGATCCCAAGAAGAAGGTTAAGCAGTACAAGGCCCCTTTCCAAGAAAATACTATTTAAAAATTAAAAAACAAAAAAACTTTTATTTATTTAGGAAAAACACCATTTTTGTAAATGAAGATGTAGCAGAGCCCAGGAAGGCTCCCCTTGTTAGCTGAAGGATGAGGGAGACAGTCAGAACCCCTTGCTTCTTCATCTGATGATGCTTTTTGTAAACCACAAACAAAACAAAACAAAACAACACCCCAACCCCCTCTCCTTTTTCTTTCCCCTTTGCTTCAAGTAGAAAAAGCAATTGCTTCTTAAACAGCTCATGAAGGAAAAAAAATTACTAAATATTTAGCATTTCTCTGGTGGCGGCACAGTCTGAATTCCTTTCAGCCCCACAATGAGTTCTAATTTTATGAAATGTTTGGATTAGCCACCAATTTTCCGGTGGAATTTAGGAGGCTTGTATTTGTATTTATACTTGAAGCAAAGAAATCTCATAAAATCTGTACAGTGTCCTGAGCCCAGTGGGATGTTCTAGCCAAGGACAAAATGACCATCAATTGAGTGACAGGGGAGAAAGAGATCTCCCCGGCAGCTGTGGTCTGGCTTCTGCTGACAGTCGTGTGTTCTCGAACTTCAGGCTCTAGGGCTTGGCTGGGCTGTGTACCACTTCCAGGTGATCATGGGCTATAAAAATTCCAGCCCAGGCACAGTGCCTTTTGTACCTGACTTTGCTCTTTCAATTCCCAGAGCCAGGGTATGTTGGGGTATCTGGTAATTGGGTGAGAGGCATTTGATAGCACACAGTGCTCTATGTGCCCCTTGCACACAGTGTCTGCTGCCTGTGTTCTTCCCAGTTCCCATCTCTCTGTCTGCCGCAGACAAGCACTGTCAGGTAGAGACATCCATGGTTATTATAATTAATTACAATTAGATGAAAGAAAAGATTCAGTTTCTTGGTTTCATGACCCACATTTTAAGTGACCAGTAGCCCTAGGTGACTAGAGACTATTTACTATGGACAGTGCGGGACAGGTCATTTCCACCAACCCAGAAAGTTGTTTGACAGAGCTTGTGCTTTGTGGGTGCTGATTTTTGTGAGGGTGGGGACAGGCTGCACCCCTTCCACAGCTTCTGGTTTTACCAGTAAGCATCTCTAAGTATTTCCACCATTGTTTTGCTGTGTTCCCAGTGTCTAGATTAACACCTGGGAAAGAGTATATATCTAATAATGATTTTTAGAATGAATGGGTGAAATGTCTGCTTTGGCATGGCTTAGTATGTGCCTCTGACACTGGGCTGGCCTTTAACCAAAGGAAATGAATACTTCTGAGTTGCCATCGATTGAAATTATCTGGTATTTTTGAGTGTGTCCTGCGTATCAGGCACTGTACAAGCCTGTGGGGATACAGTGATGAGCAGACTGATGAGGCTGCTGTGGGAGGGTGCTTATCCAGTCCCATGGTTTCAAAGTTGGAGAGACAGTGAGTCTGTAGGGTGCAGCAGTTAAAGTGTGTGGACTGTCTTTGACATCCCTCCCCAAGGGTCTGATTAACAGGATTGGAATGGGCCTTTGGAACGCATTTGCATTTTAACTGAGCCGTTAAGGTGAACAGAGGGGAAGAGGGCTGACTACAGTCTGTATTTTGAGAAACACAGCACTCAACACTGCGGTATTTACCTGCTCACCTTGGGACACATCACCGGTGTCTTCAGTTTGCCTTTTATAAAAACAGTTCTCTAGACCCCTCTGTTCTTGTATTGGGCTCTCTCTTTCTCTCTCTCTCTCTCTCTCTCTCTCTCTCTCTCTCTCTCTCTCCTCTCTCTCTCTCTTTCTCTTGACAGGATCTCACTCTGCAGCTCTGAATGGTCTACAGCTCCCTATGTAGACCAGACTGGCCATCAATTCACAGACATCTGCCTGCCTCTGCCCCCTGAGTGCTAGGATTAAAGGTGTGCACCACCACACCTGGCAGAGGTCTCTTTGCTTGTTATTTAAAGGTGTGCACCACCACACCTGGCAGAGGTCTCTTTGCTTGTTACCCTATCCTGAACTGAAGATGCCAATGACATAATAGTAATTGTATCTCTGTGATAGTCTAAGCATTTGAAATCACTCATCTAAATTCATTCTCATTCAGACTCACTCCATTATTACCTCCATTCAATAGATGGATAAGTTGAGGCACAGAAATGTGAGCCATTTATTCTACACATAGGTGGGATTCAAATCCTGAACTGCTGGGCTCCTGCACCCCCTCCCCAAGGCCACATGTGCTTTTACTTCCAGTTGCTTAGAGTCAAGTTCAGTATATTTATGAATTGCCTATTTAGAGAATTAACACCTGTGGACATTATGATCTACAGCTACCCATCTCTGCATCTCCATCCATCCCCACGTGTCCATCTCTGCATAATTAATTCATTCTGTGGACATCCCCATGGACCTGTATTGTGTGCCAGCCCTGTTTGGTGCATAAGGTTTACAACTTTTTTAAATTAAAAGATATTTTTAAAATTTTATGTGTATTAGTCTTAGGGCTGAATGTATGTAAGTGCACCCATGTCGTGCAATGCCCACGGAAGTCAGAAGAGGGTGTTGGATCCCCTGGAACTGGAGTTACAGATGGTTGTTAGCCACCATGTGGGTACTGGGATCCGAACCTGGTTTTCTGCAAGAACAGCCAGTGCTCTTAACTGTTGAGCCATCTCTCCAGCCCCAACAAGGCATATAACTTATACATAGTTTGATGAAGACTTCCTGAGCAAGTATGACTCCAGATTACTGTGCCCTTGCTTGAGAGGAGAGCACTGGTTTCAGCTTGCAGGTGGCAGCAGTCCACGGGTCTGCATTCTTGAAGATGTCCCCATCTAAGCCTAGTCAAGCTAGGGCCTTGCTCCCAGCAGGGTGAACCTCCCCATCCTAGCCTCTGGTATGTTTTCTCCATAGAGACCTAGCTGTCCAGGCCATCCCACCAGGCCTGTGCTGGGACCTTTTGCTCTGTTGCATCATAGGCTGCCTGTAACTCGGCAGCTGGCTTGTTTTCTTTTTAAGCCCCAGTTGTAGTGACCTTTGCTGTCTGTTTATTTCAGGGAAATAATTCCATCCGGCAAAAATCAATTCCTTGGGGGCTACAGAAGTATGCCTAGAGGGACTTCTTTAAGTAAGGCGGCCTGAAATGGCCTCTCAAAGGAGGCGGCAGCTGCTTCCTTTCTCTCAGCCCTTTCTCTCTTTGTCCTCTGACATCGCCCTCTAAGGCTTTGAGTTTGAAGGCCTTATGGTTATGTTCTTACACACATGTCTGCATAACTGTTTGTTAGTAACACTGATAAGAATAACCCAAAGCATGCTTAGAGCGTAGACAGTTCTATATGTATATATACTGGGCATTTTCTGTAGTCTATCTCATTGCACTTTGCTTTCTCTTAGCAATGATGAGAGTAAACATAAGTCTGAAATCGGCTTTTTAGCCTTACATGGGGGGCAGTTATGATTATGCTGCAATTTTCTGGCTTTACAGAATGCTGTGTTCTGTGATATACAGACCACAGTATGGGAGGTTATTGACCTGGCTGGATAGTCACTGGGCAGAATGTATGAGGAAAACAAAATAGCCTAGTAACCTGTGAGCCTTCAACCTGCCAGGAGCGTCAGTAAAGGGTCTGCAGAATGCTGGCTGATTGGATGCTTAATGTGGAAATGCTAATGACTTGGAATGAAGAATTTTAAATCAATATATGTTTTCCCAGGTGGTTGAAGCTCACTTGTAAACAAACCAATCCTCTTAAAAACTATAGGCATTTCTTTAAGAAAATATTTGTCAAGGTGTTGCACCTAGACCTCTGTCCTTGGTGCCTTTGGACAACTTCTAAACGGTCCTCAGTATTGCTTTTAGGAATCATCATGTCTGCTGTTTATGGTGTGTCTGTCTTCTCTGTCACCTTTTATTCCTTTCTGTGACCTGTTTGAAAGATGAAATTCTCCTTTTCCCTATGGCAAAGGTAGTGCTTGCTCAGTACTGAATGTTCACAAGATAAAGAAGTTAAAGATTAAAAGTAAAGTTAGTTGTCATATTTTTTTATGCTTTGAAGACTTATTTTCTTAATATTTTTAAAAATTTAATAACCATATGATTAGAAGAAGCATTTCATTACAGCTTTAACATATTCAGTAACACACTCCAGAGCAAGGATACATCTC
>NW_008346683.1:5511154-5511658 GCF_000622305.1 Nannospalax galili
AATGAAATGGAGATCTCCATTTCAAGATAGGCTGTTTCCTACATTTTTTTATTATTTATTATTTTTTTTTTAGAAAAAGCATATCATTACAGCTTTAACATGCCCAATAACAGTTTCCAGAGCAAAGACACAGCTCTTTCAAAAGAGGTTATAAAATCTCTAGGTTCACTGTTGAATCAATACAGTTATACAATATTGAACTCTGTATTAGCCCTGTAAGACATAAAATTGAATGAGTTTTTAACCCTCAAAAGAGATCTCCATTTCATTCTAAAATATATTCTTTCTTACAGAAAGACTCATTGTTTTTGCTACTAACACTGAGATGTTGGTGCATGCGTCTCTAATCTTTATATATCTGATTATTACTAGCCATAATCATTTGCACTCAGATCCTTGGCACCTGTGTATGTCTATAAAGGCATCAGGTAGATTTCAATGGTAAAGTTCATCACCTCTACTAATTAACATGATGTAAACTTTTTATGCTGCCTCCTCAAATGT
>NW_008346683.1:5511991-5512798 GCF_000622305.1 Nannospalax galili
TTCTGGATTGCTCTCTGGGAGTCCCTTGAGCCACACTAGCCAACAACTCAAAAGAAGGTATCTCCTATCTGGCTTGTGGCTTGTTATGTAGCCTTTAGCTATACATATAGATGGTTAAAAATTATATTGGCCCTTTTAATCTTTGGTTATACTTTCCTTTTGGGTGTTTAAGGCCATACAGTTGGCCCAGATAAACCAATTTATTTTTACTCTTAAGGTCATTTGAGGATCTATCCCTCAGGGGTCACATGGGCTTGGGAGGAGCCCTTGACTCCTTTCTTTTACCAGTTCTGCCTATGTGAAGATAAGTCAAAGGTCCTGCTCAACCATGGTTGGCTTCGCTTGGAAGCAAGGAGGAAATGTTTCCTCTGTTTTGACACTCCCGTTGTAGACTGGACACTGGTTCATGTCCATCCCGTGGGGTCTCCTCAGCTTCCTTGATTAAGAGGACAGGTGACCCACCACAATTATAGGACATTTTGGGAGATGCTCATAGTCCCCTGGAACTAGTTGACCTAGGCGGGCAAGGAGCAAAAACTGTCCTTTATGTCCCTCTAACCAGATTAATATAGGCTTCAAAGTATGGCTATTTAACATCCAATAAGATTAGTTCCACCAGTCTGGTACATTTAATTGCTATGTTCTATGTAAATAAAGCTTGGAAAAAAACCCTAGTGTTCTCAGATAAACCTTGACTAGACATACATTTTGTCCTTTAAACTAATTGACTAAACTACGACCTTAGTAATTTTAAGATTATGTGTATATTATTTTTGTCTCATCCTTTATATATCATAACAAACCTAC
>NW_008346683.1:5513179-5513581 GCF_000622305.1 Nannospalax galili
TTTGGGGCCTTCCCTTTTAATTTTTTTTGTTTTTTTTTTTTTTTTTTTTTTTTTTGCAGCTATTGTGTAGGGGAGTGTTTCCATGTGCTCTTTCTCTGATTGCATGTTATGAGTATATAGAAAGGCTACAGACTTTTGTAGGTTAATTTTGTAACTTACCACTTTACTGAACATGTTAACCATTTCTAAGAGTTTTCTGGTGGAATTTTTGGCATCTCTTAGATAAAGTATCATATCATCTGCAAAAAGGGATAATTTGATCTCGTCCTTTCCAATTATTACTCCTTTAATTTCCTGCTCTTGTCTTATTGCTCTTGAAGAGTTTCAAGCACTGTGTTAAAGAGAAGTGGAGATAGTGGACAGCCTTGTCTGGTTCCTGATTTCAATGGGAATGCTTCCAGT
>NW_008346683.1:5514487-5516320 GCF_000622305.1 Nannospalax galili
CAGGGTTTGGGTTTTGTTTGCTGTTGCTTTTCAAGTGTGTTGAGTTGGAGTGTTAAGTCATTTATTTGTGTTCTTCCTGATTTTTTGATGTAGTCACTTAGAGCTATAAACTTCCCTCTAAGGGCCGTTTTCAGCATGTCCTGGAGGTTTTGTTGTTTTGTATTGTCCTTTTCATTTAGTTCCAGGAATACTTTTATTTCTTTCTTAATTTCTGTTTTGACCCATTCATCATTCAGGAGTGTGTTGTTTAATTTCCATGTGTTCATGTGATGACTAGGGCTTCTTTGGGTGTTGACTGTACGCTTTATTCAATTGTTGTCTGATAGAATGCAAGGAATTATTTCAGTCTTTTTGTATTTGTTGAGGTTTGTTTTGTGCCCCAGTATATGGTCGATTTTGGAGAAGGTTCCATGGGGTGCTGAGTAGAAAGCATGTCCTTTGGTGCTTGGGTGGAATACTCAGTAGATGTCTGTTAGGTCCATTTGATATATGGTATTGTTTAATTTAGATGTCTCTCTGTTAACACTCTGCCCTGTTGACCTATCTAATGGAGACAGTGGGGTATTGAAGTCCCCTACTATTAATGAGTTGGGATTAATCTGAGTCTTAAAGTCCTGTAGTATTGTTTTTATGAAGTTGGGTGCACCAGAGTTTGGTGAATATATGTTCATGATTGAAATATCTTCTTGGTTTATTTCTTCCTTTGATCAGAATGAAGTGGCCCACTTTATCACTTCTGATTAGTTTTAGTTTTAAGTGTATTTTGTCAGATATTAGAATTGCAACACCTGCTTTTTTCTTAGTAAAAAAAATTCACCTAGTCTGCGTCTTTTGACAGGGAAGTTTAGTCCATTAATATTTAAAGTTATTAATGAAAGATGAGTATTGAATCCTGTCATTTTTATTTCCATTTCCATTCGTGATGTAGCTGTACTTTTCCACAGTTATTCCTTCATTGACTTTCTTTCCGCAACCCCTTGAGTATAGTCGTTCCTTTCTTCAGCTCTTTGTATTGGTTTCAGAACTCTCTGTAGGGCTGGTTTTGTGGACATGAATTCCTTCAGCTTATTTATCATGGAAGATTTCTCTTTCCCATTCGACTATAATAGACATTTTGCCTGGGTATAGTAATCTGGGTTGGCATCTGTGGTCATTTAACACTGGGAATACTTTGGTCCAGGCTCTTCAGCCTTTCATAGTTTGCACTGAAAAGTCAGCTGTAATCCTAATGGGTTTTCCTTTATATGTGACTTATTGTTTCTCTTTTGCAGCTTTCAGAATTGTCTCTTTGTTCTGTACGCTTAGTGTTTTTACTATGATGTGCTGTGGAGAGTTTCTTTTCTGGTCCTGTCTGTTTGGTGTTCTATATGCTTCTTGTATTTGTATGGGCATGTCTTTCTTTAATTTTGGGAATTTTTCTTCTATGATCCTGTTGAAATCTGGTCCATGCCATCATCTTGGGATTCTTCTCCTTTCTGTATGCCTATGACTCATAAATTTGGTCTTTTTTATGGTGTCACAGAATTCCTGCATAATCCATTCTTGTGCTTTCTTAAATTTTTCACACTCTTTGCTTGAGTGGTCTAGTTCGTCCACTTTATCTTCCAGTCTTGATACTCTGTTTTCCATTTCATTCATCCTATTGGTGAGGCTTTCTCCTGTCATTTCTAATTGTCTTATTGAGTTTTTTTAACTCCTTCTTTATTTCAGTCTGAGTTTTCTTCAATACTTCTATGTCTTTTGTGAATTCAATCAGAATTTTATCCCTTTTTTTAGTTCTTTGATTTGTTGGTGTGCTCTTTATTTTATTTTATTTTATTTTATTTTAATTTA
>NW_008346683.1:5516485-5523557 GCF_000622305.1 Nannospalax galili
TGATTCTTGTGTGAGACTCAAGTCTTCAAGTTTAGGTCTGCTTCTGTTTTGTAAACTTCGTGGTTTACTTTTTGGGCATGAAAAGCTGGTTCATCTAAGCTTCTGGTTCTCTTCATTTTATACTTAAGTGGCCAGATTTCTTTTGTCTTCAGGAGTTCCCAAAGAGGCCCAAGTCAGATGAGGATCAGATGCTCTCAGGCTTTCTCTTAATGTCTGGATCCCTCCAGGAAAGGTTTTGGCCTCAGGAATTTGGGGGTTGGACTTGCCTGGGAGCAGGAAAGATGCTGGTATTGGGCAGCTGGTGGCAGTGAAACTCAGAGATGCAAAGGGAGATTGGGGCAGGAAGAGGCCCCAAGGGCTCCTGGGGAATGCACTGAGGAACTGGGTTGGCCTGGATGCAAAGGATCAGGAAGCCAAAAGGTCAGCCCTGGCATCCAGGAGAGAGGCTGGAGGGTTGTTCACCCCTAGAAGCAGAGGGAGGTGAGGGTGGGACCAGGCCCAGAGGGCTCCTGGGGACCGTGAGAGGGAACTGGGTTGGTCTGGATGCAAAGGAACAGGAAGCAGTGGTGGTTCCTCCTGTGTCTGGGGCTCCAAGACAAAGATGGGACAAGACCCAGGCCAGGAAGAGAGACGGGCATTGTTGATGGGAGGGTGAATGAGGCTGGGGGAGTCAAGGCACAGAGGGCGTGATCATCTTACCCCAGTGAGGGCCCATGGGTCATGCAGGCCCAGGGAAGCAGAGGGAGGTCAGGGTGGGACGAGGCCTAGAGGGCTCCTGGGGACCTCTAGAAGGAACTGGGTCTGTCTGGATGCACGGGATCAGGAAGCAGTGGTGGCGGGGGCAGAGAGCTCAGCCCAGGCATCCTTGAAACAGGCTGGAGGGCCTTGCAGTCCCGGGAAGCAGAGGGAAGTGAGGGCGGGACCAGGCCCAGAGGGCTCCTGGGGACCTCGAGAAGGAACTGGGTTGGTCTGGATGCAAAGGATCAGGAAGCAGTGGGGGTTTCCCTGGTGTCTGGGGTGCCAAGAGAATGAATGGGACAGGACCCAGGCTAGGAGGGGAGACAGGCGGGGGAGATGGGATGGTGAATGAGGCTGGGGGAGTGAGGGCACGATCAACTTCTAGTTGTCATATTTTTAAAAATGGTTTATTTCGTGTGTATGTGTGCATGTGTGTACAGGTGCATGTGTATGTGCATGTTTGTGTACTTGTACATGTGGAGGCCAAGGGTTGATGTCAGGTATCTTCCCTAATAACTTTCCACCTTACTTTTATTATTATTTTTTAAACATGTATTTTATTTATTTTTTTAAATATTGTTTTTATTTTATGTGTATGGGTGTATTGTCTGCATGTATGTGAGTGCATCTGTGTTGTGCAATGCCGTGGAGGTCAGAAGAGGGCTTTGGATTCCCCTGGAACTGAAGTTAAGGACCGTTTGTAGCTGCCATGTGGGTGCTGGGAATCAAACCCGGGTCCTCTGCAAGAGCAGTCAGTGCTCTTAACCACTGAGCCATCTCTCCAGCCCCTGAACATATATTTTACTTTTAATTATGCATGTGCATGTGTGTGTACATGCATGCATGTGAGTGCAGGTACCCTAGGTGGCCAGAGGCATCGGATACCCTGGAGCTGGAGTTACAGGCAGTTGTGACCTGCCCAATGTAGGTTCTGGGAACTGAACTTGGGCTCTCTGCAAGAGCATTCTCAACCACCGAGCCACCTCCCCATCCCCTTCCACCTTATTTTATTTAATTTTTTGAGACAAGATCTCTTACTGAACCTAGAACTTACAGATGAGGTGAGGCTGGACCAGCAAGCCCTAGAAATCCATCCTCTTTTCTTCCCCTCCACAGTGAAAATTACTGGTATCACTGGCCTGAGCCACAGTATCCAGCTTTTTACATGGGTGCTGGGGATCAGAACTCAGGTCTTCTGACTTGTGTGGCAAGTACTTTACTGACTGAGCCATTTCCCCATTCTCCTTGTTGTTATGTCTTGATAGTAACAGTCTAGCTTCCCTGCATGTTTTGGCTAAGCTTATTGGAGTTGTATTAGTAGAAAAGTATGAGTGACCATCTGCAGGGGCTCAGTGCATGGATTCTGTGGCATTTCTTTGGGTGGCTTTTCTAGGAGTTGTGTCCTGTTCTTTTGTAGTCTTCAGAGCTGAATTGGTCCAAAGAGTGAATCTAGAGAAGTTCTGTGTGTTTAAGTAACAGAATGAGCCAGCTTTGTGGGGAACAGGGTTGGCTAAGGTCACTCAGTTAGCATGTGGCTGAGCTGGGTGTCATGACTCAAGATCAAGTACATTTCCTATTTTGCTACCTGTTACTTGTGTTTTAGATTGTGGATTAAGGGATAAGTGGTTTTGTAATAAAGGAGTATTGCTGTGTTTGGATAATTGAAACCAGAAAAAAATTCCTACTTTTAGCTCAATCATCTAGATTGCTCAAGTGACAGATTGTTTTTAAAGAAATGTGGTCTTTAAATTGTTTTTGATTTATTTATTTTTCTTTTCTATGTATGAGTGTTTTGCTTGCATATGCACTGTGTGTGTGTGTGTGTGTGTGTGTGTGTGTGTGTGTGTGTGTAATACCCAGGGATACCAGAAGAGGGTATCAGATCCCCTGGAACTGGAGTTACGGACAGTTGTTGGCCACCATGTGGGTGCTGGAAACCCAACCCAGGTCCTCTGCAAGAGCAACCAGTGCTCTTAACCACTGGGCCATCACTCCAGCCTCAACTGACAGATTTTTTAAACTGCTTTTTTTGAGGATGTAAGAAGAATTTGGCCTCTTCTTAGCATGGCAGACCAGTCTCTTTTGGAACGTCAGTCTTAGATTAATTCTGAGATGGACTCAGAAACACACTTGAAAGCAACTTGTATTATTATCTATACATAGCTTACATTTTATGACCTGCTTAGAGAGGCAAGGAGAATAAATCTTGGGAAGGACTGTCTTATTTACTTCTTCATTTTCTCTGCAGATGGGATGTTCACATTAGAGACGGGCTGGCTTCAGATGTCTGCTCCAGGATGTTTTAGCTGAACTGTATGAGTCCATTAAACAAATGTAAGAGTTTTGGGAGAGAGAAGAGCTATGTCTCAAACCAAATGTTTTACATGAGAACATCTGGGGAATATTGGTATTTGTGTGTACAGTACATCAGAGCAGCTTGGCGGGGTTCCGCTGGGATGTTTCTGGCCCATGGTTGCTGGGTTTGACAGTTTTGTTGTGAGGAAACGGTTCTTATGAAGTACTGCCATGAAGGCAATTTAATGCTCAGTCCAGGGTGGATGCTCGAGTGCTGTTGCGTAGCCACACACTCAAATTGTTCCCATTAGCTCCCTGACCAGACCTTCCACAATGTGACAGTTTGATAACTGAGCTAGTTTCCCCCAAGGCTTAGTCTCTGGAGAAAGGAAGTATCACAGTGACTATGTCTTGTTCACCAGGTGGCTCTGTAGATTTGACAACATGTGAAAACACATGTGACCCAGCGTAAGCAACATTAGCCACAGAATCTAAGTACCTGGTTTGAAACTGGGGTGTTGACTTGATGACCTGTGGGAGTACAAGGAGTTCCTTTTCTGGGTTAGTTTTTTTCTGCAGCATAGCCTATTTCATGGATGGGGGTTATGGGGTACAGTGGGATGGTATCATGAATATGAGAGGGTCATTTATACACCTGATCCTGCATAAATTTGTGGTCTTATCTACAAGTACAGTGTAGGTTGTTTTGGAATTGGGAAGATTGACTTTGGTAACTTGTAATTACCAGACCAGGTTGGTGATAGCAGATAGATGCACAACAAAGAATTAATTCTTATACAAATGAAGGCTTAGGATACCCATCCTGTCTGATTCATTCCCACTCATTCAATACTGAAAGTGCCAGATTCTCTCATAGCTATTGGGACCCCAGAGGGGTCAAGACAATGATAGCATTTATCTTGTAATCTGCGTACTATGTTGGGGGTATCGACGACCATGAACCCTTTTTTCCATCCTCCTTTTTGTTTGGTTGACTTTTAACTGTAGTTTAGGCAATCATTCTCATTTGGTTTCTGTTCCTGTCATGAAACATTCTGACTATATCTTGGGGAGGAAAGGGTTTATTTCAGCTTATAGCTTGCAGTCCATCATTGAGGAAATCCATGGCAGGAGCTCAATGCTCCTGGAGGCTGGAATGAAGCCGATCCCATAGAGGAAAGCTGCTTACCGGCTTGCTCTCAGGCTCATGTTACTCTTTTTATAAAGCCTGGGCCTGCCTGTCCAAGATTGCACTGTCCTGGAGACTGGGCCCTGTACATCAATTAGCAGTCAGGAAAGTGCCCCACAGACATGCCCACAGGACAGAATGATGGAGGAAATTCCTCAGTTGACATTCCCTTTTCTCAGGTGCGTTAGGTTGACATCCAAGATTAGCTGTCACAGTGACTAGAAAATATGGTTTATCTTCTACACCTTGGTGCAAAGCAGGTCAGAATGATTCTTACTGATTCCCCTTCCCCCAAGAAAAATCCCACAATAGTTTATCATGGAATTACTGTGTTTCTAAGAGGTATGGAGAGAGGAAGTTATAGTCTGAATAGGTCCTGAAGATGACCTTTTGTCTAGGACTGAGCAAGTGAAACAGTCACAATGCACATTCTGAGAAGGTGACTGGTTGTAAGGCATGTAAGAGGAGGAAAGGACTGTGGAGATGCTGCCTTGGCTCCTGTTAGGTAACTCTGAGCAAAGTGAGACTCCGTTCTAGTTTGCTGGTTTGCAGTGATCCTCACTTAGCAGACACACAGAAATGGGGCACTCAGAGGCAAGGAGTGCCTCCCAGTAGAAGGGGAATGGGGACCCTGCAGGTTGGAGGCCCTGTGTCTACCACCTTCAACTGGATTGTGAGCCACTTGAAGGGAAGACCTAGGTCCTAGTGCACAGAACTGGATCCGGCCTTGTCCAAAGCAGTTTCCTTACAGTTGCTTGCTGGTTTGGACTCCTTGCCACGGCATTTTAGAGACATGCCTCCTGACACCCCTGTCTCACTCATTTTGCCTTTGCTCACCTGCCACGGCTGACCATCTGGATAGTAGAAAGGAACACCCATGGATGTACATTTTAAGATGCAAGTGGTTTAAAGATGAGCTAAAAAAAAAAAAAAAAAAGGCTATGGGTAGGGTCTTCATGTCCAGATATTCTAATTCAGCTCATATTTTCCTACTGTGTGTCAAGCACTGTCAATCACTTGGTCAGTGTGATCAGGAATTTAGAATATGGCCTTGGGGCTTAGGAAGACCTAGCTCTGCTATCTAACAGTTGTATGCCATAGGGCACATTACCTAACCTCTCTCAGACTCTGTTTATATTCATTGAGAAAGCATAAATAATGTTGTTGTTGCAAGACTTTAATGAGTGAGAGGTTGAGAGATTTAACAGAATGGAACCCAGTGCCTGGCACATACAGGGCTTGATAACTGGTAATTATTATGATTACTGTTAGCTATTATCATGAATCATCCTCGAACCTTCCTGGAGTGTGCTCTGTTATTATCTCCATTTGAAAGATGATAAGTTCAGACTCAGTGATTTGGGAACAAGTGGGGATTCAGTGCCCAAGAGATTGGACATAAAAGAGAAGGCCCAGCGGCAGGTGGATGTGGTTCCGGTTGCTGGAATGAGGTGATCCACCGTGGTTTTGTAGTTTTTGACCAGTCTTTTAAAAGATTCTTAGAGTTCATTTTAGTGACAACTCCTTGTATGTACTGTGTGTTGGGCACTTACTCAATCCCAGATGTGTCATAATTTGGTTTGGATGTACCGTAGAGGTGGTTTTGGTGTGAAGAGAGCTTAGAGATAATGGAGAGGGGATGATAAAGGGGACGCCAATGTGCATCTTGTTGCAGAGGGTTGGACCATGCCTCAGATCAATGTGGAGGAGATGGCCAACTAGAAAATTAGTTGGAGTTGATGGGATGTAGAGGGAGCCTGGTAGAGAGAAAGGCAAACCTCCAGAGACATGCATATACTCCCGACTCAGGCCACACCTTGAGTCCCTAGGATGACCACAGATCCCTGCCCCAGACTTCTCGGGGGTAGGAAACCAAAGATCCAGTACTGGAAAAGTATCCACTGAATGGGCAGCAGGATGTGCCATCCCAAGACTGAACACACTCCCTGGGGGACTGTCATTGCTTGGGGCTGCCTATTTGTAGCCAGAAGGCCTGTTGCCACAGTCCCTGAGCAGGTTTGTGGAGTGCTAATTAGGGAGCTGAGGAGCCTGCAGATTCTGTAATGGCTCCAGAAGCCCATACCAGCCTTGCAACTCAGAATAATGAGCAAGGAGGGTTTCCCTTGCAAGGAACAAAGGTGCTGCTGCTGGTGCGGTGATAATGAATGAGATCCAGAGGATGCACCCCCTGCTTTCTTGAAGGGGAGGCGACAAGACTGCAGCCTGCGACACTGTCACCCCCAATACACTGTGCCCTTGCACACCATAATTGCTATTAAAACTTTTCCAAATAGCAAGATTTCTGTCAGGATAAAAATAACTTCTGATGAATCTTTCCTTCACTTATGTATAAGATCATCCATGTTTAAGCTAGAAAATAAATCTTAAATGGGAGGAGTGAGTTCGTGTCCCTGGAGGTCTACACCTGTCATGTTGTGTACCAGGGTCCCTTCATGTTCTAGCATCTGCAGTTAACTCATTCAGCTGGCCATCTCCTTTGTGTCCATCCCAGGCATGGCCCATCCACTGCCACAGGCTCCATCAATGCACACCTGGGTCCCCTTGCATCACCTCGTTCACAAATCTCCTGCTTTTGCATGTTGTATTTCACTATTTTAGGAAACTGATAACTTTTTTTTACTTCCTTTGTTCTTCCCCCCACCCATGGGCAAGCTGAATTCAACAGACTTAATTTCCTTTCCCTTTGGAAACTGGCCTCCTAGGTCTTTTGTGTCCCTTGCTAATTGGTTCCAAGGTCAGTGATCCAATAGCAGCCTGATGTTAACATTTAAAAGCAATATTTGCAGTGAATTAAGTAATTTTGGGATACCCCCCCCCCCCCGTTTGCTT
>NW_008346683.1:5523595-5585275 GCF_000622305.1 Nannospalax galili
CACAAACACACCGATGTTTACAATTTAAAAAAAATTTTTTGAGGAAATTAAGAATTTTTGGGGACCCCCCCCCCCCCCCCGTATGCTTATTCATGTGTGACATCAAATCGGGCTTCAGTGACTGGACCAAGATTTGCACTGACTGGGAATGAACACAGTATTGCCCCCTTGACTGTGTGAGGACAGCATCCTGGCATTATAGGGAGGTAAAATCGTGTGCCACGCTGTGAAGCAAGCATATTTTGCCAGTGTGCTTAGGAGGAGCTGTCATTCACCTTCTTGGTTTATTAATAATGTGGCAGTTCTGGGGAAACGTTGCTGAAGGAACCCGACTCCTGTAGAAATGTTAATAAACCTTTGTGTGCCAGCTTCTTAGTCTTGCTGTGGCATAGTATTTGGCCAGGACCCCTTGCTCAGTCCCTTTTGGAGGGAAGGACTTCTGCAATTCAGGTATTACTGTTAAGTTTGTGAGCCTGGGTCTGTTCTTTAACCGCCCTGGGACTTAGTGTCCTCATCTATCCAGTGGGACGGTAGGTATGGGACCTTCTAAGATTCTTACAGCTCTGTGTCTACTGATGCTGACATGGTCATCTTTGCTTTCTCCTGCCTCCATCCTATCATACGCAGTCTGATATGATTTCCATGTTGGCTTCCTGAGGTTGGGCCTGAACTCTTCCTCATTTTCTGGTGGGGAAGAGGAGCCTGTGACTTGATTACCCGGGGGCCTCTTCCACAAGTTACTGGACCAAGTGCTGGTGCTGGGTTCTCAGCAGTTCCTGCCAGGGCTTTCCTGGGTTCGGAGGTCCATAAATATAAGTAGTCCAGCCTTGGCTTACTGGAAGCCCTGCTATAAGCAGCAGCATCGGGGGATCAAAGGTTAGGGGTGGAGGCCGTCTGGCTTCCAGGTCACTTAGCCTCTGCTTCACCCCTTCTCTCTTCTCAGGACTGTTGTGACCTGGGAGAAAAGCAGTTGTACTTCAGGGTCTGGGAACATGGGTCACTGTGCAAGCACAAGGTACTGAGTTTGGCTCCCCAAAACCCACATAAAAGGCCAGGTGGGTGTGGTGGCTGACTTGAAATCCCAATACACGGAAGGCAGAGAGACAGGGGGTTGACAGAGCATACTGGCTAACTGGACTAGCGAATTCAGCAAACTCTGGGTTCAAGTGAGAGATCCTATTTCAATATATAAGATGGAGAGTGGGGACTGGAGGGATGGCCCAGTGGTTAAGAGCACTATCTGCTCTTGCAAAGGACCTGGTTTGATTTCCAGCACTCACATGGCAGTTAACAACCGTCCATAACGCCACCAGGATATCTAACGCTCTCTTCTGGCCTCCATGGGTATTGCATGCATATGGTATACTTGCATACATGCAGGAAACATACACATAAAATAAAAATAAATAAATAAATAAAATTAAGGTAGTGATTGATGAAACACCTGACATCAACCCCTGGCCTCCATATGCAGGTACATGTACACGCATAGGTACCACCCACACACACGTGCCCCACATATGTGAACATGCATGCACATACGTATGCACACCACCCACATACATTAAAATAAATCTATTGCATTTCAGAATTGTGCTCTGGTGGTGTGTTTGGCTTCCAGAAACATGCAAGGCTAAAAATAAGATGCAGTTTGGCGATCCTAGGTCCAGTTCCCAGCCTTACACTTTTGAGTCCTGTGGCTAACAGTGCCTGAGTTAGCATCTCTGTTTTTGCCAGGGGGGTTTTCGTGCCCCAGGCCCTGTGCAGACCACTGAAGTCACCCATCCGCATTGGCTTCTGTGGCCTTAATGTCATCTACAGGCCCCTGGGACAGGATCAAGGAAATATTTGCTGGGAGCAAACTTTCCACTCGCCAGGGGTAGATTATCTGGATCACTGGGCTTCTGCTGGAAGCAGCTCACTTTTAATTGCCCTCTGTCTACAGGGGCAGCTTATTAGTTTTGTCAGTCATCTAGTGTGTAACGTGACTGCGTCATTCATACTAAAGTTACAGAATCAGAGCCAGTAAGGTCACAGCGACTGTGGTTTAAGAGGACAGTTCTCAAACCTTGGGAGTAGACTCACCAGACATGTAAAAACTCTGATGCCAGGTCTCTTTCATCCCCATCTCTGCTCTCCGAATCTTTATGTTGCTTGCTTTCTTCTCATTCAGCCGGGATATCTGATGCAGGTGATCCACTGATCACCCCTTGACGGATCACTGGTTCAGACAACTTGCTTGCCCTCATTGCTCACTCTTGACATGGTCACTCAGCATTAACTTTCCACTGGTTTTCTTTTCAGCCTACTTTTGGTTCTTGCTCAGTCAGCCATGGTCACTATCATGTGTTTACAATGCCTGACACCATACCGGGAGTATAAATCTGCCCTGAGATTTCTTAGCCATTAGTTCTTACAACATCACTACTGCAATATGGACATTCTTGACACAGTCCCTGAAGGTGAGGGTGGGATGGGGTGGGCACGGAGAGTAAGGAATGACTCTTTGAGTAGTAAAAGACATCCCAAGCATTGCTCTGAGCTTGGCCTGGCAAAGCAGACATAAACTTTTGTGTCTAAATTCTGGAGCTAGAACACATTTTTCATGGCAGGAGAAAAACTGAAATCATCTAAGGGATCATCAAGTGTCTAATGAGAGTTTTAGGAAATAAAGGGTTGAGAAGTTACTGAGGATTGTAGTTTGCAGAACTTCTCGTACTGGTGGGCTGCCTTAGGGCACACACATACAATTCTTGGCTTCTGCCCACTCCTTGTCTGAAGAAAACATGAATGAACAGGCCAGAGAGGCAGGCTGAAGAGCCACAGGCCCTGGGGCGGAACTGGCTTGGGCCCTGTGTAGAGTCTTGGCAGCTTTACTTCTCCACACAGAGCCGAGGGTCACTGAATTGATTAAGGTTTGGGTTGCAACATCGGCTTCTGGGTGGCATTATTGCCGTGATCTAGGCAGAGGCTTTGAGTAAAGGCCTTCTGGTGATCTGGGGAACCTTGACCGTGTGTGGCACATAGGAAGGGAGGACTTGCCTTGAAGTCTGTAGAGTGCCGGGGTGAGAGTCCTGGACAGCAGCTTTGCTTTGGGGCTACCTGCTCCCCCACTGCAGACCCTGGACCACTTGGTAAGAAAAGATGATGGGGCCCCACATACTGACTCAGTGCCCTGCAGCTCCTTTGATGGCATGTGGAATGTAGCAGGTGTGAGATCACACCTTATGAATGGCAGTGAGGTTGCCAGCAGAGTTGCTGGGATTAGATGTGTTCTTGTTCTTATTAAATGATATTCATGCTGCATTCTGGCCTCCTCCCTGAGGCTCACTCCCCCAAGCCTCCTTCCTTCAGGGACCTTACTCACTGCCCATAAAATGTCACCAGCCGATCCAAGGAGCCCAGCTCTCTGCCCTTTGGAGGCTTTAGGATTCTTGACACCTTCACCTGCCATGCCACTGTTCATCCCATCTGTGTCCACACCCTCAGGAGTCCACAGCCTTCAGGCTCCATGCTTGGCCTCAAGTTCTAGCTCCAGATTTTAAGCAGTTCGTCTGACTTGAGACATTTATTTTCTCTGTGCCTCACCAGTCTTATCTGTAGAATGAGGTCGTAGTTAGGACTAAATGAAGTAAGGTCTGTGCGCTCATGGTTAACACACTAAATGTCAGTTATTGCTCATTAGGAATACTGTCAAGAGGCTGGCTTGGTGGCAGATGCCCATAATCCTAGACATTTGGGAAACTGAGGCAGATGAATCACAAATTCAAAACCTACTTGAGGAATGGAGAGTTAGTTCCAGGCCAGCCTGGACAACTTACTGAGACCTCCCTTTTTTTTCCCCAAAAAATTATAAATAAAAAAGGGCTGGGGATGCAGCTCAAAGGTGGAGCCATTGTGCATATGCATGAGGTCCTTGGTCTAACCTCCGGTATCCCAAAAAAAGAAAATAAAATACTGTCAGGCATTGAAAATGTCCATATGTCAGGGCCGAAGACAAACAGGAAGACCTGGCTCCTGAAAGGGTGGACCAATGTCACCAGCTCCGTTGGTGAGCTTGCTGCAAATGCAGAATCCCAGGCCCTACCCTAGAGCTCTAGATTCAGAATCTAGACTTTAACAAGATGCCCCGGCATCTCTTGCTTGAGAGGTGCTGTTTTAGAATATTCCCAGCAGGTCGCATAGGGCAGTGAATGAGCATCCATTCCCATTGGGAACTTGGGAATGGAAGTAGGCAGTGATTGTCTTGGTTAGAGCCTCATTTGTGTCCATACAGACTGCCTAGAGTCTCCTTCATGCTCCAGAACAGGGATACTACTATACACTGGCATCCATCCATGGTCCCTCTGGAAATGGATTTCAATTTTAACCTGTGTCAGCCACTATATAAGGATGTAGGTGAATATGTGTGGGAGAGGGCATGAGGAGAGCAGCCCATGTTATGACTTGCTGTGATATATGACTCCTTAGCATGGCCCAGGAGCCTGCATTGCTGTATCCCTCATCTAGGCCTGTAGTCACTGCTGTTCAGCGAACACTGTGTGCAAGCTCTTTAACCCCATTTACAGATGAGGAAACTGAGACCCATTAGGTCAGGGATTGCTGAGGTCACCCATCCAGGAAAAGGCCTGAGTATGCTCTCTGCCTTTCCACTCCCCCACCCTTGCCTTGCCTGGGTGACTGCATTCCACAGCTACCTTGGGAGAGGGTGCCCAAGGCTGCAGAGCAGGTGCTTTGAGGTGGTTTATTCAATAAAGGAAAGTCTGCAAACTCCAAAGAGGTGACTGAGCCTATTATACTTAACAAAAGATGGGAATTGGCTGGGTCAGGTGTGCCTCTTACATAGCGGGCAGCACAGGACAGAATTCACTGGGCCATGACCAAGGCTGCTGCTCCTGTGTAAGGCTTCAACATTAAACTATAGGGTGGCCTTATTTAAAAGCAGACTGTTTTATAAGGCGCATGGTCCTGTCTACACTATACATTTATGAACCCAGCTGTACTGTGCTGGGTGCTCACACCTGAGCTCCCTACTCCTGGCTTGGCACCATCTGCCTTGTGCTGGGAAGAAGTGAACCGGGGCGGGGGGGATGTATGACTTCAGACATTTCCCGAGCAATCTCCTTCCCTCCACTATCTTTTGCAGATGGAAAAGTTGAGAGACTGGTGAGGTGCTTTCCTCTGCAGTGCCACACATACCTTTGTGGTTCTTCGGTGGCCACACCACGAGAGGAGTTCTATCATTTGGCGGGGGGTAGGGGAGTAATCGTTGCCTGTGTTTCCACTACTTCTTGCCTTGAGGGTCAGATAATAATTGTGTCTCCTGCTTGTAAAGCCTGCTCAAACATTTTTTTTTTTTTTAAAGCATGAACAAAGCCGGGCATGGTGGTGCATGCCTTTAATCCCAGCACTCGGGAGGCAGAGGCAGGCGGATCTCTGTGAGTTCGAGGCCAGCCTGGTCTACACAGTGAGTTCCAGGCCAGTTAGGGCTACAGGGAGACCCTGTCTCAAAAAAAACAAAAAACAAAAAAATAAATAAAAGCATGAACAGTCAGAAGTCATCAAGACAGGTGGATCATGAGCAGTGACATTGTATTTCACTGTTTAGTCAATGGGCAGTAGTAAGAGGGAGCTTGGGGTGGGGGTGCTCCTGGGGTTGGTCTTCGAGTTCAGGTTGTTCTCCGAATTGCCTGATCTTAGATGTAGGTACCAACCACTTTAACAATGGTGGCTTCAGCTATTTCGAGTTTAGCATTTTGCCTAAGACCTCCACTTGCTGTCTTGAGGAACCAGGAGGAATTTGAGTTTGCTTTGAGGAAGAAAGGAAAGGTCTATTTATGGGACACTTACTCCAAGTAAAAGTGGCTGACAGGTACCAAGAAGTTACTTGGCCCAGGAATGTTCTTAAGCACCTGGTCTTGTAGTGCTTATAGGGTCCATGAGGCAAGTACCGTTAGCCTCCTACTACCGAAAGAGGAAACTGGGTATGGAGAGGTTATGTAGCCTGCTCAAGGTCACACAGCTAGAGAATGGTTTTTAGCCAGAGTTCTTAGCCATGTTCCTGTTACCCCATAATTTCTGTCTTCTGGCTCAGTTTGTCCTTCAGCTTCATGAGGCAGACACTGATTTAGGGGCTGTGGTTATGGGTCTCCTTTCTCAACAACTCTTTTAAAAGTTCCTCTTTTTAGCTGTCTGGGTCCTATAGAACAAACAGGCCTCATATGTAGCAAACAAGTACAGAAAGTTATGTCAGTTGGTATCAACCAGATGCTCAGAAGAAGATAAAGTGGGAAAGGTATAGAGTGAGGGAGGCGATGGGTCAGCTGGAGGATAGCACAAGCAGATGCTTACGTGTCAAGGATGCCAAGATCCGTGGCATGCAAAGCTGCCGCACAGCCTCTGTCCTGTGTATTGGGTGCTTAATGAATGCTTTCACGATTATTCTTATTGTATCCTTGGCTTGCCATCAACTAGCTGCCTGACCTGGGGTGGGTCTTCTCCACAGTAGAAATGAGCATCTGCCCTCTAGCCTTGGCAGTTGCACTGCTCTAAGTGGTTTCTAGCTTTTGTCTCCTCCTGACTTCCCACCACTTCTTTGAAACCGGGGGCAGAATGGGTCTCAAGCATTTTCATTCATTTGCAGGCCTGGGGAAGTTTTTGTGGAAAGACAGTCACCCTGGTCAGTAACATTTGTGGAGCCCTTTGAGTTTTCTGCAGCTCTGAGTGGAGTTTGATTAGAATGTGGGCACTTGGCTTGTCATGCTTGTCTGGAAGCATTGCTCTAGCAGGGACACCATGAGACCACGGCCTGTCGCTGGACTCTTGTAGGGGGCAGGGATGGACAGTGGGCCCATTTTTTACCCGTTAGAATGTCCCCACCCTCACTAACCCTGGATGGTGAAGAACTGTATTCCCATTATAGATTGACAATAGGGCCTCCTTGAGGCCAAGTTCAGCTTGCTGCATAATCAGAGGGGTGGTTCCTGCCCTTGGCCCATCTTTAGTTTATGGAGGAATGAAGAAGTTGGTCCAGGGGCCACCCACATTCTCCAGGGCCTGTGTGTGTTCACCGCCTGCTGCCTAGGAATAAGCTCCCAGGATGTGTGCCTCACTCAGACAAAATACAGCCTTCCAGTCCTAGTTTTCCAAGCAGAGGAGGGTTTTCTTGCTGCATACTGAATGGGGCTATCTTGAGGGCCTGGGGTAGCTCTGAGCCTGGCACTGTAGTGACATGGGGCGTTTAGGCAGGAAGGCTCCCTTCCTTTCCTCTTTTCTCTCCTTTTCTCTCTCTGACTGTGCTGTATGTTTGCTCAGATGTACCATGTGCCAAGCATGGGGTAAAGGACTAGCGATGAAACAGGGGATTGGATACGCAGGAAGGTAGGTAGGTTGTAGTCAAGGCATAAGTCCGAAGCAGTCACACTTAGGAAAGGGACTGAGTGCAAGGAGCAATACAGTTCATATGCTTGGCAGTCTTAACTGACTTTCTAGGAGGCCAGCAAATAGCAAAACCAGTAGCAGCTGCTTCCCAGTTCTTGATGAGTCTCAGGTGGATGTGCTGTATTTAAGGAATGCTTCTGTTTATAGTTGGTGGTGGGGAGTGGGGCAGGCAGAAGTTGCAGGTGCTCCAGATGTGAATCCGTTCCTTGAGTGGCTGGCCTTGGTCCACCCTGTGATAGTCAAGCTGGAGGTTGCTGCTAACAGAGCCTTGCTGTTCTGCAGATAACACCATGTCTGTCATCCAGAGAGAGGGGTTAGCTGCCTCTCACCCAGGAACAGGTATGTCAGAGAAGGAAGACCAGGAGGGGACACATTTGGGAGGGAACCAAGCAGACTTTCTGAACTGACAGCTGATTGGTTAGTGGGCTTCCTGTTTTTGCTCTCCTCCAGATTATCTGCCAACTTGTTTATGAACAAAAATGAATCCACTGGTAGATGTATTTTTTGTTATTAGATTAACGTGTTTCTGTCTAGTGCCTTTTAATTTATGTGTTTTCTTTTGAGTGGTTACTCTGCTGATCCTAGCCATTCTCTACAATTTGTGTTCACAAGTGACATTGACAGGGAGCTTTTGGAATTGACTGGAGCTGGGCAGGGCTGTCACTCTTTGCTTTATCCTGATTTGTTTCTAGAAGAGCCTGTCTGTCATACTATTTGTGATTGTAGGTGCTTTGGAAGGGAGGATGATGCAGGAAGGATTTGATCTCTAAGAACTGGAGTCTCCAACCTAAAGCTTGAGGCTAAGCTGGCTTTGGTATTGGCCAAACAGTGATTTTTTTTTTTTTGAGTCATCACTGCAGCAGCTGTACAATGAGTTTGCTGATACTGATTTCATCTTACTGTAATCATCAATTCCCTGAAGACCAGCTTATGTTTTTTTCCCCCCCAAAGGATAAAGATTTCTAGACTAAATGAATCAGGCCTAGTTAAGCAGCCCTGCTTAATGGGGGTGGGAGGAAGCAAGTGGAGAATCCCACCCCCTTGGCTGTTACAACCCGATGTTCTGTTGCCGGAGACAGACTTTTCTTCTTCTTGCTATAAATGAGACATGACGGGGTATTTCAGAGTTTTGTTTTGGTGATTGTCAATTCTGCCAATGAGTAACATCTGTATTTATTTTCTAAACTTCCCCGATGACTGATTTGCATCTGTTTGGTTCTGAGTAACATTTCATTTCCTGACTTTATAGGTTGCTATAAAATCCATTCGTAAGGACAAAATTAAGGATGAACAAGACATGGTTCACATCAGACGAGAGATTGAGATCATGTCATCCCTCAGCCATCCTCATATCATCAGTATTTATGAAGGTCAGTGATTTTGTTTTCCACTTCTGTGTTCATCACCATTTTGCATACCATGGGGTCTGCCAAGACTTTGAGGTAATGGCCCTTCTGGGCAGAAGCCAAATATTTTGCTTCATGATACAAAAATAACCAGGTGTTAACTCTTCTTTGCTTACCTTGAATGCAACCAGACACATGCAGGGCAGCTCATTTTGGTCATAAAACATGTCTGGCAGGCGCCTTCTTCCTTCTTCCCAGTTCCTTGGCTGTTGCTAAGTAACTCGCCTTATTGAAAATCACACTGTGAGACAGCCAGGTTTCTTAAAAAAAAAAAAAAAAGGTGGCAGCTTGCTGTGTGACCAGTAACAGTGGGTACAT
The DNA here is from genome assembly GCF_000622305.1 of Nannospalax galili. NCBI lineage: Eukaryota > Metazoa > Chordata > Mammalia > Rodentia > Spalacidae > Nannospalax > Nannospalax galili. The sequence goes on from NW_008346683.1 coordinate 5,532,760, forward strand.
TGTGAATGTCATTCCCCACAAGCTGATCTCCTTGCTGGGATGAAGGAGGGGAAGGTGGAAATGAAGTCTAAACAAGTCTGGGAAGCACAGAGAAAGAAGGCTGGTGCTACTGGGGTTTTTCAAATGGAGTCCACGTTGTAGCTGGTGTTTATAAAGTAGAGGGTGGGGAGAGCTTATAAAAACCTATGCTTCAGTTCAACTCTGGTCCTCCATGGGAAGAAATAGAAAGTGGAAACCTCCTACAGCCAGTAATTTTTTTTAATATCCTGTAAAGTAATTACATAAGCAGTGTGTGTTTATTATAGCAGTGATTGCGATCCAAACGCTAAAGTTAAAAAATAATTTCAGGCAACTCTTAGCGGACTCTCAGTTTTCTAAAATCTATTTCTCTATACATTTTTTTAAAATTTTATTTTTATGTGTATGAGTGTTTTGTCTGCATGTATGTAAGTGCACCCATGTTGTGTGGTACCCGAGGAGGACAGAAAAGGGCAGAAGATCCCCTGGAACTGGAGTTATGGATGGTTATTAGCCACCATGTGGGTGCTGGGAGTTGAACTGAACCTGGGTCTTCTGCAAGAGCAGCCAGTGCTCTTAACGACTGAGCCCCATATTTTTTTTTTTTTTAATTTGAAGTTATACTGTTTGGGTTGCTCTTTTCTTGCTTTTATTTTATTTTATACCATATATCTCTTTCTGTGTCAATCAATAAATACTTCCCATGAAGACATTTTACAAGACTTTATCCTATTTCATTTAGGGACATACCATAATTTATTGAGTCTAATTTCTTTTGCCAGATATTGCAGTTTTCTATAAATTTGTTTATCACAAACAGGGCTTTATGGACTTTCATTTTCACATTAATTTCAGATTACTTTCTTATGAAAAATTCCCGGTTTTATGCTTATGAAATCAAAAGGTTTCCCTAGATTTTTTTAAAATATGTGGTTAAATAAGAAAAGTGAACTTTAAAAATAAGGAACTTCTTTTTCATTTATGGCCCATAAGAAGTTACCAGGCAAAGGAAATAAGATGGTGACCCTCAATTTTTAGCTTCTTTTATCAGTTTTCCTGGTCTTTTTTTCCTCCTCCTACTTCATTGCCTCTTACCTAGAAATAACTTGTTGATGTCTTTTATTCCCGTCTTACTTTTTAAAAATTTATTTTTATTGTATGTGTATGAATGTTTTGCCTGCAAGTATGTAAGTGCACCTGTGCTTACAATGCCTGTGGAGGCCAGAAGAGGGTGTCAGATCCCTTGGAAATGGAGTTACTGATGGTTGTTAGCTGCCATGTGGGTGCTGGGAGTCAAACCTGTGAGCCATCTCTCCAGCCCCTGCACCAAAATTTCTAACACCAATCCTCTGTTGTCCCAGGATGTGTTGTTTGCATGTCTATAGAACACTTTTTAAAAATCAAACTCACGGTCTCACACATCAGGTCTCACTGAGCTATACCCCTAGTCCCTACATAATTCTTTGCCTGTGTCACTGTTTGTCCACAAGGGCTGTTGATAGTGTTAAATGGCATAATGTTCTCGTTTGCTTTCTGTTACTGTGATAAAACACTCTTACCAAAAGCAACTTGGGGAGGAAAGGGTTTATTGCATCATTGAGGGATGTCAGTGCAGGGACTCAGGGCAAGAACCCAGAGGTAGGAACTGAAGCAGAGACCATGGAGGGGTGCTGCTCACTGGCTTGCTCAACTACTTTTCTTATATAGTTCAGGCCCGCCTGCCCAGGGACGGCACAGCCCACAGTGGGCTGGACTATCTGGTATCAGTGAGCAATCAAGAAAATGCCTCACAGACCTGGCCACAGGCCAGTCTGATGGAGAAAATTCCTCAGTTGAGGTTCCCTCTTCCCAGTATCTCTAGTTTGTGTCAACCTGACAAAAACTAATCAGCACATATAACATACATAGTAACTCAAACAAAAGATAACTATTATGGGACTCTATAGTTATCACATTTAATGAGTAACCACATGAGGCTAGGGGCTACCAAACTAGACAGTGTAGATCTGGAACATTCTCTTCATTGTACAAAGTTCTTTTGGACAATGTTGGTATAATAATGTTTCAGTGCCATATATACAGGTTGATTCCCCCCATTCAACAGATCACATTCCTTTCATTGACTCTCGGGGATTCCTGCCAGTAAATGGGTTAAAGAACACCCATTGTCTTCAAGTGTTTTGGACCTGCAAATACCATACAAATAAAACTCCCAGGCACTTAACCGCAGTCTTCTTTCCTTTTCATTTCTTAGAGCACTTTGCTCTCAGTTCTGCCCCCTTCCCATCTCCCACACAAGCTCTGTTTTTCCCACATCCACTGAGTAACTGTGGAGGAGGGCAGCTTCCCTCCCTTCACTGGGGTTTAGGAGAAGAAGCTTGCTGGGTCTCTGTTCCAGCCCTCACACTTGTGACTGTGACCCCACATTCCCTGGTCCTGTGACTTTATCTGCCTTCCTGCCTAGCATCCCAGCATCTTGCTCTGTGAATGGAGTGAAAATCCTAATGTCTTCTGTGGAGTCCCTTGAAGCTTACATAAGTCTCCTTCCTTGGATTCCCACAGCAAACCTGTGAGGTGAGCAGGTCAGATGTTCCCATTTTACAGTTATGGAGACTGAGCCTATGGAAGGCTAATGACTTGCTGGGTATGGTAGTGTGCTAGGACTGTCATAACATAGTACCTAACTAGGGGCTTCAAAAACAAGAAATTTTCTCTCAGTTCTGGAGTTCTCCCTTGGGCTTATAGAAGGTCATCTATCACTGCACCTTCAAGTCATCTTCCCTGAGTCTGTGTCCAGATTAGGGTCCATGCTAACGATCTCATTTAAACTTAATTACCTCTGTGAGGACACTCTTAGATAGAGTGGTATTGTGAGGTACTTGGGTACATCAGTGCTTCGACTTGAGTTTTGAGCATGGCACACAGTTCAGCCAGGCACACATCTAGCTGGTGGCCCTAACACCCAGGCCTCCACACATCTAGCTGGTGGCCCTAACACCAGGCCTCCTGACTCCATGTGTTTTTTTCCCTCTGCAGTGTCTCCACCCCACTCTCTGACCTTGTGCCTTGCCCTGCTGGCTCCTATTGCTACTCTGCCTGACCTTTCCTTTCCTGACCTCGCTGCCCATGCAGGCCTGGGCGTGGCAGAGGAAGGGCAGTGCCAGTGGGTGGGGACTCACATGTCTGCCAGTGTGTGCGTATGGATCTCCTGCCACTCAGAGAGTAGGAAGGAGCCTTCTCTAGAAGCTAAGGGATGATAGGCCAATCAGGAGCCTGCGCAGAGTGCAGAACTGCATTCTTTTGCTTAGTGGGAGATCAATGTAGAAGCACCTAAGTGGTCATTTGGACATCAGCCAAGTGAATAGAAGCTATTAAAGCACTTTACAACTTTTTCTTCAATAAGAATCTTTATAATTAACCCTACATGCGCGCGCACGCGCGCACACACACACATACACACACACACACACACACACACACACAGCACCCACTGGTTGGAGCATGATAAAGCAATACTCTGCCTAACCCTGCATGATTAGTAACTTTGGGTTCTCATGTGGGAAAGGCACCATCTAGTTTTGTACTAATGGTTATAACAGTTTAGTCCCAGAGGAAAAAGACATTCTTTCGTTAAAATAATTGGTATAATCAGATACCCGCTGTGTTTGGGGCCCTCTTAGATACTGGAAATACAAGGATAAACAAGCAAACTTAGATCTTTCTTAGAGTTGACATTCAAGAAGAGGAGAGACAGGAAATAGATGAGGCGAACACATCCCTCAGTGAAGGCCTTTCTGACTGACTTTTGAGCCAAGTGAATTTTGAGCAATTGATCCTTGGTTAAGTCCTGGATAAAGCAGGGTCTAAACTCTTGGGAGAGCTGGGCCTTCCAGGCAAAGGTAACAGTGTATGCAGATGCTCAGAAGAGGGAAGAGCTTATGTTGGCAGAAGTGACCTTGGACTGGTGAGACTGAGGAGGGGTGAGTAGGGTGGTAGGGGAAAGAGCCAAGTCTAGACTACATGACTAAAGGAGACTGTGGGTTCCACACCAGGAGTGGGTAGCTATTTGAGGGTTTTGAGGAGGAAACAGTATTTTTTATTTATACTTTCAAATAATTTATATATAATTTTGTGTGTGTATGTGTGGGGGTGCATTATATTTTGTGTGTGTGTTGTGTGTGTATGTGCACATGTGTGGGTGCATGTGCATGTGGAGGTCAGAGGACAACCTTGGGTGTTGTTCCTCAGGTGCCTTCTACCTTTTGTTTGAGGCTTCGACCATCACCAAGTAGGCTAGCTGGTCAGAGCCCCAGGGATCTGCCTCTCTCTGCCTAGCATCTCACCATTGCTGGGATTACAGGCATGCCATCCTGCCTCACTTTTTATATGGGTTCTAACTCAGGTCTATATGGGCTCTAAACTCAGGTCCTGGTGCTTTTTAAAAAAGTTTTTTTTTTGATTGATTTTCATTTTATGTGTATGACTGTTTTGCCGGCCTTATGTGTAAGTGCACCACAGAGACCAGAAGGGGGCATTGAATTCCCTGGAACTGGAGTTACAGATGGTTGTTAGCCACCATGTGGGTGCTGGGAACTGAACCCAGGTCCTCTGCAAGAGCAGCTAATGCTCTTAACCGCTAAGCCATCTTTCCAGCCCCCTTTCCCTGTGCTTTTGAGACACTCCCAAGCCCTAAAATATCATCTGTTTGTATTATGTTATATCATGTTTATGTATATAAAATGATACAATAACAGCTAGGGCTGGGTGTGTGTCCTGTGCATGTATTATTTCATCTACTACTTATACCTATGAAGCATGAACTATCAATGTCCTCTTATATGGAAGATTTGACTTGAGACCAAGTTCCTTTTCTAAAGTTGCACCACTTAGTTAGTAAAGGATTGGCCTGTTAGACCCAGCCAATAACGCTGCAAAGCTAGTGATCCCAGTACAGGGACTTTGGTGCTCTGCAGGGACCCTTACCAAGGGACACTATTGCTCTAGACCGAGATACAGAGGGAGAAAACTGTCCTCACAGAGGCTGTCTTCTATGTCTGACAGCAGTAAATCTCAGTGTGGGTATTTAAGACAATTTCTGCCTACTCTACATCTTGGGAAGAAACTTGCAGTCCACTCCCAGTAAGCTCCCAGGTCAGTTGTTTCCTAAACTGCAGAACCCAGTGCAAACGTGTGTCATTCACAAGACCCTCAGACCCATGAAGTGGCAAACTCACTGAAACTGCTTTGCTGTTCACCAGCCCCCAAACATAATTCCTCTCAAACATCTTTTTCTGCAAGCAGACCCTGGGGTGAGCTGTCCTATTGACCCTCCCGTGAGGATGATTTACCCTCAAATTTGTCAACTCTGGGTAAACACAAACCATCACTGACTTCTACTGCTCAGTCAATAAGAGGAGAGACGTGCTTCCTAGTGTGCGATGCTGGAGTAACCCATCAGGAGCAAAGAAAGAAATCTTGGAGCAGCGTCTCAGAGGTGGACTCTGGGTTTCCAGTCAAAGGAATTCCCTTTTCTCAGCAGGGAGGTAATTGACAGTATGGGAAACCAGCTGAAGAAGGAAGTCATGTGGATGCTTTCAACTTGGTTGCTGAGGATGGAAGGGATAAAAACAGATTTTGCCTGAGGTTCTGATTTCAGGACTGAGTTCAGACATCAAAGGCGGGTTGTCTAACCCCCACTTCCCCTTTGAAAGCCTAGGAGACCTGATCTGTGAACCCACTGGAGACCAGCACCTTTACTGCACAGCACTTTGGGAATTCCAGCAACCCATCTGGTGATAGTCTGACATTTGAAAGCATAAAGGGGGGGTAGTGTGGGAGATTCAGCCCGGGGCCATCATGTATGTGCCCTCATGTATAGTGGCAATCTCTTCCTGGCCATGTGTGATTATATCTCTTTATTGGGAGAGGCACCTTTTGTCTTAGGTGAGGGGAATCCTGGCTTCCAGGGGACTCTGTCTCAAAAAGACCAAAAAAAATTTTTTTTTCTAGAGCTCTTGTGTTCTAGGTACTGTCCTAGAAGGGCAAGTATGTAACTGATCAGTGTTACACATTTGACTAAGCTCTGAGAAGCTCGGTTTCCTCACTTTTACAATGAGTGTCTAGCTATTCTATAGATAAAGTTGTAGGAGTGCGTAAGCTAAAGACTAAATCACTAAGCATGTGTTGGGATCTGCTTAAGGGAGTAATCAATACCATTTATGTTCATTTTGTTGTATATATGGTATGTGCGCATGTGTGTGGAGGCCCCAGTTTGACACTGGATGTCAGTTGCTCTCTACCTTACATATTGAGGCAGAGTCTCTCAGTTGAACCTAGAACTCCATGATTTGATTGGTTTCTCTAGCCTGCTTGCTTTGAGGGATCCCCATCTCTGCCTCTTGCATGCTGGGATTAAAGGTGGACCCCATGCCTTCCTGGCTTTTACATGGGTTTTGGAGGATTTGAACTCCAGTCACCATGCTTGTACCACAAAAACTTTACCTGCTGAGGCATCTCTTCAGTCCGAGCATTCTTGCTACGGTACCTAGGGATCAGTGAGATGTACATTCTGGCTGGACAATAACATCTATGAGGAGGTGGTAACAGAGAAGGCTGAGGTCGCATCACCCAGATCCGTGATTGTGCACACTAGCGCACGTTGGACACTCTTGAGGTATTTGTAAGTGATACTGATGTCCGGCCCTCTGCCCTGAAGCTTCTGATTTAATTGGCCAGGCTGAGAAATGTAGACTCTTACGACCAAGCCTTGCTTGGACCATGAGCCTTGTCTGGAAACCTGTCTTGTCTGATCATCAGTGAGTCAGACGTGTGTTTGGCACAGTCACTAAGGAGCAGTGAGCGAGTGGCATCTTGGGGTTTGGGTTGACTTCATAAACCATTTGGATGCTGCCCTTCTTAGGGACCCAGAGCTCCATGAAGCAGTGTTTTGAACTCAGCAAAGTGGTGTGTTATGTTTATATTTACTGTTTTGAATCCACAGTAATTGCTAAGTATTGATTTAACACACCTATTCTGCCAGCTTCACAAGCTCCCCATGAAATCCTTTGCAGATTGAACTCAAATGAAGGACTTTTCCTGTTCAGAAATGAGTCCCATAGAGTTTTCCTTAGTTTTAATCCTGAGTGAGCTCTTCAACTGGGAGTCTGTGCAGCCATGTTTTTAATGAGTTTCCTATTAAGTTAGCTGTTTGACCTTCAAGTGTATTATTTTCATTGTTTTCATTTGATTACACCCAAGTCATTTTTCTAGAGGCTGGAGATTAGAAATAAAACAAACGAAAAAACGAATGCTACTTCCTGGCTGTCCTGCCTCACCCTCCTGGGTTTCCTGGAATTCAGTGTTTCCCAGTGCCTTAAATAATGATACTGGTACTAATTTTTTAAAGGGAGGAAAAAAGAAATTATATTGTGTTTAATACAGGTCCTTTTGAAATGAACTGGGGTGAGCCCTATCATTTATGTAGGCCATCAACAGCATGCATGTAGGCAGGCTTATCAAACCCTGAATAGCCTTGGATTTGACTATTGCAAAGGAATTGAATGACCTGTAACTTCTGACCTGCAGAGTCTTTTTTTTTTTTTTTTTTTTAATTTTGGTTTGGGGAATTTGTACTCCTCTCACCTCCATGAATTCTGACAGTGGGCTTGTGCGGTAGGTTGTCACCTGGGGCATTAACCTCACAAGGGTTTTGCCATTGATGGCTGTACTTTAGAGGAGTGGCACTGGGCCTGGAGAGATGGTTCGGCACTTAAGAGCACTGGTTACTCTTGCAGAGGACCTGGGTTCGGTTCCCAGTAGTCATAGGGTGGCTGACAACCATCTGTAACTCAAGTTCCAGGGGATTTGACACCCTCTTCTGGCCTCTGTGGGTATTAAACATATGGTGCATTTATATGCATGAAGGCAAATCACTCATATACATAAAATAAAAATAAAATAAAGGAGTGCTACTGGGGACTAAAGCAGGGATCTTGGTTGATAGAACTGAGCTTGGGGCTGGAGAGATGGCTTGGCGGTTAAGAGCACTTACTATTATTGTAGAGAACCTGAGTTCAGTCCCCAGCACTTGTGTTGAGCCATTCACAATGCCTGTACCTCCAGCTCTAGGGGATCTGATGCCTCTACAGGCATCTGCACTCATATGCACATACTCTTACATAGACACACATGCATTCACATAATTGAAAGTAAGAAATAGGGACTGGCAAGATGATTCATTGGTTAAAGCACCGGCTGCTCTTGTAGATGACCCAGGTTTAGTTCCCAGCACCCACATGGTAGCTTACAACCTTCTGTAAGTCCAGTTCTAGGGAATCTGCCACCGTCTTTTCTGGCTTCTGTGGGCACTGCACGTACATCATATACATGGAGTACTTGCATAGATGTAGGCAAAACAATCATACATGTAAAAAATTTAAAATATCTTTAAAAAAGCAAGAGGGCTGGGCTTGCTATAAGTCACTTCAGCCTTTGCAGAAGACCACGGGAGTCTGATGTCTGTGCAAGTTAGTGCATGATCCCCATAAACCTCTCTCCTCTTCCGGTCTCAGTGTAGAGATAGGCTCTTGGGGTTGGGGTTTGCCAATGCAGATCCCTAACCCTGGCCTCGATCCAGGCCTGTCTTCATTTCTTCTTTCTTGCCTCATTGTAGCAGTTGACACTTCCTCATGTGTGTGCTGCTATGTGCACTTATGATCTTTACTACAAGGCCCCAAGGTAGAGACCTTAACAGATGAAGAAATTGAGGCAGTGATAGGCTGAGTCACTTACCAAAGCTACCCTGATGGTAAGCATCAGAGCCTGGATTTGAACTCCTAGAGCCAGGCTCTTAACTACTGCATTGTGATGTCCCATGAGGCAGACTGGAATTGACAGTGACAAGGTCCTCCCTGGACTGGCTCAGGCCTATAGAGGGTCACTCACTGGCTACACTGGAGGGTGATAAATACTGTCTTGGCTTTCCTACCTTTGCTAGGTGACAGAGTGAGCTGAGCACCTGCAGCAGAGGGTTTTGGGGGCGGAACCAAGGCTGTCTGCACATCCCTGTCACTGCTGCAGTTAGGGTAGCCACTTTTTTAAAGATACTGACTAGGTCATCTAGAGCCCTTGCTTTCACATAGGGTAGTTGTCCTAGTTGCTAGGACTCCCTCTCTCTGTCTTTGCCTCTGCCTCTCTTTTTCTCTGGTGTGTGTGTGTGTGTGTGTGTGTGTGTGTGTGTGTGTGTGTGTGTGTCTGTTTGTCTGTCTGTCTGTCTGTCTGTCTGTCTGTCTGTCTGAGACAGAGCAGTAGAGGAAATGACCAGGTACATCTGACGAATGGAGCCCATTCAACTCAGTCATGCTGAGTTGCCACAAAAATACCCCCAAAGCGTAGCTGTAGTAGGGGACTGGAGTACAGTGGCCAATCCAGCCTGGTGCCCTTGAGTCCCTTCTCCCTCTGTATATCTTAGCCTTGTCCCTTGCCTTTCTAGGATTTGATATTGGGCCCCAAATAACACTTAAAATTTTGTCATAAGAACGATTCTTAGCGAGCCTTCAGCATCTTCTGCGATGGCACTTACATTTTTCTTTTTTGTTCTTTTTTTATTTTATTTTATTTTTTTGAGACTAAGTCTCTATAACCCAGGCTGGCCTTGAGCGGTCAGCAGGCCTCCTTCCTCAGTCTCTCCAGTGTTGGGATGACAGATATGCACCATCATCCCCCAGCTATGATTCTGTTCCTTTTCTTCTGAGTTCCCTGAAGTCCAGAGGGTGGCCTGGCTGGCATGCCAACCAACAGCATCCAGAACAAGTTTGGGTATATGGAAGACAATAGTGAGCAAAAAGCCTTCCATTGTCCAAACTTGGAAGACAGTGACTCAGTTCTGACCACCACACAGACAATGGGAGCTGCCAGCCTAGATGAATTTTCTCACCCTCGCTGCAGGGACTTTCTAGACTTCAGACATAAGAGGGTCATTTTGGGAAGCAGTCAGCCCCTGAGCTGTTTGCAGTTTAGTTCTTGGGAGGTGACAGACAATTTTCCTCTGTTTCTAAAATGGAAAACAAGTTCCCAGTTTCTGTGAGGATCTTCCTGGTCTTTAACAAAAGGGCGCCCTTAGAAGTGGAGAGGTACTTCTGTCAGAGGTTTGAGGACAGCAGTAAAAGTGGTGCTGTTCTTGGGTGGAAATGGCAGCATCCTAAACTAAGTCAGGAGCAGGCAAAGCATGTAGAGAGCTCTGACTAGCCCTGTCTTAAGCCCTTGGTCCTTTTGCTTTAAAACCAACAAACTAACCTTCCTCCCTTGAGAGTCCATGTAAACCAGGGAACCATCCTCCTTTTTTACAGGAAGAAATTCTCCATTTTCCAGAACCTTCTGCCCCCAGAGGATCCTGTAAATTGATACCAAGTCCACTCTCCTGCTAAATGGCCTAGTGTACTTGGCTCTAAAATGGCCAGTAGATGGTTAAAAATCCCAAGATTTCCTTGCTCATCAGCGTTACTCCATAGCCAGAGTGTTGTTTTTATAATACACATTTTTTTCAAGTTATATAAGTTGTGTTATTAACCTCAGGGGCAGCAGGAGGGAATTGTTAGGAGCCTCCTAATTAGTGTGTTTGCGAAAGCCAGACAATCAGAAGTCAGAAGTGGACTGTCAGACTGAACGTCTGATGAAATTCAGGTTTAATGTGGAGAAGCAGCTGTTGCTATAGCAACCAGTCCCCCTTGAAATGGAAAATGAACAAAAAACCAAGAAAAGTGTCTGGGAAGAAGGAAACCTCTTTGGTAGAAAAAATGGGAAGTGTCTGGATAGTTTATGGTATGCCAAAACAGTGGTTAAGAGTGCCTTATTAGAGCAAACCCAGGCCTGCTCGTTGAGTTCCATGCCTGCTTTCTTGAGGAATCTCTTCAGGCTTATTCAAACTCACCCCGTGTCTTTCTCCCTGATCCTCTAGGTACTAAAAGTCTAAACCATACAGGTTAGATTGGATTCTTTGGTAAGTTCTAGCCATTTCTGACTAGGAAGAACCTTCTGAGAGACAATGATTTACAGTGCTTTTGTATCCGCCTAACAGATATGTTTACATGCCATTTATAAAGTGGGGTGATGCTGATACAGGTTGAACATCCCTGATCCCAAAATCTGAAATCTGAGTTGCTCCAATATTCAAAACCTTTTGAGCAGAATGCTCAGATAGACTTCATAGGCTGGTAAGAAAGGATGTTCAGAAAAAAAACAAAACCAAAAACCTGTGAAGTAGACTCCATTTGACCAAAGAGAATCTTTGCTGAGCACAAATCCATGGAGGACGAATGGATGGGGAGAGTCATGGTAAAACGTGTTCTTCAGAGTTGCACAAACTTGGGTTCAAAGCCTTACTAGGTATCTGCCCAACAGCGATGCACTAGGACATGTATCAAAAGACATGGGCGAGAATGTGGCAACGGTACTCATAAGGACCCTCAACTGGAAACCAATGTCTATCCATAGTAGAATGGAGAAACCACCACAGTATAGCCACATGATAGGATACTCACAGGAGTGAGAACAAAGATGCTTCACTACATGGGACAACATGAATTATTCCCACAAACATTATTTTAGGTTATTGAAGTCAGATGCAAAAATTATATATATCACATGGACCATTTTTTAAAATACTCAGAAGTAGCAAAACTCCCTCCTCCTGATTGGCTCATATTCAACACATTTGTGACATTGGCTTATTTATAGCCCTGGGAAGATGGTTAGTGATAGATGCTGAAATGGGGTGACTGAAGGGTGCTAAATGTTGCTCCTTGATGCGAGTCATGCTCCTCCATTTGTAAGTGGGAAAATGTTGATACGTATCAAACATCCCTGACCTAGCAATCTATAATCTGAGATGCCCCAGCATCCAAAACCTTTTGAACACCAATGTGATATCATATGTGAAAAATCCCACACCATGCCCAAAGTTATTAAACTATTGGATAAGATTACCTTCAAGGTATGTGTATAAGGTGTTTATGAATAAGTGAATTTCAGGTTTAGACTTGGGTCCCCCAAGATACTCATTATGTATATGCAGCTATTCCAAAATCCAAAGAAAGCCTGCAACACCTTTGAGCCCAAGCACCTGGTCCCTGTACCTGTTTCACAGAATCATTGTGAACATTCAGTGTTGAGTACCTGGCATGCAGTCACTGGAGAGGGAAAGTTAACTATCGCTACTCTGGCTTTCTTTCTCTCTCTTCCATTGTTCTTGTTAATGTCTGGTCACCTGTCGGATGGCCCCAGAGCTTCCTGTGGGCATTTTCAGCCATGGTGTCTCATTTAAAGTTATCTTCTTATTCCCCGGCACCTGTCGGTACTGATGGCAGCACAGGCAGTCCTGTATGCTGCCTTCCTCATGCTGTCCCTTCCACCTGGCCTGTGATCCCCTCTCCCTTCAACTTCGTAATGTCTTCTTTAATTATCCCTAATGCCTTCCACATAGTAGGCACTTTATGCAGCTTTGTGGCTTTAATAAAACCCAGGCTGTGCAGCACAAGGACCTGGCACAGTGTGGTGGGTTGACTTAGGCTGACTGAAGTTTCTATTCAGGGCATGCAGTTTCCTGGTAGGCCTGGCATGTCAAGGGCCACAGTTTTCCTTACCATCTTGGTGCCACTGGACTTCTGGGTAAAACTGTCTGGCCAAGAGACACAGGCTTTCATTTTTTAAAAAGGAAACCCTTCCCAACTGGTGGAAAATAAGCTTTTGCTTAGTGACTAATAACATAAACACAGACAAGATTTCTGGGCTTATAAATAACCAGTTGTAAAAGTGCCCAAGGGAAGCAGCCCGTTTTGTGAGAAGAATGACCAGGAGTATCCCTACCACTTCTCCAATAGTGGGTTTAACCGTGGGCAAGGAGCCGCAGGCCTAGGGTGTGGAAGCTGGTCTTTCTTCACTGTAAATTCCCAAGACCTTATTCTTAGTTATTATGAATGCTGGACTGTTCTGAAAAAAATAATAGGTGATCGCTGGTCCCTTCCTGAGATTCTGTGGCAAGCATGCCATATCTTAAAGAGAGTTTGGCAGGGGAAGCCTTAGGGTTTTGTCTGGTTAGAGCTGCCAAGAGGGATTATGAGAACAGCACCTATTTATTGAGCACAGACTGAGGCATGGTACTGGCCATAGGGGAAGCTCACTGAACCCTGCTAATTTTTTTTTTTTTTTTTTGGACTTTTTGAGACAAGGTCTCCCTGTAGCCCCAACTGGCCTGGAACATTCTATGTAGCTCTCACAGATCTCACAGAGACCCACTATCCTCTGCCTCCCTCTCTAAGCATCAGGCAGTGCTTAGAGTGCATACACCACCATGCCGGCTGAACCCGGCCTCTCTTTATCAGCCTTGTTGCCTGATGAGGAGAGCCAGGTCAGGGGCATTGGTGTATGCTGATGGTCAGTAGAAGCTGAGGTTAGAATCTTCAGGCAGATTGCCCAGCCCTGTCGCATTCCTGCCCGTACTGTTTGTAACCATGGTGATTATTCTGAGCTTTGCTGTACCAGGTATCCCCATCGATAAAAAGAGAAGACTCGAAGGACCACAGGGCCTGGGCCTACACTACATGGTGCTGTTGTTAAAAAAGCCCTGGAGGCTTCAGTGCCAACTCTGATGAGTCATTAAGCTCTTCAGATGCAGAATACCAGTTGGCATTTAGCTCATCCAAGATGATACTCAGGGCTTGGCTGTGAACTTGAGATACCTCCTGCAGAGGATATGGATGGTGTCCCAGAGCCAGGCCTAGCCGTGATGAAAGTTCTGTGGTCCTGCTGTCTGCCGTGACAACTAGAGGGTGTTTTTATTACTTGGACATCGTCACTTGCATCCAGTGTTTTCTCTACTGAGTCCAGAACCCTACTTCTGGACATCAGTAGGAACACGAAAGTGTCCCAGTTCACCTGTAGAACCCTGATGGTCAAGGAACTAAGGGCAACAAAGCCCAGGTATGAGCATTTTCCTAACATTTCACCTGTTTAGTCATGGAACCCTTTTTTCCCAGGAGACTTTGCAGAGCCCATGCTCCAGGGAACATACCTGTGCAGCTGTTCCTCCATCCGCTCCTCATGCAGTCAGCAAGGGGATGACAGAGAAGGGTTGGAAGCCAATGGCGGCTGGGGGTGGGGTGAAACGGGTGGATTCATCCAGGGTGTATTTCAGAGGTCAGACCTACCAGCTGTACCCACAGAGGCTCTGTAGTGAAATATCACATTGGGCCGAATTGAAGTGAGTTGTGCTTGTCTCATGCCGCTAAGGCAGCCTTGGATAACGAGGAGCCAGTCTCCTGTCTGTGAGAGGCGTGCCTCTAGACCTTCCAGTGACAGTCTCTCCAGGGCTTGTGGCTTCAGCTCCTTTAAGGATACCCCACAGTCTAGAATGTGAGGTTCATATTTATTTTCATGTCAAATCACTTTCCTTCTTTCGACCTTCTCCCTCATTTTTAAAATTAGAAAACCCACTGCCTCCCCAGGGCACATCGCCCAGCCATTTTTGCAGCCTGAGCCACGCACGAGGCAGCCTCCCCACCTCCTAGTTTATAGTTAATGAAAAGTGCACACCAGGCTGAAATCCTGGCAGGAGCCGAGGTGGCTGGGTACAGCAAGGCCCGTAGACGCCAGTGCAGCCAGTTTTATCTGGCAGTCCCCTCTCTCCTCCTCCTGCCTCCCTACCTCCTTCCCCTTCATTTTATCAGAGAGGGTTGGCTGGACTGGAAGGAGCCAAAAAGGAACTGGGAGGAGAGTGAACTTCTAGCAGCCAGTGACAAGGTGTGGGAGGATGAGGGACCTGGGGCAGGTTCCAGTTCAACTCAGTTGCTCATTGAATGTGTGTATCTGTCTTGGTGCCAGGCCCTGAGGGTCCAATAATATTAAAATCAACAGTAACAGCCAGTGTTTTTGAATGCTGTAAGTATAGGCTTTTTGTTCTAAGCATTTAACATGCTGCTATCAATAAATTCTCCCAGCAGCTCTAAGAAGTGCTTTCTAACTTTATTCCTGTTTTACACTTGAAGCAGAAGCATGAAGAGAGGGGAAGGGGGTTAGCAATGTCCTGGAGTCATACGGCCAGCAAGAGACAGAAGCAGGAATCCTACCTAGGAATATCTAGCATCTTAACTAGTTTTAAGTTCTTTCAGCCTAAGCTCAGGGTCCAGGCAAAAGAAAACAGATATGAGACCAGGAAATAAATTGTTGGGGGACAACTTTGGGCCAGGATGTAAAAGGCAGAAGGTGTTAATGTGCAGATGAATTTGAGTACAGTCTTGGGGAGTTGGAGTTCCCTGGCAGGTAGGATAGGACAGGGAGAGGGGAGGCGGAGAGTGAAGAGCAGGGCAGTGGGAAACAACATCCGTCTATGTGACTGAGAAAATATAAGTGAATGCCAGTCCTGCATTGTTGAGTATTGGGACTGCTGGGAATTGGTAGATGCTGATGTGGTGGCGAGAAGTGGGCAGAGGGTGGGTCTAGGTACCCTCTGTGTCTTCCAGGAGGGATTCATTTCAAGATAGTTATTATTTAGTTTTGTCTTCACTCAAAGGCATCTTAAATGAAAGCACAAAGTATGTCCCTGGTGGTGGTGGAGTGGCTTTGACTGATGGTTCTGAGGACCTAGAATCTTCTCTCTTCCTTGGCTTTCTGTCTTCTGCCACTTTGTGTTGACCTCAGACACAAGGTTTGTGGAGTTTGATCAGCACTGCCGGTAGCATCAGAGTTGGGGAGAGAAGAGCATTGTGGGAAATGCTCTCTCTCGCAGGATGGAGGTTGGATGAGAGGAGAATGGGACTGAGGCAGGGACCCCTGCTCCATGGGACTGCAGCAGTACTGACACCACATCAGACTCTGGCTCTGTGGCTCCCCAGTTATGCTGGGAGGCAGAGCCAAGTTGTTCAGCCAGCTCTTTAAGAAGCTGCCTCCTTGAGAGTGGATCTGTGCTTGATCTTAGCAACCATGCTGCCTGGCTGCAGGCTCTGCAAATCTCAAGACCTCTGTAGGCCTCAGTTTCCTCCTTTTTCAGGTGGTAAAATTTCAAGCAGTCGTTGATAGTGTGTTAAGGGTAAAAACCGGGCCTCCCCTTCTACCTTTTTCAGGCAGTTTGTTGTTTGCTGCTGTCTGCTGTATAAGCCAGGCTCACTGACCCACAGAGCTCCCAGGGACTCTCCTGACTCTTATCTCG
The DNA here is from genome assembly GCF_000622305.1 of Nannospalax galili. Classification (NCBI taxonomy): domain Eukaryota; kingdom Metazoa; phylum Chordata; class Mammalia; order Rodentia; family Spalacidae; genus Nannospalax; species Nannospalax galili. Next base: position 5,548,976 of record NW_008346683.1, read on the forward strand.
ACTGCTTCCCAACGAATGCTGATATTATAGACACAAGCTTACTGTGTCCAGCTTTTCCATGATTTCTAGGGTTCTAAACTCAGTTCCTCACATTTGGACAGCAAGCACTTTACTGAGTGCTGAGTTGTCTCCTCAGCCCAATAGTTGTTTTGTTAATTCCCCACTATCCTCTCTGTAGAGAACTATGCCGACGGTGGAGCAGCGGGTGGGAAATGATCTTGGGAATGGGAATGGGGTCTGCAGAAAAGAACTATGTGTGTTTCCCTCAACTGTATAAGACAGGTCCAGGGCCAGGTGAGGCTACCATTGTCCTAAGTTCTCTTGAATGCACAGATTTGTGACCTGTCCCTTTTCCTCCCCACCCCAACTTGGCTCAGTGACATCTCTGAGGTCTCCTCCTCTCTCTCTGTAGTCATAAGCAAGCCTGCTGGATAAACAGGGTATTTGTTTCTTTCTCTCCCGGCCCCCCACAGTGTTCGAGAACAAAGATAAGATTGTGATCATCATGGAATACGCCAGCAAAGGAGAGCTGTATGACTACATCAGTGAGCGGAGACGCCTCAGCGAAAGGGAGACCAGGCATTTCTTCAGGCAGATTGTGTCTGCAGTGCACTATTGTCACAAGGTACAGCCAAGGCCTGGCCTGCAGCTTGGGCTATAGTGGGTTCTTCTTCTGTGATGTGATGCTCATCATTTTATAAAAGTGTCTGGTCATTGTGACATGCATGGAGAATTTATAGACTAGGAAGAGAAATCTCCCTTTTTTGAACCCCACGCTCTGTGTGTTTATGAGGGGGGGAGGTCTGTGTGGGTCTGTGTGGTGTGTCCAGGTGGGTTTACCTGTGCATGCATTTGTAGAGGCCAGAGGTCAAATGTCACCTGCCTTCCTCAGTCACTTTCTTATGTCACTTCCACCTTAGACTTTGAATGAGGGTCTCTCATTGAACCTGGAGTGTGCCATTCCCACTAGAACCACTGGCCAGTGAGCCCCCAGGATCTGCCTGTCTCTATCCCCCAGTGCCTGTCTCTATCCCCCAGGTTATTCCTGGATTTTATGTGGGCACTGGGGATCCAAACTCAAGTCCTCATATTTCCACAGTAAGCACTTTACCCACTGAACCATCTTCCCAGGCTCTAGACCCCACATTCTTAACCCATGTGAACAGTGTTTGACCTCTCTGTGGGTGGCAAAGGCACCCGCGATCTAGATCATACATTATTCTGTGTTTTATCTTCAGGTGTCAGTGGAAAGCACCACAGATGGAATTTCCATTATTTGAAGTGTGTGAACACGTGGATTGTATATGAATGGGACTTTCTGAGGCTCATTCCTTCTTCTTGTGAAAGCCAGGAATGTAACTATGTGAACCAAACTGTTTCCCGTGTTTAATTTAAAACCAAAGTCAGCTTCCCTGCTCTCTGTACCTCTCCTCCAAGAGACTTGTTTGTGCGCACTGCTGAATTCAGAACACCTTCCCCAGGGTTTGGATTAGCACAGGAGTGCTACAAAAACACATTGTTGTCCTCTTCCAGTCAGTGATTGTGAAGCTATTAGAAGCTGTCAAACAGAAAGGAAAATAAACAGCAAAGAACAACCATAAACAGGCCTGTAGGTTTGGGTTTGCAGCACCGCAGCACCCACTCCTTGTTATGTATCCTCACAGCCCCTGCTCTGCCCACCCACTCCTAAAATGATAACTTCCTCACAGGCCTGTTTCACGTGGAGTAGTGTCGGGCACCCACTCCTCGTTATGTATCCTCACAGCCCCTGCTCTGCCCACCCACTCCTAAAATGATAACTGAGTCTTCAAGACACTTGAGCAGGCCAGGTGCTACTGCCGGGTAGACCCCCCCCGCCCCCAGTCCATGGGTGCCCTCTTCCCCTTTAAGCTGGCTAGCTGCTCAGGTTGTTCAGTTTCCCACCCTTGCCAGACAGTTTGCCTGAATGAAAAGGTCACAGAGTATGACGGTCACCAGTGGCTCTGGTCTCATTGGCCTTCAACCACGCCTCACTTTTCACTCAGCCCTGAGTCCTGCTGAGTGGAGAGGAACTTTCAAGTCTTTCCAGCACGAGGGATGCAGACAGACAGACATGGCAGGCAGGCAGACATCAGGGAGGCAGACAGACAGACATGCAGGCAGGCTGGCCCTAGAGCTCCATGCTCTGACGTCCCCAGCTGAGGTCTGTTGCTTCCCTGGAACCCCATCCCAGACAGACAGGGTCTGCGCTGCCTGGGATTATATTGCTCTCACAGCGGAACTGCATTCCGACAAAGAATCCCCCTGCTGGTTTACAGGCTCTGGGGGAGAATGGATTCCAGTCATTTTTCCCTTAACCACACAGCAAGTGACTAATGCTCTCCTGTCGCTGGTCGCTGTCTGGGGAGCGTCCTGACAGTAAGAGCAGGCCTGAAGGATGGAGGTGCAGACCACCGGGGCTGGTGCATTTCTTTCATCTGTCAGACGTTTCCCTCTGTTCGGCCTCCCCTAAGCTCTGTTTCTGTCTCTGATTTTATCCATTCATTCAGCTCTCTCCTTCTTCTCATTGCAGAATGGTGTGGTCCACCGGGACTTGAAGCTGGAAAATATACTGCTGGATGATAACTGCAATATCAAGGTAATAGGTGGGGTCTGGGTGTTGCAGCATGGTGTGGTTCCCTGCTTCAGGCTTTGATCTGGGACTAAGGTAGCTACTTCCTTTGGTGGGAGGTCAGTGCAGGAAAGACTCCTTGAAGCTCTCAATTCATTTAAGTTTAATTCAGCAAGAATTAATGGCTCTCCAACATGTCAGGCATTGATCTTCCTGATGGGTTACAAAGAGATGACTGACATACAGTCCCTGTGCCTCATGTACAATCTGTAATTATCACCACAAAAGTAACTTGTGTACTTCATACGTGTAGCATATGTATTTCAATTCCCATTTGCCTGATAGTCCCTTAAATTCATTCTTCAGACAACAGAAGAGATAGGCACTGTTTATTTTACAGCTCACATATAGATAGGGAAACTGAGGCACGGACAAATCAAGGAGTTTTTCTGGAATAGCAGTGGTATGTAGACAAATTGCAGTTTGAACCTCAGGTGCTCAAGTGCCCATCGTATAAGGAGGGCCCCAAATTATTATAAACTTAGATTTAGCCTATTTGTTTGTTTTGAGGCAGGATCTCATGTAGTCCAGGCTAGCCTCATGCTTGCTATGTAGCTGAGGATAACCTCGAACTGCTGATCCTCCTCCCTCTGCCTCCTAAATAGGTATTGTAAGTACACAGCACCCCACCTGACTTAGAGCTCTTTCCCTGGCCACCTTTCTGTGACGTCCTATCCCACATCTCTTCTCCTTCCTCCCTACCTTCCCCCTGAACTAGTCATGGATCTGGTAGCTAGACCAAAATGATGGTGGTGTTTGCTGTTCAGAAAGGGTGGAATGGTGGTTAGAGACATGGCTCAGCACAGGCACCTGTAACTCCTGTTCCTGGAGATCTAACACCCTCTTCTGGCCTCCTTGGGCACCTGTGCTCTCACATACACAGATACAGACGTATACACATAATTAAAAATAAAATGAGTCTTTAAAAAAAAAAAGGAAAGAGTGAGTGATGGAGTTCACTTTTATGGGAAGTATTATTGCTGGCTGCTGCCAGACAGGCCGACAGGGTTCAGGGGCCTCCTGGGAAGCACTCTGAATGTCGTTTAGATCATGTCTGCAAAATAAGCAAATATGATTTCAAAATAAACAGAGCTCACGGCACGGGTTTCATAATGAAATGGCCTCAGTACTCCCAGCACTGTGGGAGCCCTCCAATTGGACACTTGTGACGTGAATGACTTATCCCTGATCTCCAGACAAGACGGGAGCAATCTCACACCTTCCTTTATTGTTGCTGTCAGTTGAAGGGTTCATGATGGGATCACTTCCTTCCATGGAAGGATGGAGCTGTTTCAGGGTTTGGGTTCTGTTCGTTGATCATTGGGGCAACTATTAGTCACCATCATCCTTTGAGAGGTCCTTAGAAGACACATCCCCATGACCTCTTATTTTCACATAGTGGTTGACCTTGGTCACATACTTCTGTGTAGTCCATACAGCAAGGAGGAAATGATTGGTCAAAGTAGTTCTCCCTAGGAACAGGAAGTGAAATCTCAAGGTCTCTCTCTTTCTGGCAAAGTGGCTGGATTATTTTAGAAGGCACCCTGACTATCAAGTTAGAAAATTCTGGACTGAGGTTTATAACTCAGTGATGGAGCACTTGCCTAACGTGTGAAACCCTGGGTTCAATCCCTAGTACCATGAAAGAAGAAACTTCTGGGCGGTAGAGCTTATTCATTAGCTGCTTGACACTGGGAAAGCCAAAGAGCTCTGTTTCTTCAGCTATAAACAGGGGTAATGGTAACAGCTACAGGCTTGCTCTGGAGTCCGAATGAGTGCTTCTCTATGTTCAGAGTTATAAACTGTTAGGAGCCCTGTGTACATCTGCTCCAGCTATGAGTAGTGGCTTTGGAGTCGGATAGCCTGAGCATTTTGTGTCACCTCTGCCACTTGCCCATCCAAACTTAGTTTCTCCTGTCAAGCAGGAATGCTCTGTTTCTGGGATTGATTTATTCATTTTCTTGGATGAGTATTTTCTGAGCAGTTTCTATGGGTAATCCCTACTCTTGGGGCATCAGTACCCAAATGTGAAAATTTTAGCTAATGAGCTAGTCAAAGCAGACAACGTTGAACTATGCCTATCCTGGGAGGCTGGCTCTGGAGAAGGAACTGAATGGGAAAGCCGGCTGCTGGGTAGGTGCTAGGTTCTTGGGAGTGGTGGTCACCCTAGCTGCAGGATTGTACCCTGGCCTTCTAAGGATTTTATATCATCCATTGACCTCGGTGGCTGTCTCTGTAGATTCTTCCTGCCACCTGTTGCCCAGAACTCACAGAACTGAATGTAGCCTGTACAGGGCCTGGAATGTGAGCCTCTTGCCTAGAGATTGGGTTCTGTGGTTCAGTGTGACCTCTTGGTCCTATGATGTAGTCCCATAGTGATAAGGCGCATAGCTTTCTGTAGAGTCATAGAATTCCCTAATAGAGAAGAAGAATGGTTAGAATTCTGAGAGCAATTGTATAGGGACAATGGGGCAGGAGCCTGGAAGAATGACTCATTTGCATGCACAATAGGGCAGCTCCTGGGGACCAGGTTTTCAATCTGGGATCCCATGCATTTTGTAGGCAAATAGCATACACATAGCACTTTACAAAAATTAAAATTTGATTCTATATTTCTCTTTGTCTTTTTCTTAGGACTCTCTGCCCCTGGCAGGGTAGAAACACAAACACACACACACACACACACACACATACACACACACGTCTAGTCTTCCCATTTTTTGTTATTATTTATTGTTTTCTCTATTGTTTCAAAGAATCTGACTAAAATCTGAAATTCTAGAGTTCAAAAGGACTTCTTGAAGGTTGTTTTCCAACCTAGAAAGTCTAAGTGATGTGTACAAGGTCTTGACTCAGTAGCTTGTTGTGTCTTTGTTTCTCCAGAGTGTCCTGTGGTGCCTGGCACACTTAGGCATTTAGAACTGTTTGATTTTGAAGCAAAGCAGTGAGAGCCAGGATTAGAACTCACATGTTTGACTCCCAGGAAAATTCGCTTTTCATCATCTCACACCCACTTCTAAGGTTTTTTAAAAAATGGATGTCAGCTGGTGTTGATTTGTCTTCCGGCTGTGTAGACTTTGCTCTTCCTGACTCAGCATTTTGTGGAAGCATATTTAGAAAGGACAGTTGCTGACAGAAACAAGCAGACACATGGCCACAAGCTGGCCTCTGTGTGCATAAGAGCCCAGACCATTGCTGCCTGGACCCACGGGACCATGAGTGCAGATGTGCTACCAGCCAAGTGGATGTGAACAGCAGGGTCCTCTTAGAGCTCCAGAGGCCTTTCCCATTGTGCGTCCATATGTCCATGTTTAAAGGGAAGAGGACAATGGCCTAGGAAGTCTCTGATGGGGCTTTAAACTTGTCACATTACTGCAATTTTGGTGTGAGCCATGTAGCCCATTCCTCTTCCCTTCCCTGCCTGATGTTGATTTGCAAAGAGCACATCTGGCACTGGAAATTATTTATCTGGCCATGGTGAGAGGGTGCGGTTTCTAAAAATATTCACACAGTCAGTCGGCCGAAGGAATGAGTGCGATGCGATGTGCCGCTTCGGGTTGCGTTCCATCCTGTGTGGAAGTATGTACTAAAATAGCACCCAATATAGCATTAATTTGCAATTAATAAAAACGGGCCAGATTCACATCCCACTCTCTGGGAGAATGGAATGCTGACAATTCCCATAGAAGGCTCCTGTAAAAAATGCCTCCCCAAGAGGAGAGGGCCAGGTGCCCAGGTCAGCTGACCCTCTCTAAGAGGGCTGGGAATCTGCTGAGTTCCCAGGGCTCAGGGTAGAGGGGCAGAGGGGAGATGGCCTGGTGTCCCTGGTGACAATGGCAGCAAGCCTGCTGTAGATAGAAAAAACAGCTTTGAATGGCCAGAGACAAGATGAAATAGAAATCTCTGCAGCTTAATAAGACTGAGGCTTGGGATCATGGGCCTCTGTACTTTGATTAGATGAGATGAGTGTGAGAACTTTGCCTTCGTGCGTTAATCAGCTCATCTGTTCATTTATCCATTGTGTGTGCATGTGTGTGTATGTGAGGGACATATGTATCTCTATATGCCTGCCTACATTCATTTGTCTATTCATCCAGCAACTGAATATCTACTACAGACAATATTTATTTAATCACAAAATATTACCAAGTATCAAATAGCATGTAATTATTCCTAGACTGGGTGTTGGGAATTTTATACTGAGTCAGATGGCCAGGTACCTCATCTTAGAACTCAGAATCTGACAATTGTTGAACTAACAGTGATAAAGAGCCTCCAAGAGGACTCAGAAGTTTAAAAAAAAAAAAAAAAAAGATAAGGTACTTTCCCTTGTGGACTTGGAATTCCAGCTAGGGCTGAAAGCACTAAACTAAGAAATACATGATAAAATTATGTGGTGAAGGAGATCTGGGCAGAGTGGGGATGGAGCATGGCAGTGCTGTTCCAGCTGGTGGCGCTGTTCCAGCTGATTGGTCAGGGAAGGCCTGTTTGCATTGTACTAGAGCTCCTCAAATCCACCGAGCTCTCACATAGGTTCCTTCTGTGTGAAACGCCCTTTCCACTCTTTGCCCCCATCCTTTGGGGCTCTTCTTCCAGGAAGTCTTCCTTGTCCCTTGGCAAGTCCAGTGCCCCCATGCCATGGGTTATAGATGTGCAGAACAGAAAGAAGTATGTCTATCCAGTCTGATGGACCAGAAAGCCCTTGTGGAGGAAGTAGTGACAGAATGGTTGAAGTCTGGGGAAGAGTTTGATGGAAAGGACGATGATAACCGTCTTTCTGGAGGAAGGACCACAAGTTCAGGAAAGGGCATGGAGGTTCCCCCATAGCTCATGATAAATGTGGCTGCTTCCAGACCTCTGCCTATTCCACTCAAATTCTTCCCTTTACTGCCACCCCCAGATTGTCCTCTTCCTGGGAGAGGTCACCTGAGGGTCCTTTGGTCCTCTCTCACTTTGAATGCAGTTGGCCCACAGACAGATTTCCCTAGGAGAGAAAGTCTGTAAGTGCTGATTGTGGTCGATGGCCAGGCTGAGTGCATTGCTGCGGCCAGAGCAGCCATGTAGGATGCTGGAGTTGTGTGTGCAGTTAAGTGGCACGGGTTGTGCATTAGTGTCCCTTGTGAGGCTGCATGTGTCATACCCTCTGTTAGCTTCTCCAGCTTGTGCGTGGCTGGTCATTTCTGGTCTCAAGAGGCTGTGTGAGCTTAGATCTGAAGATGAAAGTCAGCCCCTTTCCTGCTCTTTGTTCCACTTCCCACCTTCCTTCCCAGCTGAACGGGGCTGAGGCCATCCTGGGTAAAACTGCAGTAACTAACTCCACAGCCAGAAAGGAGCGATGGAGTGTGTCTTCCTGCTTGGAATCGCTATCTTCCCTGAGTCTCAGAAAGCCCATTCCCTGTGAACAATAACATCCCTTGATGTGGGGCTTAACAGCCAGTCAGGATGGCTCTACACAGGCTGATAGGCAAGCCACTTTACCAGCTGGTGCCTCAGTTTCCTCATCTGCCAAGAGAGAATAATGATGAAACCTTTCTCCTAGGACTATTATGAGAACTTCATACATCAGTTTATCTAGGGCTCCCAGATCAGTGTCTGGCTTCTAATGTTGCTGCTACAGTTGTTAGAGTCTTAGATTACTCTGAATCTGACCTTGATTTTTACAACACTGGTTAGTGCTATTCCAAATTTATTTCCTAGTAAAGGCAACTGAGACTCCAAAATGTGAAATCATAGAAGCTTTATTATTGAAGGCCTGCCATATGCCAAGCATAGGCTAAGCACTTGCCATGTGTCTGTTCCTTTGGGTTCTCAGCATTCCTTTTGGATAGATTACAGTGTCACCATCATCCACAATTTACAGATAAGGAGACCCAGCCTCAGGAGGGCTGATGTGCAAGTGAGTTCCCTGGGGACTCTTGTTAAAAATGCAGATTCCCTTCTAGTGGGCCTGAAGCAGAGCCCAAGAGTCTTTTTAAAGACACTCTAGAGTGATGCTGATGATGCTGGCCCAGGGACCAGACAGGAGTTGAGTAGGACCAATTAACATGCCTCCAGTTAGAACTGGGGTAGGATTGGAACTCAAGTACTTAAGCCCTACATGCCCTGTTTCCATCCTGTGATGAAACCACTCATATGTTTCATCCACAGGTGACATTACTGTCTTAACTCTGTAATCGGCTTCTAGGGCTTTCAGTTCTGAGTTTGCCTGTCAGTGTCATGGAGGTGACTGTAATTTATAATCTCCACTCCTTTGAACAACTTTCTAAATAAGAGTTCTGAGTCCATTTTGTAGATGGGCAAGTTGAGTGACCTGTCCCAGTTATTACCTGGTAAGGACAAGGTCAAGTTTGACCCAGGTTCTCATGACTCCGAAGGCTCTGATCTGTGAGTACATGGTGCTTCCTCCCAGACACTGCAAAGGACTGTTAGAAATTCCCACTTATCATTCTTATCACCAGCTTCCTTTTTAAGTAGTTAAAATCAACAAGCTGATTCTTCCTTTTTCAACAGGTGAGGTCATTATTCACAGTGGCCCTGGGGTTAATCCTTTTTTTATGGTGGCAAAATATTTGTAATGTAACCTAAAACCTACAGTACTTGGGGTACTTGGATGTCTAGCACAGAGGCAGGGGGCATCCTCAGTGTTATGGAAACATCCCAGTACCCATCCATAGACCTCTCTCCCCTTTCACACCTGGATTTTTCTTCATGCCCATTGCGTTCTTGCCCCCCAGCCCCAGCCCCTGGCAACCACCACCACTCTACTCTGTCTATATGAATTTGTCTACTCTAGGGACTGCATATAAATAGAATCAGGCAATGAGTGTCTTTTTGTGCCTGGCTTATTTCACTTTGCACGTGTCTTCAGGGTTCACCTGCGTTGAAGAGGGGTTAATCCCTCTGACATGTGAGTGAACACTTCCTAATTTATCTTTTTAACTCTCATTTTTACTTAGCAGGGCACACATCTAGGATTGGTCCAGATTAAAGACATGAGTCTTGCCTTCTCTGATGCCTTTTCAGAGCCAAGGCTGAACTGCAGAGCTCAGTGTAGGGATGGAGTGTGATCTTGATCCAACATGAGGCAGGACTGGACAGTTCAGCACCAGCCAAAACCAGCAGCGAGGTCCCTTTCTCCAAAGCTTTAACAGTGTGTCAGCAAAGAGCTACTCTAAAATCAAAGCTGGAGGATCACCTGGAAACACAGCCAATGCTCTGTTATAGAGAGACTGGACAGCTGGGGAGACCCTGGGTGTTGGGCTTTTCTTCATGATCTTCAGGACAACTTAGGACCTTGAACCTTCAGTAACTTCATTTCCAGAGCAGAATACAGGATTGCCATTATTCAGGTCTCTTTCATATGGAGATCAATTCTAAGATGTGATGGTTTTTTTTGGCTGTTTAAATTTGACATTTCACACATTTCCATTTTTTCTCACATTCTTCATGGATTTTGCTTGTTCTTAGGCTGTTTGACGTGGTATTTTTATTTAGTTCAGGTCACTTTCTGCAGTGGTATTTATTTGGAAAGGAAGGTAGTACTATGCATAGAAGATAAGCTCAAGTAAAGACAATAGAAACCAAATAGCGTTATTAAATTCTAGCTTGATGTTAGTTTTCTGGCACCAGCTGTGAGCCCAAGGCCCGTTCTTGTTGATAAGTGTGGAGATGATAAGTTAGACCGTTTTAGCTCACCCAAGGTCACCTTCCTGAATCATTTCAAAGGACTGAAAGAAAATCCAGAAAAGAATGAATTCTTCATTTTGTGACTCAAATTAATTTACTTTCAGGACTCTTTGTTAAACTTCTGTGTTCCTTCCCTATTGACAGTCCCTGGCGTTGGGATAAAGGTGTCTCAAGTATCATGAAATACATTACATACCAGTTACTGTCACATCCATTTTATGTACTTCTTAATCTTCACCATGGAACTGCAGGAGGTGATTCTCACCCCAATTTTACAGATGAGAAAACTGTAGATTCTGAGTGAGTTCATAGCCAGTGGCATCACCTCACATAGCGATAGTTGATATAAGCGCCATGCTTATAAAATCCTAGAGCTGAAGTCCTTTTGAATGGCTCAGGGTCTGAGAATGCTGTGTGTGTTGATTAATATTGCCTTTCCATTCAAGTGCCAAGAACATGGGCTAATCTAGATTTCTATTCATCTTGTGTCCGCGGCAGTGACAGTTTTACAGGGAGAGGCTGCTGAACATCAGTCTGCGGGGATGGGAGTGGGCGGTAACATAAACACATCCGAATGGCTGCACAGCAATCAGAGATGCGCAGCCTGGGTGAGAGCTCCTGGGGTGCGGGTGTGCTCATACATGCTCCAGCTCCGAACCCCAGACAGCACCGACGCTGCTAAGCGTGTATCTCCCTGTGCTGTGGTTGAGCTGTGCGGGGTGGCTGCAGCCAGAGGGAGGCTCAAGTCTCTACAGCTGCAGCCATCCCATTCCTTTTCTGATTGACAGGGCACACTTCATAAAGCTTCCCACCAACTTCCTGCGAGCAAGTCAGGGGCCTTGATAAGCAAGGAGAATTCAGAGCAATTAAGTGCAATCTGAGCCCCAAGAATGCCTTTTTCTGAGGGTGGTTGTGCACCAGCTGCTTTCAATGACATTCCATTCATTCAAGTATGACTTTTACAAAAATAGGCTCATTCTAGGGCCTTCATTCAAAACGGCCTCTGCAGCATTCAGCTTGAGCTGCTCACTGGGCATGTCGATCACCCAGCTCATTGCTAACCCTCCAATGGAAATTGGGTTGGGAAGGGCAGAACACAGTGGGGTCAGCTTGCAAGGCTGGCTGAGACTGAGACCATCTGAAATTTGGAGATTCTCCCAGGGTAGTGAGGCAACGGGGCTTGCAGTGTGGGAGGGGCATGGCACATTGCTGCCCACTTAACATGTCTTCAGATGCCTAGCTCCCTACACCTGTCTCCTGTGTAAGTGGAGATTTTTAAAGAAAACTTATTTTTATTTTATGTGTATGAGTGTTTTGCATGCATGTACGTGTACCCATGTTATGAAATGCTCATGGGAGCTAGAAGAGGGCATCAGATCCCCCTGGAACTGGAGTCATAGACAGTTGTTAGCCCTCATGTGGGTGTTGGGAACTGAACCTGGGTCCTCTGCAAGAGCAGCCAGGGCTCTAAACTGCTGAGCATCTCTCCAGCCCCTTAAGTGGAGTTTTAAAAAAATTGTGGTAAAATAGCCATAACATAAAATGACGATTTTTTTGAACATTTATAAAATTTAAATTTATTCTTAATTTTTAAATTAGCATACAAAGTATTAGGAGTCATGACATTTGGTATAAAATACATTCATATTTTTATATAAATACAGGTTTTGATAGGATTAGATTAGAGAATGCAACAGTGCTAGGTAATTGGAAATTGTTCAGTAAGTAGTAATTAGGTTTACTATTATTATTTTGTATTACCTACTAATATCTTATGCTTGTCAAATATAATGCCTGTTTTGGTGACAGGTATTTCTTGGTGAGGGGCAGGTGCTAAGCAGGGGATGATAGAATGATGAGGGCACATGTGGAGCCTGTCACAGGGGGCTCAGTTTGGTAGAGAACACAGATATGTATATATATAGTGTGCAGATGTGTATGTGCTCATATGTATGTATATACTATATACAGATACATTATATATATCATCTATCTATTCACCTACCTACCTATCATCTGTCTTTCATCTATCTAACAGTGTTGCTCTATAGGATAATATATAAACCCATTCAAGAAACCAAAGAAGGGAGTAAGTCCAGCAGTGTGCAATACAATGAGAGCAAGCATAGGTAAGACTTTTACACAGAATTTGCAGGTTAGGAAACACTAGGCATTCTGAATTTGAGGTCCTGCCTCAAAATAGCAAGTGAAAAAAAGGCTAAGGCCTTGGGTTTCAGCCTCAGCACTATACAGGGGAAAAATAAAGAGATAAGGGTTGGAAGATGTAGCTCAGCCTAGCATGCTGCCTAACATGCACTAGGTCCTAGGTTCAACCCCCTCAGTATAGCAAAAACAAAACAGTCACTTTCTCTTACCTGAGATTTTACATTCCATGATTTTATTTACCCACTATGAACCAAACATACTATATTGGAAGATCCCAGAAACAATTTATGTGTTTTAAAATGTATACCATTCTGAGTGACATAACAGTTTTATACCACCTCGGTCTGTCCTACTGGGAAGTGAATCATCCCTGGGTCCATTGTATCCACCTTGTGTATCCCACCTAGCAGTCACTTACTAGCTGTCTTACTTACCAGAATGACATCTGTTCAAGTGAGCTTATTTTATTTAATCATGACAGTTGTAAGAATAATATTGATGCCCATTAATTTTATTGTAGTATATTATTATAATTGGTCTGTTCTATTATTATAATAAAACAGAACAATGATAAGAGATAAGCAAAAATAATATTATTGCTAATCTCTTATAGTTTGGGGGTTATAAATTAAACTTAGACATGTATATATAGAAAAAAAAATAGCATATGCAAGGTTTGGTACTCTCCAAGGTTTTAGGCATCCTTTTGTGACTTAAAACATCCTCCTCAGATAAAGGGAGTCTACCATGTACTTTAATGCTTGTCAGAAACATTAAGTTGGTGATTTTTGTGGAAGCTGTTATTGGGGTATTGTGGTTTGAATGTGAAATATCCCCCACAGACTCATGTATTGAACAGGGTCTCCAGCTAATGGTGCTGTTGAAACTTGCTGGAGGAAGTGGGTCACTAGGGGTGGGTCTTGAAGTTTTTGGTCCAGCCCTACTTCCTGTATGCTTTCTTTTTCCTGAATGAGGACACAGTGTGAAGAGCCACCTCAGGCTCCTGCCCGGTGCTTCCCTTGCCGTGATGGACTCTATCTTCTGAATTGATAAGCCAAAATAAGCCCTGTCTCTTTGAAGTTGCTTCTTGGCAGGTGTTTGGTCACAGCAACAATGAAAGTAACAAATACACATGACAAGTCTCAATTAAAGCTTAAAATAGAGAGGCCGTACAAACACAGTTTTACACAATAGAGCATGCACTGTGAAGTACGGCAGAGCTGGTATTGGGTGTTGTGGACTGCAGTGGGAAACACTAGTTCTTTGATGCAGACTCAGGACTGGGGAGACAGTGGTGACCCTGGCGGCCTCATCTGCTGTGGGTGATGTGAATCAGTTTGATGACGCTAGCAATTTAACTGCAACGTATCTTGTGTATCTTGCTTCTCTGTAGATTGCTGACTTTGGGCTTTCCAACCTGTACCAGAAGGACAAGTTTCTGCAAACATTTTGCGGGAGCCCACTGTATGCATCTCCTGAGATTGTCAATGGGAGGCCTTACCGAGGGCCAGAGGTGAGCAGACTGCTGGTGTTGGGGGCTGGGGAGCTGCAGGGAGAAGGAGGGAGGCAAGAACTAGGTCTTAGAATTTTTCTAAACGCCCCAAAAACCAAACAGAGAAAACTTGCTTTTGCGTGATTTATAAGGGCATTCATATACAGACCTGGGAGAAATTTTAGAAAGTCTTAGAAAAGCCTAAAAGAGGAAATAAAGATGCCTGCAAGTTCCCCACCATGGGATAGCCACTTATAGTTTTTGTGACTTTTCTTTTAGGCTTTTTTTCCCCCCAAGGTAGTTCTCTACATTTCAGAAATAATCAAGATCATCTAAAACTAAATCAAGATCAAGTTAATAAAGGGCAAGCTGTACATACTATGACACACATAGACGTGTGCATGTCTGCCTTTTTAAAATTTAAACTTATGTGGTGACCTCTTCCAAATTCATTGTTAAAAGTATGATTTGGGGAGCTGGAGAGCTGGCTCAGCAAAGAGAGCCATCTGCTCTTTCAGAGGAACTGGGTCTGGTTTCCAGCACCGACATGACAACTGACTACTGTTTGTAACTCCAGTTCCAGGGGATCTGATACCCTCCTCTGGTCTCCATAGACATTGCGTGCATGTGGTACTCTTACATACATGCAGATAAAACATATACATAAAATAAACCAAAAAAATTTTTTAAAATATAATTTGTAATGACCACATACTATCTTGCTTTATGCATATACTGCAATATATTTAATAATGTCCCTGGCTTTAGACATTTAATTATTCTCTAGTATAGCAAAACAAACAGAATAAAGACAACCCCTCTCAATCTTTTTTGCCCCTATTTGTGACAGCATGTATATTTAAGGAACTACACTGTAATGGCCTCATCTCTTTCACAATAAGTATATTTCTTTTTTAAGAAAAATTTATTATTTTCTATTTTATGTGTATGAGTGTTTTGCCTTCCTGTATGTAAGGGCACTTGTGTCATGCAATGCCCACACAAATTAGGAGAAGGCATCAAATTCCCTAGGAACTGGAGTATTGGACGGTTGTTAGCTACCATATAACTGCTGGGAATTGAACCTGGGTCCTCTGCAAAAACAGCCAATGTTCTTAACGACTGAGCCAACTCTCCAGCCCATAAATATATTTTTTTAGGTGCCCTAGAAATCTTCTAGGGCCACCATAAGATAATGCACCTTTGAAAATGTTGTGAGTTAGTGAGTACTCACTTGCAAGAAGATGGTTCACTTTTCAGAGACGTTCATCCGCCCAGTACCCTTTAAATAGCAGCTGCTCAGTGTGTGGAAATGTTTTCTTCCAAATATTTATCTGTTTGAGAGTGTTTTGGGGGGCAGGGCTGGAGATGAAGGGAAGAATGCCAAGGTCTACTAGCAATTAAGATGAAGAGAAAGTCTTCAAAAAATAAGAATGTAAGGGAGGAGTGTAGGATTCAGTTTAGTAGATGATAAGTGCTTCTTTGATGGTCTGTGTCTGAAGTTATAAGCTGGCATCTGGTCTAACCAATAGACTTGCTATATTTGGTCACATTCATCTCCAGAAAAAAAATCAAATGAACATTTAATAACTGGGAGATGTCACAGAAAACTATGATTTCTGGCTTCTCTATAAATACTAAATGCTCCAGCAGTACTGGGCCTACATTTCTACATGGTAGTAAGGAGCCAAGGTTGCCTGCCTAAGATGGGTGGATGCACTCAGTAATTTGTTTCTGTCCCCAACATTCCACATTGCACCCCAAGTTCTTTCTTACTTTGCTCATGTTTGTTGTCTCATAATTTTGGAACCTTTAATCCCTTTGAAGAAATAAACGGAGGAACTGACTCTTGTGCTAGGAATGAAGGGCCTTGCATTCCATCTTTACCTCCATGAGTTAGGGGGCTTCTGGGGAAATGGTGGTCTCTATTCCTTTCTTGTTTGTCAAATGGGGCTGGAAATAATCAAGGCCCTACCTGTCTCACAGAATTATAATGGGGACCAACTGTGTTGCCATTGTGTCTGGCTGTGGTGGGAGCCTGTCTTCTAGGTGCTAAATTCTGTTCTTGGGGGCTCTGTGTGTAGCTGTTCATACACAGTGATGCTAGTGGTTTGGAAGCCATCTGGGAATCTGCATCCCAGCTCCTATGTGACCTGTCTTCCTGCTCTAGGTGGACAGCTGGGCCCTGGGCGTGTTGCTTTACACTCTTGTTTATGGAACGATGCCCTTCGATGGTTTTGATCACAAGAACCTCATTCGACAGATCAGCAGTGGAGAGTATCGGGAGCCCACGCAGCCCTCAGGTCTGTGTCCTGTGGAAGTGTATGTGTGTGTTGGGGGTCTTTGGGGTACAGTGCTTGGCTTATCAGCTCACACACTTTGCTTTCTGGGTCTGTAAAAAGTCTCCTGCCATCCCTTATTCCTCTTTCAGAAAAGTCCCCTTTGCAAAAACTCACTTTTTAGGATATTTTTTCCAAACTGTCCTGGGTAAAAATTTCCCAGAGCAGATGGGACAGCCCAGAAGTCCTGCTTGCCTGCTGTATAAATTTTGGCAAACCAGTTTTTCTACTATAAATTAAAACTTGGGAAAGGGTTTGTAGCATAAAAAGCCCCTCTCAGGCCAGGCAGACATGAATTCCCCTCCTGAGATGCGAAGGGCCACGAGGCTGGCCACTGCCCTGACGTTTTCACTGCCGTGTCCCTGCCTGGACTATGGTGTATTATTATTGTTCCATTATTTCTTCTTGCATAATAACCATTCCACTTGCTAAAACAAACCCAGGGGCTTAAACACCCACTGTTGTGCATATCTGCCAGCCTAGTATGTTTCTGGTCTCACTTAGGGTTCTTTCTGCACCTGCAGTGAGCCAGGAGTCTGTGACTAATTGTATGGGTTCTGGCTCTTTGAGGGGCCGTCCTATGGCCTGTCATACCAGTAGAGAGTCTGGATCTCTTTACCTGGCAGCTTGGAAGAAGGAGAAGAGACTGACAGACATTCCTGTTGACTAGGTGGGAACTGGATTGCGTTGCCTTTGGTATGTTCTTTTGGTCAGAGCAACTGAGGTCATAAACATCATCTCTTCATGGAAAAGCATTATGTATATACAGGAGGCCTGTATACAGGTGGCTAACATGGAACATAGTTAACATTTACATACTACTGTTTACATGTATACACAATTGATTTTTGTTCCTTCAGTCAATGAATATTGAACTAACCATTCCTTGCTTCTAGGCAATATACAGGGTTAGATTCTTATGTGTCTTAGAAGTATGATTTTTGCCTATTGATCAATACTTAACCATTTTTGTATATTTATGTTTAAAGACACCTTACTTAATATGCACTTTTGATCTGTTAACCTCAAACTCAGCAGCCAACAGCACTTTTGTTTCTCTCTGAACAAAGTTCATCTAACACGTTTTCTCCTGAAGGCATGTCCTGTCTTCCGTGCACTTGAGAACAGTAGACAACACTTCTACGCTGTGTTTGGGGCCATTTTAGTGGCAGAATCCCAGCAGAGAATACAAAAATGTGAAAAACACAGTGCTAAATGGACTGAGGAAGGGCTGCTTGTTTGTAGTCTGGGAGCTGAAGCCAGACCGGCACACACACAAGCTTTGAAGCTCTGGGGTCTTCACTGCTGTGCGCATTCAAGATGCCCACCAAAGTGCTATGGGCATCAATTTGGGATTTGCAAACAAGTTTTACTGTGTAGGTAAATTGACAAATAGAAGACTGAGGACTGACACGGATGGGTGGATGATAGAGGCATATAGAGACCCCCCCCCCAATCAGTCAGGCTGAGCTTTTCGTTTGGAGCAATTTCAGGATGACTTTCATGATGGTCTTTTATTGCTTTGCTAGCTAACTGGTACCAGTGAACTCCTGGCACATTGCAGGAGCTCAGGAAATTCTTACTGAATGATTGATCATCCTGTTCCTCTTCAGGGGTACGGCTCACCCCACTAGGCCCCTGGCAGCTCTCATCAGCTATTGGGAGTGGCTGAGGGGAAGAGGCCGCCTCCCAGGATATAACCCCAGGTGGCGGGACACAGTGTGATCCTAAAAGTCAGTTTATCAACTCTGAGATTGGTTCCTATGCTTTCCTCAGCATCCTTGGGGCCTCTCCTCTAGGTCTCTGGTAGCAGAAATTTACAAGGGGGGATTTTTTTTTTTTTCCAGAGAGGCTGTGGGTAGCAGATACAGATCAGCTCTCAGCTCTGACAGCTTGGTAGATACCCATAGGGCTTATGTCAGATAGGATAGGAGGTGAGCTCACTGGGCGTGGCTCTCAGAACCTGGCCAAAACCTTGGGAGTGAGGCCAGCCATGGGTATGGCTGCTCTTTCTACCCAGGTGTGTCACATAAGAGCCACACCTGGCACAGAGCTCCTCTCCAGCCTCTGCCTCCAGCGCCTTTTCCAGGTGACTCTGAGTACTGTGTATTTACATGAGCCTACCTTTGGAGGGTTACTGATGAGCACCTGCATTCTGTTTTGGTGAAATGATACTAACCAAAGCAATAATGAGGTTGAATCTGAATTCTTTCCCAATTACCAGGCCTTTTGTACTTGATGAAGATCTAGGATGGCAGAGAGGCCAGTAGTTCCAGAATATTCTCTCACTTGTGGAAAAGCAGGCTAGGGCTGGGGAGATAGGTCAGTTGATAATTGCTTGCTTGCAAGCACGAAGACGAGTTCGATACCCAGAACTCACTTAGATAAGCCTGTCATGGTGGTGAGTGCTTGTAATCCCAGTGCTGGGGAGAGGTAGAAACAGATGGATCCTTGGTGCTTGCTGGCCTGCCAGTCTGGCCTTCTCGGTGAGCTCTAGGCCAGTGAGGCACCCTGTCTTTAAAAGAAAAAGATAGATGGTGCCTGAGGACGTCTGAAGTTGTTCTCTGGCCTCCACATGCACACACACACATATACCTACACACACATAAACGTGTACACACAATAAGAAAAAAGGCAGGCCACCCGGATGGGCTGGCTCAGTGGGCTATGGTTCTGAGCCTTGGTTATGCTTTCGTTGTAGAGTCTAAAGGGCTTTGACTCCCTGTGTCAGTATGAGGGTAGAGCAGGACTCCAAATGGATTTTTCTCCCTGAAGTGAGTGCATCTCTTTAGCCACTCCTGAAGAGTCACCCTGCCACTGCATCAAAAGAACCCACACATAACCTGTCTCTTTGTCTCTCACCTATAGATGCTCGAGGGCTCATTCGGTGGATGCTGATGGTGAACCCCGATCGCCGGGCCACCATTGAGGACATTGCCAACCACTGGTGGGTGAACTGGGGCTACAAGAGCAGTGTCTGCGACTGTGACACCCTGCCCGACTCTGAGTCCCCACTCTTGGCGCGGATCATTGACTGGCACCACCGGTCCACGGGGCTGCAGGTTGAGGCTGAAGCCAAGATGAAGGGTCTAGCCAAACCCGGAGCATCAGAGGTCGTGCTGGAACGGCAGCGGTCACTGAAGAAGTCCAAGAAAGAAAATGACTTTCCCCAGTCTGGCCAGGACTCAGTGCCTGAAAGCCCATCCAAGTTGAGTTCCAAGAGGCCCAAGGGCATCCTAAAGAAGCGAGGCAACAGCGAACATCGCTCCCACAGCACTGGCTTCATTGAAGGCATCGTGGGACCTACCTTACCATCTCCTTTCAAAATGGAGCAGGATTTGTGTCGGACTGGCATCCCCGTCCCCAGCTCCCCTGAGGCAGACATGCCAGGGAAGCTCAGCCCCAAACAGTCGGCCACAATGCCCAAAAAAGGTATCTTGAAAAAGACGCAACAGAGAGAATCTGGTTACTATTCATCCCCAGAGCGCAGTGAGTCTTCAGAACTGCTGGATAGTAATGATGTGATGGGCAGTGGCCTCCCTTCCCCCAGCCCCCTGGACCCAGCCAGGGGGGCTTCCCACAGCCTGTCCTGCCGGAGGAAGGGCATCTTGAAACACAGCAGCAAGTACTCTGAGGGTGCCACAGACCCTGTCCTCGCCAGTCCCGAAATACCCACACTGGAATCCTTGTCAGTGCCTGGAGTCCCCTCCGACGGCCTCTCCCGGAGTTATAGCCGTCCCTCCAGTGTCATCAGTGACGACAGTGTCCTGTCTAGTGACTCCTTTGACTTGTTAGATCTGCAGGAAAATCGCCCAGCCCACCAGCGTATCCGTAGTTGTGTCTCTGCTGAAAACTTCCTCCAGCTTCAAGACTTTGAGGGGTTGCACAACCGGCCCCGGCCCCAGTACCTGAAGCGGTGCCGGAACCGGCAGGCAGACAGCAGCTTTTCCCTCCTCGCCGATATGGATGACGTGACTCAGGTGTATAAGAAAGCGCTGGAGATCTGCAGCAAGCTCAACTAGTCCTCCAGGGCCCAGAGGAAGGGATGGGTGGGCCAGTGGGGAACAGGACTTGTGCTGACAGGCTGGTTACCCCTTTGCTAGCCATGACAATGAACTGGAGAAGGCTTAGCGCTGGCTGGCCTGACCAGGTTTACAGCCTTGAGCCAGCACCTGAGAAAGAGAGAAGTGGCTCTCTGCCAACTCTGCCAACTACCAGTCAGAATGTGGGTCCTAATTGGCATCCCCATATAGCATCTCACCAAGGACCAGCTATCCAGGGAAGGTGGTGTTGGCCAGCACTTAGTGGGGGGGGCATTAGGAAGAGGGGTTGTTTCCTTAGAAGTCGTTCAGACACTACTGGGGGGGGCAAGAGGGACTGAGACCATCTGCTTTAGATGAATACAAAGACCTTCCTCTTCATTAGCAAGCCTGGGCTGACTACACAGGCTAGCAAGATTTCAGCAATCTGAGCTTGAATCAGTGATGGATTGATGTCTGTACTGTGTGCTATTTGAGTAGCCCAGGCATCAGAGAGTGCTGTGATTGAATACTAATGGCTGCTGTGGAAACAGGAATGAAGGCAGTAATACTCATGCCACTGGTTAGTGGTCATCCTTGACCTGTCAGAACCCTGGGAATTAGGTTAAGGCATCCTGTGGTGTCTGTGTGAACTCTTTCATGCCTCATGGTGGCATGTGTTAATGGGAAGCAGGGAGATTTGGTCAGAGAGAGAATGCTTTGCACTCTGCTAAGGAAACAGTCAGGTCATGGTAAATTTCTGTCTCCTGACTACCTGCCTCTTTCCTGATGTCTGCCTTGTTCTTTAGCATAACCCTTTGAAAGTGAACAAGGAAGGAGAGGGCAGTGTCAGAGGCCATGGCTGTGGTGTGTGATAGAGCACAGGACCCCTGTGGTCTTTGCAGAGCTGAGTGGAGGGTGAAACATACCAGCACAGGGCAACTTGTTACTTTCTTCAATGTCTCAATGTTAACTGGAACATTGCCTCTTGAGTTGTCACCTGCATGGGTGCTTTAATGGGATGTAATGCTGTCAACAGTTTCCAGGGGCTTACTCTCAGCCATTGCCCTGTTCACCACGAATGCTTTCCTGTCGACGAGGGTGAGGTCTGGTGGGAGATGAGTTTGCTTCTAGGGAGAGAGTTCATGTCTAGGTGGGATGTTCGGATGAGGAAAGTCAAGTCTGCCAGAAGGTGTTTTTCCTCAAAACCTAAGTATTCTGTCTCACGTTTTTGAACTCTGACATGAACTTTTGTGCTTTGGGGAGAAAGCAAATCCCATCCATCCATGGAACAAGGTGTGGAGAGAACAGAGTGGGTTGGGGAGGAAGCTTAGTGTGGAACATTTCCTCAGGAGCCTTCCAGATGGTTCTGGAGGTGGCAGAAAAGAGGTGTGACAGGATTCTTAAAAATGTTCAAGCTGGTTATCTAATCTCCAAATGCTCTGATTCCAGATGATGTCATTTCCATAGTGAGCACCCCAAGGATCCTGGGGGTTGACATGAATGGTCTTTCTGGGATGACCTTGGAATCCACTGGCTTGGGCAGATCAGAATCTTTTTTTTCCAAGGTGGCCACCTTTTGATAACCCCTTAGGGAGAGAGGAAGACATGTCATGGGATGTCTAAGGAGAAACAGGATTTGTTACAGTACTGAGAACAGTCACTAGGAAGATGTTACCCTTGCTTAAAGGAGACCGATCTGTGCCCCCCCATGCTTCTGGCTCTGGCGTTTTGGCCTGTGCCTTCCTTTGGGTTGAGCTGAGCAGGGTATTGTGGGAAGCTGCTTAGTTTCCTTTTTTTCAATTCCATCTCCTTCCTGAACTCCAGTAGCTGCTAAAAGGGAGAAAAACTTATAAATAGAAACCTGTGTTTGGGGGTGTGTGGGGTGCATGGAGGGTAGCCTGTAACCTCGGACCCCTCCCCCCATCTCCTTGCCTCCAATGCAGCCTTTTGTGAACAGCTCCTCTTGCCACATTGCTGGCCTCGGATATACCAGCCACCTACTGGTTGATGAGAATTTTTCCTTTTGCCTGGGGATTGTGTCTTCTTAATATTTCCCATCATTCTAATCTTTGAGTAAAAGTGACTCCATTAAGGAAAACCATCTTACTCCCCTTTCCCTCCTCCCAGTCACCAGTATGTTCTCTTCTGTCAGTACGTTCAAAGACAGTGGGTTTCAGAAGAAAAAAAATGTCTTATGCTCAGAGAAGAGACTCAGAATCTAGTCCCGGTCTGCCAGAAGATCTGGTAGTTTCAGCACTTCCTTGTTTCCAGGGCTGTTTCCCTGTCCGTGAAGGCTGGAGAGGTGGATGGGTTGGTCTGCCAAGGGTATGCTCAGTTCTGGCATTCTGACATCTCTTGCTTCTAGAAGAGATGCCGACTATCCCTTTTAGGAACAACTTAGAGCAGAGGGGAAAGCCGTTAAAAGCAGCTTCCCACTTGAGCATTGTTATCCTTGCCGCCCAATCTTAGGCCAGGGAAGGTGTGCTTCATTTCCTTCGAATCCCAGGAGACACTTTGATGACCAGATGGACAGAACGGGGAGCCACTGCAGGCTCTCCTGGCCCTTTCCTTGCTTCTGGGGCCCTTTCAGCGTCTTCGTTTACACATCTGCCAAAGGGGTGGAATTACACTTCGTTTTACAGGTAAACTTCAAGGCACAATCAGCTTTCAGGAAAGTGCTTCAAGATTCTAGACTACATGACAATGCTAAATTCCCTCTGAATTTTGGTCCTGTTACCAGGTGCTCCTTTTCAAGTGAGCACTTTGCGGGGTGAAATTCAGGTGAGTTTTGCCCAGGTCTGCTGTCTTGAGTACAAATGTGAATGAATGATGGACTGACTGCTTGTTGCCAAACTGGAAATGTTCTGTAGGGATTTACTGGCATGGCGTCGTTCCTAGGAGGAAGAGAAATAATGGAGAGAGAAACTTGACTGCACATTTTTTAAAAAATCCGTATTGTGACTTTTATTTAATTTCTATTTTTTGGTAATAAAAAGTTGACTTTTTAATTTGAATTTGTCTTTTTTATTTATTGGTCTGAAAGGCATTTCAAAGGTATTATAATAATATATTGGTGTAATTTAATTGGTGCAACATGCTTTATGGCTCCAGTCAAAATTGGTTTTCACTTATGTGATTGGTTTAAGAACAACCCATTGGGGGGGGAAGGCTGGCTAACTACCCAAAGTGTTCATTTTTCATTGGGAACTAAGTTTTGTCTTTTTTCTGTTTTTATTTTTAAATTAAATAAATTGCATTGAACTGAATTGGGGCCTTGTTTCTTTATTTGATTTGTTTTTCCTTAGTCAAGCAAGTGACACATTGGGTATAGGTGACAGAAGCTTAGTCATATTGGTTTAAGCATCCAGGGAGTGTTGATTCATAATTCTCAGAGGTCTCGAGTCAGTTTTCAGGGCATTGGGACTGAGGCCTGGGGGCATGATCTGAGACAACTCTTGAGCTTGCTTGACTGCATTTCCCTGAACACTCGTGTGTGTGTGTGTGTGTGTGTGTGTGTGTGTGTGTGTGTGTGCATATGAGTACCAGAGGACAACTTCAGGTGGTGGCCTTCTTTAGCTGTTTACCTTGTTCTTTGAGGCAGAGTCTCTGGATGGTCTGGAGCTGATCAAGTAGCTAGGTTGTTGGCCAGTGAGCCTTGGGGATCTGCCTGTCTCCACCTCCCCAGCACTGGGATTACAAGCTTGCACTATGACAACTGGCATCTGCCTGTCTCCACCTGCCTAGCACTGCCTGTGGGAGCTTACACGACAGCTGGCTTTTTGGACATGTGTTCTGGGGATCAGACTCAGGTCCTCATGTTTACAGTGCAAACACTTTACCAACTAGGCTGTGTCCCCAGTCCTTTGTATTTTAACGTCAAATGGCGTCAAACTACCCTGGGACAAACGCTGGAGACTTAGGCTATGTACCTAGATGTGTTATGAGATCCAGGCAAGAAAAGTAACTTTTCCAGAGAAATTGCTATTGTACCTTTTCTGGTCCCCTGGGAGTAGCTCAGGTGTGGCCCAGCCCTGTTCTCTGTATTTCTCCTCCCTAGTTGTGACTCACCTTGCCTTGGCCCACAGCCTCCAAATCCACATTTTCTTAGTGGTACTTTCCAAAAGAAACTGATGACCAAATTCTATCAGTCTGGGCTGGAAATGTCATCAAAGGCTAACAGCTGTGCTTCTCCCCACAACCCCCCTGTGCTTCAGATTCCCCAGTGCCCTCCCCCAGGCCCCATGCATTCACTCCAGTGTCACACAAACTGTGAATCATATTGTTCAGGATCAAGATCAGTGGGTTATTTCCTATGAGGCCACAGTTGTGCCAATAACATGGCATACTGGGCTTTGCATTTTGCAGTGGTTTCTTGTGAGAACACACACCATCCTGTCCCTTTGCCTGACAACTCTTGGAAAGAATTATAGGTTGAGCAGTTCCTGGATCCTGGTCATAATATCAATGACATGAAGTCCTACCCTGGTATCAAACATTAGAGAGTCATCCTCTGAGGCAAATCCATGCAAGAAAAGTCTGGCTTTCTAAAGAAATGAGACCTTGTACCCATTTCTGATGTGTAAGAACCTCAGGTAGATTGACACATTTGGCAAATACAACTACAGGATGCCCATTTAAATCTGAAATCCAGATAAACACGAGAATAATTTCTGTCCTAGTTTCTCAATAAACATCATGACCAAAAGTAGCTTGGGGAGGAAAGGGTTTGTTTGCTCTTAGCTCCAGGTCACAATCCATCATCCAGGGAAGTCAGGGCAGGAGATCAAGCCTGAAGCAGAAACCACAGAGGAACACTGCTTCCTGGCTCAACTCACACTCTCCCTGGCTCAGGCTCAGCTAGCTTTATTAATACAGCTCAGGACCCCCTGCCTAGGGATGGTACCACCCACAGTGGGCTGGGCTTTCCTACATCAATTAGCAATCAAGAAAATGCCTCATAGACATGCCCACAGGCCAATCTTATTGAGTCAGTTCTCCAGTGTCAAGCTGTGTCAAGCTGACAGCTGAAGCTAGCTATCTAGGAGGATTTTTTTTTTTTTTTTTTTTTAGTTTAAGAATGTCTCCTGGGATATTGGGGCCATGTTTATTAGTTTTAAAAACACATTGTCTGAAATTCATACTTAGCTGGGCTTCCTGCAGTATATTTGATAGAACTTGATTGGCTTAAATTGACTTGGTTTTGGGTGTCATAGAGGTGGATGAATGGATGCTTCAAGGTGCAGCCCATCAGAGTTTAGAACATACTGGTGCCTCTCAAGTTAGATGCAGTGGAAAGAATTCCAATTCCAGTCTGAACTTGGTAATCGTGACTGAGTCCAACTGCTACTACTCTCTGGGCTTCTTTTTTCTCAATTGTTTAAATTGCTTTCTCTCTCGCTCGCTCCTCTTGCTCTTGCTCTCTCACTTTCTTGCTCTCGTGTAGGCCAGAGGACAACCTTGGGTGTTGTTTCTCGGGCACCCTTTACCTTGTTTATTTTGAGACAAGTTTTCTCACTGGCCTGAGGTTCTCCAGTTAGGCTAGGCTGCTGGTCCGTGAGCCCTCCCCAGCATTGGGATTACAAACGTGTCACCCATGCCTAGCTTTTGTTACGTGGGTTCTGGAGACTGAACTCAGGTACTCATATTTGCAAGATAAGCACTTTACCAGCTGAGCCATGTCCCCAGTCCCCAGTGGTTTTATTAATAGCTACCTTGCCTATTGGTAACAGAGCTGTGAAGGAAGAATGAAATAATTTCTATAAAGTTACCTTAAGTATAAAACTCGATAGGAAAATATAGTCCCTTCTTTCACAGAACAATATTCATTGAATTTTATTTATTTTTTCTTTGTTTAAAATATTTCTTAGTAGTACTTGAGCTTTTTTAGAAGCACCTAGGGTGACTACACTCCAGTCCTTTAGTGATTTTTAAAATAGGACATTTAGGGGCTGAAGAGATGGTTCATTGGTTAAAAGCATTTCCTGCTCTTTCAGAGGACCCAGGTTCAGTCTCCAGCACCAACATGGTTGTTCACAACCATCTATAAGTCCAGTTTCAAGCAATCCCAACTTCTGGTCTCCACAGGCACTGCATGTATGTGGTGCACTTACACACATGCAGGCAAAACACTCATGCACATAAAAATATATGAATCTATAAATTAAAAAATAAAATAGGGCTGGGTGTGGTGGCACACACCTTTAATCCCAGCACTTGGGAGGCAGAGGCAGGTAGATCTTTATGAGTTCGAGGCCAGCCTGGTCTACATAGAGAGTTCCAGGACAGCTGGGGCTACAGGGAGACCCTGTCTCAAAAAGACAAAAAATAAAATAAAATAAAATAAAATAAAATAGGACGTTTATAGGCAGTGTGTGTGCTTGTCGCTTCTTTTTAAAAATATTTTTATGTGTATGAGTGTTTTGCTGTAAGTGAACCATGTCATGCAATGCCTGCAGAGGTCAGAAGAGGGCATTGGATTCCCTGGAACTGGAGTTACAGGATGGTAGTTAGCTGCCATGTGGGTGCTGGGAACCGAACCCAGGTCCCCTGCAAGAGTAGCTGGTGCTCTTGACCGTTGAGCCATCTCTCCAGCTTCTGCCTTGTTGATTCTCAATGTTTGCTGCAGTCTCTGCCACCATTAACAAGTGGGCAAGCACCGCAGAGGAAGAGACTCAATGTATGCTTACTTAAAAATGGGTCCTTTCAAAAGGCACAATTCTGTACCCAAATATAAGGAATAACATGTGCATGACTTAACAGCTGAACCAGAAGTGACACAGACAGGCTAGTGAGGAAATGAAGGGTAATTATAGTCAACATGTTGTCAACTGTGGGTAAACTATCATGGGTTACATGAAACACTGTCAAAATAAGTAGCCATAGGAAGAGCAAACATTCATATTCATTTCAGGCAGCGGGGACAGTAGATGCAAGGGCCCTGGGGTCTTTAAAACAGGGCTTGATAGGGTTGATTTCTGGTCCATTTGGCATAGGACAGCCATGTTCTAGAGAGCATGGTGTTTTGTTAAACATCTGTGTCCACATTCTAACAAGGACTGCCTGTGATCATTTATTACTTTGTGTATCCTAAATTACAAATGACCGAATCCTTCAACAGGTGGTCCCCAGACGAGACACATGCTGTGATGTGCAACTTTTAAATGAGAATATGTTTCTGCTGCAGAAATTCACTGCCAGTTTATTTAAATGGATGGAAAGGATGTTTTTAATCCACAAAAGCTTGCAAAGCTTGGGACATGGCAACGGAACAGAAGTGATGCTATATATGACCAGAAATTAGAGGAAGGTTGTCTTGTCACTAAACCTGTTCCAAGCTGGCAAAACTGTCTAGTTTTAACAGGAAAGGATGTAAAAAGGAGCCAGTTAATTTCGTTTTAAGATCCTATCAATTATGTTCCATTTGATAAAAAGTTTACACTTCTCGTCTGTATTAGCTTTCACAGTGGTAACCAGAACACCCCACAGAACAACTTTAAGAGAGGAATTGTATGTTGTAGCCCACAATTTCAGCTCTCAGTCCATCACAGAGGTGCAAGTATTTGGCACAAAGGGTTCTTAACTTCATGGCAGACAGGAAGCAGAGAGGAGAGAAAGGGACCAGGCATAACCTTCAAAGGCATACCTACCAATGACTACTTCCTCTAGCTAGGTCACCTCCCAAAGTTTCTACCGCCTCCCGAAATGGTGCCACCAACTGGATACTAATCATTAACCCCATTAGCCCACGGAGGACATTTCATATTAAACTCTATCATCTCTACCCAACTGTGACTAGCCATTGTATCTTGACTAACTAGTTCCTGAGTCTACACTCTGTTAGTTTTTGTTTCTTAATTAGTCTGGATAAGCTATGTTATGCTGAAGTAACAATTAAACCCTGAAATGCCAATGGCTCAATGTAATAAGCTATTATACCTCCTTTTCCGCTGCCTAGGACAGATTAGGATGTTCTTTCATCTCCAAACTGAACTTCTTACAGGATTTCTCACTCCTGGCTGTACAAATGAGGGAGAGAGCATAGGTAAGAACCCTTACAGATCAGCCCTGGATATAGTGTGCATCATTTGAGCCGCATCCCATTGGTCAGAACGCAGTCAAATGACCCCATCGGGAGGGAGGGAGGAAGGGGAGAGGAGGGAGGAAGGAGGGAGAACATGATGTCATGGATAGTCTTTGAGTATCTAGTATTTTATTTTTTAATATTTTATGTGTATGAGTGTATTACCTGCATGTTTATAAGTGCACCTGTGTTGTGCAGTGCCCAAAGAGGTCAGAAGAGGGCGTCAGGTCCCCTGGAACTGGAGTTACAGATGGTTGTTAGTCACCATGTGGGTGTTGGGAACCAAACCCAGGGTCCTTTGCAAGAGCAGCCAGTGCTCGTAAATGCTGAGCCATCTTCCCAGTCCCACATCTAGTATTCTAAAAGCACAAAGAAAAATGGGGTCTGATGAACACTTGGCAATGTTTCTGCCACAGTTTGTTTCTGCTTCCTATGTAAGAATAAAAATAATGATAATTAATATTAACCAAGAGCTTATGAAGCAATAGCGTGTGTTCCCATCCTTCATATCAATCATCTTTTCATGCTTCTCTTCCCTTATCTTCACTTTCACAGAGGAGGTAACAGTTTTGGAAAATGCAGTGACTTACCAATTCACTTACCATGTAACTGTGACTTACAGAGCTGGATTCAGATCTGGGCCTGGCTGCCTGATTTCTGAGCTCAAGCCGTTGGTAGCTCCGAGGTTGGCCACTTTTGCTGCTCCTTCTGCGGCTTAAACTCCTTGATCACCATCTTGTTCACTCACAGCATTTCCCTGTAGGAGACCAGTAGATATACCAAAGTTAGTGTGTTCGCCAAACAAATATGAAGAAGAAAACAACATCCCCAGGTTCCCATTGATGGCAAATTCTAGAATATGCAGTCTCGATAGACGGAATACATGGAATGATTCAGGTTTCCCAACTCTGGAGTGGGAACAGAAGCCTTCAGCAGCCAGGTGCCTGCAATTCACAGCTATTGACACGTGCATGCCAACAGGGCTCCACGTGCCTTTTCAAATGCTGTTGTGTCTCTGGAGACCTCAGAGCCTTCTGGAGGCCTCGAGAGCTCACAGCATGCTTCCTGGAGTCATGTAGAAACTCAGGTTGCCAGACTGTGCCACAAAGATCTGCCTAGTCAGGCACTACAACCAGAACTTCCATCACGCCCACAACAGGGCAGCACTGGGTCTTCAAAGTCCTGGGGTGGGGTTGGAGGCAATATAGATATCCCTTCAAGTCATATCTCGTTGTCAGATGAAATTGGGCCAGGGGGACAGTGTATTTTAGAGGCAGCTGAAGGGAAAAAAGGGCTTCAAAAAATAGCTAGCCCGAGAATGTGCGGCGCATTGGAATTTGTGAATCAGTGAAGCTGAAAACCATTTGATTCAGCAGTGCTTAGGGCATTCCAGAAGCTTCGGCCGTCAAGCTCTGGAGCCCAGACAAAGAATGTGTACAAAGCAGAAAGCCAGATGCAGACCTCAGAGCCCGCCCTGCCGGTTTGCTCCAAACAGGCCCTCGCTGTGGATTCAATTTCTGTGAAGTATAGATGGTCTGTGGAAGTGGGGCCCAGCCTGGACTGGCTTCTCAGACACACGAGTCACTGGCCACCATGACAATGAAGTAAAAAGACATGGAGAGCTGGGGAAAATTGACTCTCCTTCTAGAGAAACAACAGATAACCATATGCCGAGGTACTTTTGGGATTCAGAATGGTGGATCATGTTGCCCATGAAGCTGAGTTGGAGCTCCTTGTAGAAAAAAGGATTTCAGAGACAAGAGACAGACTAGAAGACGCAAATCATCTTCTAAGGGTTCCCCAGTGCAGTTACACATCTTTGGGGTTCCACCCAGAGTCTTCCCAGCTGTGCACTTTCCATTCTGGCTGATTGCCTAGGAGCCTGCCAACTGTAATGCTCACAGCCCAAATCCAGACCTTGGTCCTCTTCCTTCCCACCCCTCACCTGCCAACTCATTCCTGCCTTCTCCCGACCCTTCTACTCTTGCTTTGGCTTTGTTTTTAGCCTTGCACCCAGGCCTTGAATGTCATCACTATGTTACTTCCTTAGCATTGTTGTTACAATTGGTTTTAAAATTGACCCTTAAAAGACTAGCCTCTGCTGGCACCGCAAAACCTTGTCTCACCCAGTTCCTAATAGATGTCTGAGACTTGTCCTTTCAGACTAAAAGAAGTCAGGGCACATGATCCAATATGGATATCCATGCTAAGCTGAAAGTCAAGTGCTCTCAAGTCTGCTGTTTACCCTTTCTGGACTCCATTTCCACATGTGCAAAGAGAGGGGCTGAACTGGAACAGTGATTTTCAAGTAATATCATCTTAACATGAGTCAAGGAGAATGGGAAAAGAAACCTGAGCTGGTGGGAGTTAGAAAGTCTATCCCTGTGTCAACCTCAACTGTAGACTATTCTCAGTGGTGTACTGGGCAGTGCTCACCAATCAACTCTCTGGAGTTAGAGAAGTTAGGAGCGGGGGTGTGAGGAGATGCACTGATTTGTAGAGTTCGCTAATTTCCGTAGTATAAACTCCCTTCAGAGCCAGTTTCAAAATGATATCAACTGGATGGAAAATTTTCTGGAAATATAAAAATAGGCTCTCTTGTGTGCAAGCTTCATCTAGTATTGTGCTGGTCTTACCAAAGGCCACACACATGGGCTAGGGGTATAGCACAGTGGTAGAGTGCTTGTCTAGTGTTTGTGGAGCGTGGGTTTGATCCCTAGCACTTAAAAAATAAAATCTCTTTTGCCAAATGGTACACATACACATAGAAATAGCTACACTATGATATTTGAGTTTTTTATTGCCTAGATGCAATGGTTACATTTTGACGGATGGTGTTTTATAGCCCTGTTCTCGATTGCTTTTAGAATCAGAAGTGCTCTGCTCCTTTTAAAAGGAAATGCATTTTGACCCATTTTATTTATTCATCTCAGAATACTTGTATGCACTGTTATGGGTACAGGAGATTCAGCAAGGAATACATAGTCTAGTTCTAGAATCTCTAGTATGACATTGAGTAGGTACAGATAGAGCAAATGTATTTGCCTGTTTCTGAACTTAAGGGATAACATCTAGCCTTTCACTGTTAAGTCTGTTAGTGCTATAGGTTGGGTATACTCTATTAGATTGTTGGGTGTACTTTTTTGATGAGCAGAGCTTTGTTTTCGTTGCTACAATTGATTGTACAAATTTGACAAGTATTTTTCTTGAATTTATTAAGATAACTATGATTTTTGTCCTTTACTGTGCTAATATGGTTATTGCCTTGATTAAGTTTGGAATATTAAATCAACCTTGCATTCCTATGATAACTTGCATCTTATCTGTTATATTATTCTTTTTGTATATTATTAGATATCAATTTTCTGATGGTTTTAAGGATTAGCTCATAGCCTCTAGACTAGCTATTTTTTATAATATTTATTTCTAATATCTCATTGTTTTCCTTTAAAAATTTTGTAGGATTTTTGGTGATGATGATTTTTTTTTTTTTTTGAGACAGGCTCTCTCTGTAGCCCTAGCTGTCCTGGAACTCACTATGTAGACCAAGCTAGCCTCGAACTCATACAGATCTGCCTGCCTCTGCCTCCCAAGTGCTGGGATTAAAGGCGTGCGCCACTGCGCCCGGCTTGGTGATGATTTTTTAAAAATTCTTAGTTTGTATCTTCTTGTCTCTCTTACCCCCTCTCTGCTCCTCTTCCTGTCTGTTTTCATAGAATTTCACCAATTTTAGTGATTTTTTTCCTCAACGAATAAAGTTTTAGATAAATAAATTTTTAAAAATTGGGGAAAGTGGTATCTGTTTCTGATCTTTTTTCCCCTTCTACTTACTTTGGGTTTAATTTGCCTTTTTTTCCTTAGTTAGAAGTCTAAGTCATGAATTCTGATTCTTTATTCTTTCCACATGTAAACAATGAAAGCTGTGTATTTTGGTGTAATATCTGCTGAAGCTGCATCTCACAGATTTTGATATGCTGTGTATTTATTTTCAATTGCCTAAAACTTGTTAATGTTTTTCCATATTGGGTTATTTATAATTGTGTGATCTAATTTCAAAATACTTAGTGTTTTCCAGATAACTTTCTATTACTAATTTTAAAGTTTATTCCACTGCAGCCAGATAATAGTTTTGGTTTATTTTAAATCCTTCCTACTTTATGGAAACTAGTTTTATGCCTAATATCTGGTCTGGGTTGATTACTGTCTCATGTACAATAGAAAACATTCATGTGGTTTTGTGTCAGCTGTTCTATTAAATGTTAGTGAAATCTAGGTGGCTGGTAAGCACTGTTCAGTCTACTATGTCTTAACACAATTTGGTCTATTTCTTCTATTAAAGCAAAGGAAACCCTTTTGAAACATCTCTTCCTGTGAAATGGTTTATTTCTCCTTTTAATTCAGTAGATTTTTCTTTATGTGTTTTGAGGCTTACTTGTTAGGTGGATACATTTACCATGCTCATGTTTCTTTGTTGTCTTTTTGTTGCAATACTACTTTGCAATACCACTTTGAATACAATTTGATAATAATATGGCCATTCTAATACTTATTAGTTTGCACTAGTCTTTCTAGTCTTTTACTTATATCTAATTTGAGTCTTTATATTTAAAATGGGTTTCTATAAATGATGCTTATTCGTGTATTGGTATTGTTTTTCATCCAATCTGAAAATCTGGTCTTAAAATCAGTTGTGTGTGTGTGAGGGGGAATCATAGAAGATACGTGATATGAAAGTAAGGGGGACTTACTGAGGGTTAAAGATTTAAGCATGGATAGGGGTTGGAGGACAGAGGAAAAGAGGGGGTGGGTTAATCATAACTAAGAATGTATGAAAATTTCTTATGGAAACATTACTTTGTAGGCTAATTTAAAATGTATTAAAAGGGGCTGGAGAGATGGCTCATCAGTTAGGAGCACTGGCTGCTCTTGCAGAGGACCAGGGTTCTGTTCCCAGTGCCCACATCGCAGCCAACAACCTTTCATAACTCCAGTTCCAGGGGATCCGATGCCGCCTTCTACTGATCTCTGAGGGCATTGCATGGCAAGGGTACACTTACATGCATGCAGGCAATACACTCGTACACATAAAATAAAAAATGATAAATAAAATATTTTTAATGTAATAAAAAAGGAGTTTGAACACAGGTATCCTACATGGCTGGATGATATTCCTCCAGAAGACATGGGTTATTAAATTCTAGATTTCATCAAGTTGACAATTGAAATGAACCAAGATGGCCAAGGGAAAGTCCAGTTGTGTCTCTGCAAAGGTCAACTGAGATGAGGATGGGGGAACAACACAGGCCTCTTAGGAAATGTTATGTAAGGTAAGCTGGGAATAGGAAAGTCATGAGTTCAAGTCACTTGGCTGACAAGTATACAGTCTGAATTTGAACTTGGGCCTCCCAACTTCAGAGCTTCTGGTCCTAATTCTAGTCTGTCATACAAGCATGCAAAGTTGCTTGCTATGACCAAATGGTTTCTGTCTTCATTACTGATGCCATCAATTAAGCATCTTGCATGTGAAACCCCTCCACAGAGCACCAGGGTTTGTGTCCAAGGCTATTCGAGCTCTTTGCATGTTATCCAGATATTTGTTGCCAACTTTGGGAATGATTTCTTCCCCATCTGGGTTGGTTGGTTGGAATAGAAGTCAACAAGGAAGTCAGGCCAGCTACTGCTTGGAAGAGCAGGAATGGCAAACAAAAGACACAGAGATATTCTCGCCTCAAAGCTCTGCACAAGATCTGGGCAACTATACTGGAAAGAAGGGTTTTTTTAAGGAGAAGCAGGAACCAAATGGTGGTCTATTGCAATGTTCACTGCGACTGACATGAATAGGCCTGGAGTTAGGGCTAGATGGGCTGTTGAAATCAGCACATTTCCTGCTTTTCCATGATTTTATGTCCAAGGCTGTAACTATACAATAATTCAATAAAGCTGAAGTGGCTAGAATGTCTGGCAGATTTGGGGGAATAGGATACTTGACTCATTAGAGTGGTTCAATTTCAGGACTGGGATATGGTAAGAGATGAAGAGACATCAGCAGCAGTACATGCTTTGTCTCTTGTAGCCTCTGCCACCTTGGCACTGTCTACCTGTCTCATTTTTATTCATGCCACTGTAACAGAACTTACTGACAGCTTCCTGAAGCTTAAG
This sequence comes from Nannospalax galili, assembly GCF_000622305.1. NCBI lineage: Eukaryota > Metazoa > Chordata > Mammalia > Rodentia > Spalacidae > Nannospalax > Nannospalax galili. The sequence goes on from NW_008346683.1 coordinate 5,583,570, forward strand.
GTATCTTGGAGAATGATGAGGTTTTCACTGCCTGCCAACTGTGGTCTGCACAATTAGGAAGTTCACGCCTCAGTTAATGGTTTCTCTTTCTCCCATGATGTACTAAGAAACTTTCTCTCTTTCCTCTAAGTAATGCTGGGATTAATGCTGATGGCTATTTTCCTTGCTGAGGGCCCCAGGGACTATTTGATACATTTTCTTTGTATGTATGAATGTATTTATATGAAAAGGACAGGCAAGGAATTGGGGTTGATATCAGCAAAAGTTCTTTCCTTTTGCATTCTAAAAGTGTTTATTTTTTCAATGCAGTCTCTATCCTAACTAAAGTGCTGTAGTAGAGATGAATTATGTTTTTTAAAAAAATCAGTTCTGCAATTCTGCATCATGTCCTTGGGTATGCTTTTCTTCCCAATGCAATGTGATGCTAGCAAAGTGTCATCACCTGGCTGCGTGACCTTCTGCACCACCTGGAACTCTAACATTTTTACTACTTGGATTTCTCATTAACTGGCTCAAAGACCCACAACTGCCTCAAAGTTCATTCCAAGATACAAATGAACTTACCCGGTGACCCTCGGATCAAGGAGAGATGCTACGGGAGAGAGATTTCTTTATCCTTCTGTCCCTTCCTCGCTCTCTCTCCCTTGCTTCCTCCTCTCTCTTCTTTCCCTTTTCTATTTAATTTTTTTATGTAGAAAAGCAATTTATTCCATTATAAGCACTTATGCAGTTAGTCATGGAGAGTAACAGGCCTGATGATGAGACAGGTCAACCAAAATGGAGATGGTATCAAACTAAGTGGTCAAGGACTAACCCCTAAAAAACAAAAGCAACTCCTATCAAGGATTATAATTTTAAAAATAAATACAAACTATCAAATCCTCTTCTCCTCTCTTTTCTTCTTTCTTTTTTTCTCTCTGTCTCTCTGTTTTTCTTTCCCCTCTCTGTCTCTGTCCCTGTCTCTCTGTCTCTCTCAATTTCTAAAAGAACAAGGTTAACATAGAGATACTATTGTTGGTATATAGAAAGGCAGACTTTTGTAGATTAATTTTGTAACCTGCCACTTTACTGAATGTGTTAATAATTTCCAGGAGTTTTCTGGTGGAATTTTTGGCATCTCTTAGATATAATATCATATCATCTGCAAAAAGGGATAATTTGATCTCTTCTTTTCCAATTATTACTCCTTTAATTTCTTTCTCTTGTCTTATTGCTCTTGCAAGAGTTTCAAGAACTATGTTAAAGAGGAGTGGAGATAGTGGACAGCCTTGTCTGGTGCCTGAATTCAATGGGAATGCTTCCAGTTTTTCTCCATTTAGAATGATGTTGGCTGTGGGTTTGTTATATATGGCTTTAATTATGTTGAGATATGTTCCCTCCAGTCCAATTCCCTCTAGGACTTTGAACATAAATGCATGTTGAATTCTGTCAAACACTTTCTCTGCATCTATTGAGATGACCATGTAGTTCTTGTCTTTGAGCCCATTTATATGATTTATGACGTTCATTGACTTACATATATTGAACCATCCCTTGAATCTCTGGAATAAAGCCAACTTGATGATGGTGGATGATCTTTTTGATGTGTATCTGTAGGCAGTTTTCAAGTATTTTGTTGAGAATTTTGTGTTCATTAAGGATATGGGTCTATAGTTTTCTTTTTTGGTTGTATCTGTACCTGGCTTTGGTATTAGAGTGATGCTGAC
>NW_008346683.1:5585624-5585911 GCF_000622305.1 Nannospalax galili
TCATGTCTGATTTTGTTGATTTGAAGGTGCTCTTTCTTTCTTTTGGTTAACTGGACTAGCGGTCTATCAATCTTGTTTATCTTCTCAAAGAGCCAGCTCTTGGATTCATTGATTCTTTGTATTGATTTCTTTGTTTCTATTTCATTAATTTGCGCTCTGATTTTTGTAATTTCTTCTTGGCTGCTGGGTTTGGCTTTCATTTGTTGTTGCTTTTCAAGTGTCTTGAGTTACAATGTTAAGTCATTTATTTGTGTTCTTTCTGATTTTTTAATGTAGGCACTTAGAGC
>NW_008346683.1:5586177-5587466 GCF_000622305.1 Nannospalax galili
ATCTCCATGTGTTCATGTGGTGATTAGGGCTTCTTCCGGTGTTGATTGTAAGCTTTATTGCATTGTGGTCTGATAGAATGCATGGAATTATTTCAATATTTTTGTGTTTGTTGAGGTTTGTTTTGTGCCCCAGTACATGGTCAGTTTTGGAGAAGGTTCAATGGGGTGCTGAATAGAAACTATATTTTTTGGTGCTTAGGTGGACTATTTGGTAGATGTCTGTGAGATCTGTTTGATGTATGGTATTTTTTAATTCAGATCTCTCTCTGTTAATTCTCTGTCCTATTGACTTATCTAATGTGACAATGGAGTATTGAAGTCTCCTACTATTAATGACTTGGGATTAATCTGGGTCTTAATGTCCTGTAGTACTGTTTTTGTGAAATTGGGTCCACCAGAGTTTGGTGAATATATGTTCATGATTGTAATATCTTCTTGGTTTATTGTTCCTTTGATCAGAATGAAGTGGCCCTCTTTGCCTCTTCTAATTTGTTTTAGTTTAGAGTCTATTTTATCAGATATTAAAATTGCAACGCCTGTGTTTTTCTTTGTACCATTTGCTTGGTATATTTTTTTCCATCCTTTCACCTTAAGGTAGTGCCTGACCTTGAAAGTGAGATGAGTTTCTTGCAGACAATAAAAAGTTGGGTTTGTTTCTTAATCCATTCAACTAGTCTGTATCTTTTGACTGGGGAGTTCAGTCCATTGATATTTAAAGTTATTAATGAAAGATGTGCATTGAATCCTGGGTAGACATTTTGTCTGGGTAAAGTAATCTGGGTTGGCATCTGTGGTCATTTAAAACTGGGAATACTTTGGTCCAGGCTCTTCTGGCTTTCATAGTTTGCACTGAAAAGTCAGCTGTAATCCTGATGGGTTTTTCTTTATATGTGATTTGTTGTTTTTCTTTTGCAGCTTTCAGTATTGTCTCTTTGTTCTTTAATTTTAGTGTTTTTACTCTCATGTGCCATGGAGAGTTTGTTTTCTGGTCCTTTCTATTTGGTGTTCTATATGCTTCTTGTATTTGTTTGGGCATGTCTTTCTTTAATTTTGGGAAATTTTCTTCCACGATTCTGTTGAAGATCTGGTCCATGCCGTTATCTTGGAATTCTTCTCCTTCTTGTATGCCTATGATTTGTAAGTTTGTTTGTTTTTTATGGTGTCACACAATTCCTGCATATTCCATTCTTGTGCTTTCATAAATTTTTCATAATCTTTGCTTGTGTGGTCTAGTTCGTCCACTTTATCTTCCAGTCTTGATACTGTTTTCCATTTCATTCTTCTTATTG
>NW_008346683.1:5587820-5620112 GCF_000622305.1 Nannospalax galili
TTTGTTGAGGTTAGATCTGCTTTTTTTGGTAAACTTTATGTGCCTTTGTGGTTTACTTGTTGGGCATGAAAAGCTGGTTGGTCTAGGCTTCAGGTTCTCTCTTTTGATTTTATTTTGGAGTGGCCTAATTGCTTTTGTCTTCAGGAGTTCCCACAGAGGCCCAAGTGAGATGAGGCTCAGATGATATCAGGCTTTCTCCTAAGGTATGGGTCCCTTCAGGAAAGGTGCTGCCCTCAAGAATTTTGGGGGCTGGGCTGGCCTGGGGGAAGGGCCCAGGATAGATGCTGTTCTCAGGAAGCTGGTGGCTGTGCCACCCAGGAAAGTAAAGGGAGGTGAGGGCAGGACCTGGCCTAGAGGGTCCTGGGGGCCGCAGGAAGGAAATGGGTTGGTCCTGATGCAAAGGATCAGGAAGCAATGGCAGCTCGTGCTGCCCTCAAGAATTTTGGGGGCTGGGCTGGCCTGGGGGAAGGGCCCAGGATAGATGCTGTTCTCAGGAAGCTGGTGGCTGTGCCACCCAGGAAAGTAAAGGGAGGTGAGGGCAGGACCTGGCCTAGAGGGTCCTGGGGGCCGCAGGAAGGAAATGGGTTGGTCCTGATGCAAAGGATCAGGAAGCAATGGCAGCTCTGGGTCGAGAGGTTAGCCCCGGTGTCTGGGGTTCCCAGACAAGAAATGGGCCTGTACCCAGCCTAGGAGGAGAGACTAGGCGGGGGGAGCTGGGAGGGTAAAAGAGGCTGGGGGAGTGCTGGGTGCGCTGGACTTACCCAGAGAACATGCTGGTACCAGGACACTGGGGGCTATGTAGCCCAGGAGACAAAGGGTTATGAGCTTGTTGGCAGATTTTTATCCCTGAGTGCTAAAAGAGATGAACTGAACGTGAAACCAAAGAGAAAGTCAGAAGTTAGATCCGAGGACAGTGTGCGCTGCAGCATCATTGGGTCTCTGAGTTCACTCATCCCTAAACAAGAACTAACCTGAAACTCCATGGTGCTGAGAAATATCCTTATTTGGATTCAATTTGTTTTGCTTGGGTCTCTGCACTTGTGACCAAAAGATTCTTTAACTGATACCTTTTCTGAGCACAACAAAGATTAAAAGACAAGGAAACGCTAGCAATCAAGACAAAGTTGGTCTCTGTTCTCATCCTGTTCATGCCCTAAGAGGGATGCCACTTCACTGGCTATAGCAGTCAAAATTCTTGCTTCAGAAACTAGAGACAAATTCCGGTCCCTTTCAGCAGAAACATAAATTACTAAGGGCTCTTGAGTAAAACACAGAACTTTCCGGCAAGTCTTTGAGACTACAAACATAAGACCAAAACTCTGTTGGAGAGGTGATCAGGTGGAGACCTCAAGGCAAGGACTAGTGGGCACAGACATTGCCCTGTGTACATGTGGCAGGGTGATATTGAGGACAGAGCATTACGAACATGCATTTGTCATGGTGATTCTAAAAATGACTCTTCCCAAAAAGGACTTCATTCTCAATTTGGGTCAAAGCAAGGCATGGGTTTTTGTACTGGGAAGAGTTTTGGTTACATGCTTGCCCCTAGTGGCAAGATTTCCAGAGTAACCTCTACTTTACACTAGGCATCCTAAAATGGAGACTTCTTTATACATTAGAAGGGTATTCAAAGGGGATAGCCAAATATGATGACAGATAGCTACAGTCTTGAGCATATTAGAGTAGGTCAAGTTTGAACCCAGAGCATCATGGGGCCTCAAGTATAAGAAGAGGGCATGTGAGGACCCAGTCTGGATAGAGTTTATCAAGAAGGCTCGTGTGGCGTGCTCTCCTGGGAGACCAAGCTGCTAATGTTCTTCTGCTTATAAGTTACCTTTCCGGCAGCCTGATAATAAAATGTCAGCCTCTAATTTGGGATTGAAAGCGTAATAAATAATCTCACTTTCCTCCAAGACTTTGAGATTACGTGCCTAAAATCAAAACTCTGTTGTAGAACTGGTCAGGTTGAGACATCAAGTCAGGTTTTGGACCTATTGAGGAGTGAATCTGATATTAAGTTCATTAGATTTATTGACAATAAAAGAAAATTTGAGAATATGGCTTGGATTCAAGGTCCAAATGGTCCTTTTGTTCTTTTTCTTGTGAGGTGAACTCATCTTCCAGTAACAGAAGAGAAGACAGGTGATCCCTATCTCTCTAACACAAGGCATCGTGCTGGGCCCAGGAAAGGAGATGAGCAAGCTATTGGATTGAAATGGTCTTAGGTGAGCTTGCTCTGTGCCCCTTTCCTGTTTCACCAGCAGGTAATCACTCTGTATGGGACAGAGCGGGTAAAGACAGGCCTGAGATGCAGTCTTCCCACCAATACTCCTTCCTGTCCAGGAGGGAAAGGCAATCCCTGTGTGTGGTCAGAATAAGAAACAAGCACCCCTCTAGTAGCATCAGACTCTGGAGTCTCAATCTGTGTCTGACAAGGTGCTAAACACTTCATACAGAAGATCTCGTGTAATGTTCATGGCAATCCTATGGAATCCTAAGAGCTAGAACTTAGCGTTCACTCAATGCCATAAAAATTTCTAAGCTCTTGGCATTCATTCATTCATTCATTCATTCATTTTTTCCAGTGTTTGTCAGGAGCTGGCATGAAGTAGTAGGATAATTTGAGATGTTTACTTATTATTTATTTACTTAAATGTGTATATGTGGTGTATATTTGTGTGTGTATGTATGTGTGAATTTGTGAGCTCATACATGCATACATGGAGGGTGGAGGTCAACACCAGGTGTCTTCCTCTATTGGCCTCCACATTATTTTTTGAGACAAGATGTTTTAGTTTGCTTTCTGTTGCTATGATAGACACCATGACTCAAACCAACTTTGGGAGGAAAGGGTCTATTTCAGCTTACAAGTTACAGTCAATCACTGAGAGAAGCCAGGGCAGGATCTCAAGGAGGGAACTGAAGGCAGAGATCATGGAAGAATGCTGCTTACTGGTTCACAGCCCCCGGCTTGCTCAGCTACCTTTCTTCTACAGCTCAGGCCCACCTGCCTAGTGATAATACTGCCCACAGTAGACTGGGCTTTCCCATATCAACTAGCAGACATGGACACAGGCCAATCTGATCTTGGAAATTGTGGTTCCCCTCTTCCCAAGTGACTCTAGGTTGTGTCAAGTTAACAAAAATTAACCAGCACACAGGGTCTCTCACTAATCTGGAACTCACTGGCTGGACTGGCTGACTATTCAGCCCTTCCTGCTCTGTCCTCTCATGTCTACCTCCTATGTTGGAACTGCAGGTGTTTGCAGCTTCTTACATGGATGCTGGGGATCTGAACTCATGCTGTCATGCTCTGTAGCAAGCACTCACTGAGCCATCTCCCCAACCCCAATTTGTGCAGTTTTAACAAAAAGGACATTTACAAAGAAATGGGCAGCTGTGGGGGATCTGTAATACCTAGGGGCACTAAGAAAAGTGGCTACTGGATTTGAAGAGAGCTGTGTTCAGAATGTCCCATGACAGGAGTTGTCACCAAAGACAGTGGTCAGCCAGAGGTGACTTTGCAGAGAGGGAATGATGAGCTGGGTCTTGGTGTCTCCTGCTCTCTGATCCACCCTGGAGCCCTGTCAGCTGAGCTTTGAGCGGAGCCTGAAGGCAGGGCATCTGCTGATGCAGTTGACATGGGTTGACTTCCAGGGTCCCCAGGCAAGTGCAGGGGTTAGAGAGAAGTCAGAACAGCTAACAGGCTCCTAGCTGAGGTGCATGCTGTTTGGGCAGCTTCAACATCCCCAATCCAAAGTTCAAAATTCAAAATACTTCAGAATCTAAAGGCTTTAAAAATATTATGGTACCACAAATGGAAAATTTCATATATGACATCATGTGACTGGCCATAGCCAAAATGAAGGTGCATGAAAAATATTTTATAAAATTTCTTTCAGACTAGGAGTATAAGGGGGGTAGGAAGCATCAATGAACTGGTGTTTAGACTTGTGTCCCATTCGAAAGACATTTCATTTTGTATATGCAAATATTTCAAAATCTGTAGAAGTCTGAAATCCAAAATATGTCTGGTCCCAAGCATTTTGAAGAAAGGACATTCAAGCTATCTCTTCATTTTACAGAGGAGGAAACCAGGACTCTAAGTCACAGGAATAACCAGTCCAAGATCACACAATCAAGTGGCAAAGTCAGGCGGGGTCTTTGTCCCCCTGGGAACTTTGGCTGGATTCATCTGCTTCTGAAAAGACATCTGTGGGCCTGTGTGTCCAGCAGGAGGTTGGAGACCAAGGGCAACGTGCCCACGTGACATCTACTTCGTGCTAGGCGCTGAACTGTGCATTTCACTCTCGGCAGGGTCCCTGTGATAGGATTATAAATTCCATTCTGAAGGTGAGTAATTGGAGCTTCAGAGAGACCAACAAACTAGCTTAGTCCATGGGATGCCACAGCCGGTGATTACCCCAGTGCATCCTAGGGGCCGGAGGAGAGAGGGTGGAAAGTGTGTGCGTGCGGATAGTGACGGGGTGTGTTTGGAGACGGTAATTAGGAACGGAGGAGAATCCAGGTGGTGGTGCCCTTTTTGTGCTGGGTAGCATAAGGTATGTGGGCAGGAAGCCCGGAGTGCCATCTGGAGTCTCATAATGTCACCGAGCTGCTTTATTTCCGAAAAACGGGGACAGCAGGCCTGTGCGGGGCTGCAGACGCACACCGAGGCATCCAGCTTGTTCTTTGGGAGCCAAAGCAGGGGCGATGATCACGCAGCAGATGGGAACTTGGAATCACATGCTTGGCGCAGACGCAGAGTCGACAGCACCGGGCGGGCTGTCAGGACACGGGGATGCTGGGACGCTGGGATCCGGCGGGTACTTTCCACTGTAGCTTCCTATTCTCCCCTCCTTTGCTTTCACTTTATTTAGCTTGCATTTTCTCAAGTTCCTTCTGCCTCCTCCCCGGGCGCTGGGATGCATCTGCACACAGATGATCTTCAGGCGTCCCAAGTTCAATGTGTTCAAATCAACACGCTTTCTTCCCTCCCAGCAAACCCATTTCTCTTTAGGCTTAGCTTCCCATTTTGCTCACTGGCACAGGATGCTGGGAATGGACAGCTAGGGGGAGCCGGCCTAGTTTTCTCTCTTATCTCTGATCCTTTCCTCCTTCTCCAGCCACTTTCTTCAATGGCTCTTAGTTCCTCTTTTCCTTCCCCTGCCTAGGTCCCCCTGGCAGGGCCTGTCACTTGAGACTTGAAGGCTTTCAGAGCTGAGGGCCTTCTGTGGCTTGTTCTCTTCCTCTGGTACATGATGGTAGATTGGACCCTCAACACATCTTTCTAGGGAGTATCAACAGACTTAGCAGCAAGAGAAAAGACACTGGGGGAGCCTTTGGGAAGGGGAGGGTGGTAGCTGATTGACAGTCCCTTCAAATAACCAGCCTGTCAGGGTGGTTCATCTTTATTGTTGTGTTGTCTGGATTGGGAATCACCTATGAGACACATCTTTGGATGTGTGTGTGAATATGTGTCCAGAGAGGTTCAACTGAAGAGGAAAGACCCTCCTCCCCAGGCGCTGGGATGTGGGTAGCACCATCCCATGGGTGGACCTTTTGGACTGGATAAAAAAAGGGAAAAGAAGACAGGGAATTGGGTACCAGCATTCTTCTGTCTCCCAGCTTCCTTACTGTGGCTGAACATTAACAGACTGTACCTCATACTCAACTCCATGCACTTTCTCACAGTGATGTAGCCCTTAAACCACCGGTCAAAATGAATCCTTCTTTCCTTAAGTTGCTTTTCGTCAGGTGGTGGTGTCATGGAGTAAGAAAAGTCACTAATTCACAGTCCAAGGCCCTGGGGAAGTGAACGTTATTCCATGGGTAAAAGGGCTTTGCAAAGTCATTTCTGTTGGTAATCCAAACTGTAAAAGAGGACACTCTCATGGATTACCTGGTTGGACCTTATGAAATCATCTGTGTCTGTAAATGCAGAAGAGGAAAGGAGGGGAGAAACAGGAAGATTCAAAGCGAGAGATGGATTCTAGGCTCTGGTGATGGCTTGAAGATGGGAGTAAGCTATATTAGGTAGGATTTTCTTAGAGATACAAACCGGGAGAGAGATGGGGGGGGGAGGGAGAGAGAGAGAGAGAGAGAGAGAGAGAGAGAGAGAGAGAAATATGAGTTTTATGTAAAATGGAATTTATGGATTGACTGACACAGTAGGTGCTGGAGAGGCTAAGAACCAGGACCAGGAAGCTGGGCACCTCATCAATTAATTCCAGTGTCTGGGCAGCGGTAGTAGCTGTTCACTAGTGGACTTACATGCTGATGTCCTCATATATATATATTTTTAATCTGGGTAGTTTGCTAACTTGTGGGTCTGTTTCTGCTCAGGCCTGGACTTCCCTACACCCAGTCACTGGCATACATCAACTCTCTCTGGAAACAGATCCATAGTCACACACATGTAGTTCACCTCTCCTAGGCCGCTATTAAAACAGACAAGTTGACAACTCAGACCAACTATCATAGGGACCCCAAGTCAAGGAAATGAGGGCCTCAGTGTTGCAGCCTCAAAGAACTGAATTCTGTCAGTAACCCAATGAACTTGGGAACAAGGTCTACCTCAGAGCTTCCAAAGAGGGATATAGCTGTGATCACACCTTGACTTTGGCCTTAGGAGACACTGAACAGAGAGTTCACTCATGCTGGACCAGACTTGTGAACTACATCTCTATGAGATATCAAGTGTATGTTTTAAACAAAAATTTATTTATTTATTTATTTATTTATTTATTTAATTTGTGTGTATATGTGTGTGTGTCTAAGTAGGTAAGCACTTACTATGTGGAGGCCAGAAGACAACTTTTGGGAGTTGATTTTCTCCTTCTATTGTGGGTTCTTGGGATCAAACTCAGGCTGTCAGGCCCACACAGCAAGCACTTTCATCTGTTGAGCCATCCCACTGGTCCAAATATGTGTTGTTTTTAATCCCTTGAGTTTGTAGCACTTTCTTAAGGCAGCCCTAGGGTGAGTAAATGTAAACAGAAGACTAGTAAAAGGGACATTAGCAAGCACTGAGCACCACTGCCCAGACATAAACAGTCCCTTAGACTGCCTGACTAGGCATAGCCCTCAGGTGAAAGCAACAGAAAGGAACTTTTAATTATCTAAGCAGAAAAGAAAGGCAGGCAAGAATATGGGGCTATCCCAGAATCTCTGGGAAACAAGACTTGAGGGGAATAACTGGGCTTAGAAAGCAAGCAGGAATTGGAGCTTGGAGCGTTTGGTGACTCAACCACAGGTACTGTGTTCAGCACTCACATTGCTATGGCAACCAGGACTGACTGGACACCAGGCACTGCTGGGGACATTTCTGTCCTTGGAAATGGGATGGGGCAAGTGAGCATGACCAGAACACACTCTCATTGTTTTTGACTCTATGGGTCATTACCCTCAGACTTGCAATCCTGAGCAGGTATGCGTCACCTGTCGGAAGGCTCTGATGCTAGGCAGGCAAACGAAAAAAAAAAAGGTCCACCACAACTCATAAACCTCCTATGATGTACCTCATTGAATCCACAGAGCCACCTAGCAGGGGATGCTGACATCTTCGCTCCCTGGGTGAGGAGAAGAAGCTTCTTCTAGAGAGGCCGAGCTTGTCCAGGGCAGTGCTCAAACTTGAATCCAGGTTGTCGATGTCTTCCTGTGTGTTGTGCAATATCTCCCTGCTATTGTCCTGTGTGTTGTCCAGTGACTTCAGCTGGGCAAAGGTCAGAGTTCAGAGCCCTTCTGAAGAAAGAGGCAGGTGAATCTCATTTGGTTCTTGGTTCTGAGGACTCTGGGGACACTGGTTAAATGGCATAGCAGCTTGTGAGCCCAGCAGAACCTTTATCTTTTTCCTCTAATATCTTTTGTACTTGATCCATTTTTTTCTACTACATATTGTATGAAACTACTTACTCTGTGTCATGCTGGGCAAGGAATGTTGAAGTCCCAGTGATGAGACCAACATTGGGGCCCCTCATCTTGTTTCTATCCAGCCCCTGCTTGCTCCCTTTGCTGACCTTCTGCACCAAGCATTGCAAAGGAAATGGGATATGGTCCAGCCTTCCTGGGACTCCGCCTGGACATGCAAGACTCACATCACACCTGTGGGTGAGTCAGGGGATCCACCTGGCACACTTAGTACTCAGCCCACTTAGCATCCTTGATCCACCTCTCTTTTCCCAACACATCTCTTCCCAGCCCTGAGCTAGGTTCCCTTTTTCCAACATATCTCTACCCAGCTCTGAGCCGGGCTAGAGAGAAAGAGCAAAACATGGCCCCCATTTGGAGCTTATTCCTGACTCAGACTTCCAGAGCAGATCTAGTGCAGGCCAGTAAAGAAAAAATATGTGAGTCACCGGACAAGACTGAAAGTCAAGCTGCAGCAAGGAAACCAATTCCAAAGTGCCTAGGGATGAGCCTCAGTAAAAGCCATCTGTGAGTGTGAGCTAGAAGCATGCATTATGCACGATAAAATACAGAGTAACGATTCTTCACAGACATTCACTGTTCTGTTAGAGAAAGAAATGTCCAGTGTATATTCAGTATTTACTGCACATAGTCAGGGCTCTGCAGCAGAGTATGGAATTAAACAGACAGATTGTTGAACACCTACTATTTGTTAGGCAACTAACACACATGATCTCATTTTTTTAAATCTGTGTGTGTGTGTGTGTGTGTGTGCACATACAATGTTATGCATGTGGAGGAGGTCAGAATACCACCTTGCTTTCCACTTTGAGACAGGGTCTCTTCTTGTTCACTGCTACGTACCCCAGGCTTCTTGGCATCGGAACTACTGGGGATTCTCTGGTGTCCACTTCCCATCTCCATGTAGGAGTGCTGGAATTACAGACACGTGGAATTACATTACTTATGGCTTTATGTGGATTCTGGGTATCCAAGTTCAGGTCCTCATGCTTGCACAGCATGTGCTTTACCCACTGAGCCATCTTTCGACCGTCTCATTTAATATGTGAGTTAACCTCTGAGGTGGGTGTCATTGTGAATGCCTCTAATATTTTTTTAACAGACTTAGTTCACTTTATTTTTTCTCATATAAAACCCCTAGGTAGTAGCCTGGGCTCTCTGCATGGAGACTCTGGTATGGGTTTTCACAAGATGATCAGTGAATTTCTGATAGGGAGACTTGGGGAAGACAGGGGTCAGATAGCTGTAGGTCTTAGAGATGCCATCAAAGGCGGCCTTGGCGAAGTTGCCCAGGGTGGCTGTGCAGCTCTGGCTGATGTGTAGCAGTCGTCAATACCAGCCAGCAGCAGCAGCTTCTTAGGCACAGGAGCAGAGACATGCCAGTGCCTCTGGGGGCAGCGATGAGGCGAACCAGCTAGAGCCACAGCAGCCTATCATCTTGCACTGCACAATGTGGGGCTTGCCAGTCTTGTTTCTCAAGCAGCCTCTCTGCACAGGGACAACGGAAAGCTTGGCCAAGATGATGGCCCCTCGAATTGCAGTGAGTAAAGCTCCTTGGAGCACTTAATACCCAGACCAACATGACTGTTATAGTCCCCAATGGTTACAAAAGCCTTGAACCTGGTCCGCTGGCCAGCTCGGATCTGCTTCTGAAATGGCATGATCTTTAAAACATCATCCTTAGGAGATGCTCCTAGGAAAATGCCAATAATCTCAGATTCCTTAATGGGCGGGGAGAACAGGTAGATCTCCTTTAGGGATTTGATCTTCAGGTCCTTGACCAGCGGCTGAGCTTGGTGAGGGGAATCCACTCCTTGTCTGCAGCTTTGCTTCCAGGAGCCTCGAGGTCTCGGCCACAGCCGGATCCTCACTGAAGCCCCTGTGGCCTCCCAAGCCTGGGTCCCCAGTCCTCCAGGCCATCTTGCTGTACCGGCATCATCTGTCATTTGGTGTTTCCTGAGGAAGAAGCTACCTCTGATATTTTTTAGATGATAACTAGAGACTTAGAGCAGAGACAAAGTGAGAGAGATTGTTTTCATTTGTTGTAAAGTACGGGTATGGATGGTCACAATTACTGCCATTATGAGTCATCTTTAGTATTTGTAATTGTGGTGGTTTGAATGAGAATGTCCCCCACAGGCTCCAAGTATTTGGACATTTTGTCTCCAGTTGGTGGTGCTGTTTTGGGAGGTCTTAGGTGTGGCTGTGCTGGAGGAAGCATGTCACTTGGGGCAGACTTAGAGAGTTCTTAAGCCTTGCTAGCTCTCAAGTTGCTCTCTGCTACCTGTGCCTGTTTGAGGCTGTGAGAGTTTAGCTTCTGTTCCTACTCCAGCCACCTCTGCCGCCATGCCTCCCTGCCATGATGGACTCTAATTCCTCTGGAACCATAAGCTCAAATAAACTCTTCCTTTTTAAGTTCCCTTGGTCATAGTGTTTCTGTCACAGCAACAGAAAAGTAACTAATACAGTGATGACTAAAATAGAGTTGGCCAATGATAACACAGGTCATTTGGGTTTCAGTCAGGAAGGACCATGTGGTAAAGCACAGGGTCCTTTGTCTCAAATTCTGTGTTACGATTTCAATGTGACATGTCCCTACAGGCTCATGTGTTGGGGTCTGTTTGCCAGCTGAGGGCTTTGGAAAAATGATTAGATTTTCAGGACTCTGACTTTATCTGTGAATTAATCCATCGAGGGATTTATAATATGATGGCTTTATTGACAGGTGACAGAAAGTAGGAGGTGGGGATAGGTGAAAGGAGAAGGATATGTGTATCCTTGCTAGATGCATCTTGTTCTGGACCCTTCCTGTCTGTTTGTCTGTCTGTCTGTCTCTGTTTTGCCCAAAATAAGGTGAACAACCTCGGCTTCCACCATCATAATGTCTGCTTCATCATGGACCTAGAAGCATAGAACCGAATGGCCATGGACTGAAACCTTTGATACTGTGAGCCAAAATAAACAATTGCTTCTTTTAAATTGTCTTTCTCAGGTATTTGTTCACAGGGATGATAAAACTGACTAACATACCGAGTCTATTAAGATTGTTCAATCCTGTGTATTTTCCTCACACAAATCCTCTGTCCTAACGGCTGCTCTGAGGCTATTATTATCCTCTTAGTACTATGGGAGAAACTGATATAGAAAGATTGTTCAAGTTCAACCTTTCTGTATTTCTGAAGCTTGAGGAAAGTTCCCTTAAAAAGGGAGGGACAAATTTTTCCTTCCTTTGGTCTTTCACATTTCACTCTTTATATAGCCCAGGCTAGCCTGGAACTCATGATCTTCCTGTGTCAGCCTCCCAAGTGCTGGGACATATCACCACTAGACAGTTTTTTTTTTTTTTCATAAGAGAAATCAAGTTGGCTTTGTTACTAGCAATCAAATTCAAGTTATAGCTGATCTACGCCTATCTAGTAAGTACTTAATGAGCACTAGTGATAAAAGCAGACATTATACTGTGTTCTAGAAGTAAAAGAATCAACACACAGCTCATGATCTTCTTAATCTTCATTCAAATTAGAGTTAGGAGAAACCTTAGCAATTACTCAAAGCCTACTTTCAGGGATCATTTCTATAGTTAGCAATTATTCAAATTAATCCACTTATTTACTGTCTGTACTACTTTTTTTTTTTTTCAAACTGTGAGCCAAAACGAACCCTTCCTCCCTTGTTGGGGAACCCTGCTGCTAGGGTTGTAGTCCTCCATGTCCAGATAGCTCTAAGGGGCTTGGTGCTATATGGAAGGACTCCCCTTCTCAGCAGGGGCCTCCTGCTCTCTGCCTGACTTACCTGGAAAGTGCCGCCAAGCACAGATGCCTGACCTTATTTGGAACATGACCTTTGGCATAGTTACCTGGAGTAAAAACTACCCCCATGCTTTTTCTTTTTGATAATTAGGCATTGCCCTATAGTCGGATGATAGGATCCCCCTACCACATGTAAATAAAGCATACTATGAGCACCTATCAGCTGAAGCCTCCACACTATATTTTCCCTAACCCCCACTGAATAAACGGAGCTGTTTCACTGAGTCTGGAGCTGTCTGTATCACTGAACCTGCCTCCCCGGAAGGGCTTTCTTCTGTCAGTGCTCACTGGCCGTCCCTGGCCCCATTAAAGGAGAGACCCCACACTCCCTTAAGTTCTTTCTGTCAGGAAGTCTATCATGGTGATTAATGCATTCTCTTAGGGACTATGCCACCTGAATCATCTCATTTGATGTTTTGCTTATTAGGAATGATTATTTGCTTTGCATGTGAATCCTGTACCTCTGAAGTCTCTTCCCACTACTCTGTGAATGCCTAGTTTGCATCTTATTTGTGCTATAATGCATTCCATAGGCTGTATCTGCTATGTTTAATGTTGTCTTTGCTAGCATGTCCCATTATTATAAGCCATTACCATAAACCATGAGGAGAATTTCACTAGGATTGCATCAAGGAAGAGATATGCATATTTAATTTCACTGACAGATTTTTTTTTTTAATGTCTGTAATCATTTGGGTTTCCACCAACATGGAATAAGAATTTTTTTGTTTTGAATTTACTTACTTTACAGATAAATGAATGAGAACCTTGATGGGATCACAAAGTGAGCCAGTGAGACTCAGGATTTGAACTCTAGTCCTTCAAGTCCATTTTAATGCCTTTCCTCCTTGTTTACTAATGTCTTACTGTATAAAATGAATTAAGTCAACATTTATGATGTGCTCACTGCATGGCAAGATGGATATGGGCCTTGGAGAGGCAGGGAAGAAGTCTTGGTCTTCAGATGTAGGGCTGAAAACATCAGTACATATTAGCATACAGCAATAATTAAGACTTTATTTTTTTTCCACCTGTGAGTGTGCACATGTCACACAGATGGACTGTGTGCACTGGCCAAGCCTGCCCTTCCCACTATGGTCAAGTCTGAACAGGTTGAAGTGGGCTGGTAGATTGTTCTTTGGCCTTCTCCAGATTCATGTAGTTGCTGGTCACAAGCTCACTCTGTGAGTCTAGGTAGGAACATTTCTAAATCTGGAAATGTTAGGCAACCATCTGCTCTGCTGAGCTGTTCTTTGCAAAACTTGGTTCACACAGAGTTAGAAAAAGCAGCACATCTTCCTGAGATGTTGCCCGGGGGCGGGGGGGCATTTCTGATGAGCACTGAGGACAGTTGAGCTGTTCTTTTATAGCTTTATCCAATTTGTCTCCCATAGTTTTCTGCCTCTCCTGGAAGCAACGAGCTGCACTGGAACAAGGCCTCACACGTCTCAATTTCTTCTTTTTGATCCATCCTTTCAGACATTGTCTCCTGAACAAAGGATTTGTTAAGTAATAATTTACTTCTCATGCTAATTATGATTCAGATATATAAACGTTTTTATTATGTAACAAATACTGTTTTAGGAATTCTCATGATGGCCCTGTATGTTGGCCACTGTTTTTGTCTATCTTACACAAACTAGAGTCACCTAGGAAAAGGAAACCTCGACTGAGGAATTTCTTCCATCAGGCTGACTTGTGGGCATGTCTGTGAGGCATTTTCATTGGTGTTAGAGGGAACATCCGACTGTGGGTGGTGCCATTCCTAGGGATGTATAGCAAAGGTAACAGAGCAAGCCTGATGATCAAGGCAGTAAGCAGCATTCCTCTGTGGCCTCTGCTTCTGTTTCTGCCTCCAGGTTCCTGCCTTGAGTTCCTGTCCTGGCGTCCCTCAGATGGAAGTGTAAACCAAAGAAACCCTTTCCTCCCCAAGTTAATTTTTGTCAGTGCTTTATCACAGCAACGGGAAACAAAACTAGAACACCCTTATAGCCAACTGAAGATTCCAATTAGCAAATGGTTAAAGCAGCACGGGGATATTTGGTTCCTAGGATTGGCACCATAGATCTTGGTGATATTGAAGACCTTTTCAGACATCATAATTCCATGTACACACAGTCTGGTTGGGACCAAAACCCCTCGAAGACACCTAAATCTGTGGGTGCTCAAGTATCATACATATAACATTTTATATGGTATGGTGAGTTCAGTGCTCACTGAACAAGCATGAGGACCTAAGTCAGAGGCTCAGAACCCATGTAAAAATGATGGGCATGGTTGCGTGAACTTGCAGTCCAGCAGTGGGGAAGTAGAGACAGGGGGATCCTTGGGGCTTGCTGACCAGCCAGCCTAGCCTACTTGATTAGATCCAGGACACTGAGAGACCCTGTCTCAAAAAACAAGGTGCTGGCACCTAAGGAACAACATCTGAGTTTGTTCTGTGGTTTCCACATGTATGTGCACACATGTCCATGTCCACCAGCACACACATGCAACCACATGAACATGCAGAGCAGAGAGACAAAATAAAATGGCACAGTATTTGCATCTACCTATGTCATTCTGCCATATACCTTAAATCATTGCTAGATTGCTTATAACCCCCAATGCAATGTAAACGCATGCAGATAATTATTCTACGATATTATTTGGTAGTAACAAGAAAAAGGTCAGTATGTCCTCAGTATAGAAAAAGGTCAGTCTGTCCTCAGTATAGAAAAAGGTCAGTCTGTCCTCAATATAGGTATAATATTTTTTTAATTTTAAGTATTTTTCACATACACAGCAACTTATTTCTCAGGAATTCTTTTAATAGCACGTATGATCATTACCCAGCATTTTCAGCACAGAGTTGTTAGAAACTCAGAGTCTTAGTATAACACGGTACTGTTCTCATGTATAAGAGGGAGGCCACTATATCAGTTTTGTATGGTCACAAAGGACAACAAAAATGGAGTGTCCATTAAATGTCTACAGTGTGATAGATGCACAATAATGACATCTGTGAGCAAAATTCAGCCTCCTGGGGGCTAGAGAGATGGCTCAGTGGTTAAGAGCACTGACTGCTCTTGCACAGGACCTGAGTTCGATTCCCAGCACCCACATGGTGGCTACGAACCGTCCTTAATGCCAGTTCCAGGGGAATCCAAAGCCCTCTTATGACCTCCGCAGCATTGCATGACATGGGTGCACTCCATGCAGGCAATATACTCATACACATTAAAAATAATAAATAAAATATTTTTAAAAATCCAGTCTCCTCAACACAGTGTATATGTCCTGTGTGATCTGGCCCATCCCACCTCCAACTCCATCCCTCATCTTCTCCCCAGTGTTTACTGCACACAGCACATGGAACTTCTTTTCCCCCTTCTGCCCACCACACCTGCTCCCCACCCAGAACCTTTGCATGTGCTGTTTCCTCTGCGTGGGAAACGTTCTTCTCCAATTCTGGCTTCATGGCCCTTTCTTATTTTTTGACTCACCTCCAAAGATGTTCATTTCATTTTTCGTTAGTCAGTTTACCCAAATTCTTACCCTGTTTTATCTCTTTTGTATCATTTATCATTATCTGATTTGAGAAAAAAAAAAAAAGAATCTAGTTATGCAGCCCAGGCTGGCTTTGAGCTTGCAATCCTCCTATTTGCCCTTCTGAATACTGGGATCAAGGCATTATGCCTTGAGATTGTTTCATATTCTGGGATGGGAGTCCCATGAGGCCAGAAGCCTCCTCTGTGTGGCTGGTTCTGTGTTCCCAGAACTGGGCACCTTGCAAGTGCTTGACATTTCCCAAAAGAGAGAGTGATGATGGTGGTGGTGGCAGGTGTTGGTGGTGACAAGAACTCAGTGACCTCCCCATGCCCAGGCTTCAGGAACTATTTTCTTTTCTAGCTTGCTTCGTCTCCAGAGCTTTTCCCTGGGCCTTGAAGGAGTTTGAGAGATAGCATGCAGGTCAGGTTGCAAAGAACTCAACAAACAAGCCTGTAGAAAGCGGATTCAGCCTCCAGGAAGGCAGGGCCCATGGGAGACAATGACGTGCAACAGTGGAGTTATCTTGGCTGGAGGCCCACAACTCCACGACTCTGAGCAAGTTTATGGATTGCTTTTGTAGTCGTTACTGCTTGTTACTGAACATTTGAGTAGTGCTCAGCGTTGGCCAGGATTTTTACCACCTCTTTTACCTAATTTGCAAAGGGCTTTACAAATTCTTTTTCATTGGCTATTCATCAGTAACCTGGCAGGATTATACCTGCTTCAGAAAGAGGGAACATTTGTACTTTGTGGGACTAAAATGCTGTGAATTCTCAGATGTCTTGCTTCATGTCCTTAGTAGGGCATATAACATCAAAGAACAAAATGTCAGCGACACCTTGGCCCTTCCCCTGGACTGGGAGTAGACAGGATTAGATGAGGGACATATGGTCTCCAGACCAACCCAGCAGGCTCTGAAGGAGTTCTTGAGGAGAGGTTCTGGCTTAGCCTCCAGCGAATGTTCTTGCTTAAAGCTCCTGGTATTATCACCGCACATGACATAGCATGTGTCATCTAACCTTAGCATTGTGCTAGAAGCTGTTCAACAATAATTCATATAGCATTTGTACTTTGAAGGGTGTGACAAGTCATTTAGAGACGATTGAAAGTGAATGGAAATACAGGAGCATGTTGTATGGAAATGCTGGACCATTGCATGAGGGTTTTCAAATGTCAAGGTTGTGCTGACACTTTGTTCTTTGATATTTGTACATCCCACTAAGGAGCTGAAGTGGGACTTCTGAGAATGGAATGCATTTCAGTCCCACAAGACACAGACATTCTTCTTTTGTTCTTGTACTTTATTTTTATTTAGCCTTTGAAAATTTCATACATATATAAATGCATCTTTTTAAAAAATCTATTTTTATTGTTTTCGTTTATGTGTATGTGTGTGTCGTGTGAGTGAATGGCATGTGTGTGTGGATGCTTGAAAAAGCCAGAAGAAGGTGTTGGATCCCCATTCGGCTGGAGTTACATACAGGAGGTTGTGAGCTGCCCAGTGTGGGTGCTGGGAACTAAGCTCAGGTCCTCTGGAAGAGCAGAAAGTGCTCTTAATTGCTGAAATTTCTGAGCCATCTCTCTAGCCACTGCAATGTATCTTGGTCATGTCCACCCCTCATTTTGTGATGAAGAGTTATCTCTGCCAGGTTACTAGTGAATAGCTTATAAACCTATCCTCCCACAAATGCTGACAGATAACTGCATTGAATAAATGTTTTGTGAATACATAAATGGAATGAATATAAACAAATAAATAATTGAGACCTTGGTTAGGCACAGGTCACATAAATAACAATCGCCAGGGCTCAGCCCATTGACAGGGTTAGCTCTTCTTCTGTTTCTAGACTGTGACCTGTGGGCCATTTTCCCCAAGCAACTCAGACCTCTGACAGAAAGAAGATGTAAGGCTGGCCAATGAAAACCTGCAGGTGTGACTCTCCTGAAAATCCAAAACCCAAACCCTAGGATGAGCATGCTCTTTGGTTAGCTGGCTGCCAACGAATTCCTTACGGATCACTGTGTTGCAAGACAGTTGTAGGGATGTCAAAATAGACAATATTTCTAACATAACCAAAGCTTTAAAAAAGCATCAAGCAAGTAACATGTGCCACTCACGTAATAGTTCATGAATATAAACAAAGGGGGAAAAGTAGAATTCACTAGTAATTCTACTCTCCAGAATGAATCACCATTAATTCACACACACACACACACACACACACACACACACACACACGCACACACACATGCACACACATATATTACAATCCTGGTTTCAAGCCATACTGCTAACCACAGTATTTATAGAGACAGCCTTCCATGTGCAGGCATTCCAATGCCTTTATATGTTCTAATTCACTTAAACTTCAAAATAACCCTATGAGGTAGGAACTACTATGATCACTTCCCAATTTAGAGATGAAGAGACTGAGTTCCAGAGAGATGTAGTAGTAAGTAGCAGAACGAATATTTGAACCTAGTTAGCTTGACTCCAAACTTAAAAAAAAAAAAAAAAGAGGGGTTGGAGATGGCTCAGTGGTTAAGAGCACTGGTTGCTCTTGCAGAGGACCTTGGTTCTGGTCCCATTTCCCATGTGGCAGCTCACAACCATCTGTAACTCCAGTTCCAGGGGATCCAATTTCCTCTCTGGCTTCCATGGGTACCAGCCACACGCAAGTGTACAGACATACATATAGACAAACGCACATGTAAAACAAAAATAAATGAAACTTAAAAAATTAAGAAATGGATGAGAATATCTTATTATTTTTCTGTAGTGGTAGATAGAATTTCCATTGTAACATGGTTCATTTAAACCAAGATGTTAGTCAGATTTCAATGCAAGTGTAGTCAAATATAAGCAAAATTAAAGGATTATATCACATTAAAGCCCATTATAGCACTGCATTTGAATTTGATTATCTTCACAAAGATTCTATATCCAAAGCATGCCTTACTCTAAGGGGATTTTGTTTTCAACAGATAAATTGAGAGGAAGAGACACAATCCAGTTGATAACAGTTCAAAATCAACATTGTGAAGAATTTGACACATGATTTCTTCTTTATGCATCTTGATAGAGGTATTGACTTTTTTTCAATTGTAGCCTGCTGTGTAAAACAAGCAAACAAAAGATACACATTAAGGACTTCCAAAATGGGTTAATATGTCAGAAAGATATATGTAGTTAAACTTCTAGTTTAAGGAGCAAGGTTATTCTTAAGGCATTTAATATTTATTGCTTACTTTTCTCTGGAAAAGCTGGCCTAAGTTCTCATAGGGTGACAGGATTCCTCAAGGCTGGGATTATACTTTATTATTTTTATTACGATGTGATGACATTTATCAGCACTGTAATATACATTTTAGTGTAAACACTTTTTTTAAGTGTACCTTATGTATAAAATATTGCATGGGATATACTTCAACTGGAAAAAAAAGTTTTGTTTTTTTTTTTTGTCTGAAATTCGAATTTAGGTGGGCACCCTGTGCTTTTATTTGCTCAGCTAGGCAGCCTCTATTTTTTTGTACGGACTCAAAGTAATCCTTATCTCATGACTCCAGCATAATTACTCAGGACTGTTACTAGCTGCCAAGTTGGTATGGAGTGGGTATTTTTTCCAAAGAACTTTAAAACAGTCCTTGACTTCTGTCTGCTCCTGTGGTCCAGGGAGCTACCACTTGTCTGAGCACTTAGAAAGTCTCAGCCATATCACTGATAAGTCTTCACAACCAGATCAATAAAATCGAAATTTAGGGCAGGATGTGGTAGTGCATGCCTTTAGTCCCAGCACTTGGGAGGCAGAGGCAAGTGGATCTCTGTGAATTCAAGGCCTGCCTGGTCTACATAGTAAATTCCAGGCAGGTCAAGGCTATATAATGGGACCAAACCAAATCAAACCAAAACATTGCAATTGATAGCCAAAGTGATTGAGATTTACCATCCCAAGTCATGTGGAAATGACACTGACCTCTGGGCTGGTTGACTGTAGAACTCTCCTGACTCCTACTCTAGGCTGCCAGACGAGAATACTGATGTGGTTCTAGTCCTGGGAATAGTCATTCTTATGTCCATAATTTCTTCATGGAAGCCCTACTGTGTGTTCTGGTAGAGAACAAAATAAAGTTCCTGTGCTCTTGATGTTTGCCTACTGTGTGTTCTGGTAGAGAACAAAATAAAGTTCCTGTGCTCTTGATGTTTGCCTAGAGGGAGGAGAGACAATGAATAAGTAAATAAATACTATAATTCTGTATATTTCCAATTGTTTTAAAGGAAAGAAAAGCCAGATAAAGGGGCATAAAATGATAAATGTTAGGGTCTGGCTGGGTCACTTTTAGGGGAAGAATTTGTCCCTTGTAGGATCAGGGCAAGAGCCTCCTAGGCTAAGGAGCACCAAGTTCTAAGGCAGGCAAAAGCACAGAAGGTCTGGTTTAAGGGTTCTGGGAGCTGAATGAAGTCCAAGCCCGAGTAAAGTAGAGGGAGAAAGATAGACGAAATTGGAGATGTAGACAAGAGCCACGTTGTGAGGGCACATCGTAAGCACGGAGGGCAGAGTCCATTAGATCTTGTCCTCCTCCTTCTTCCTGGACACACAACTGCATTTCCCAGCCTTCCTTGGATTCAAATGTGGCCATGCACTTGAGTTCTAACCACTGGCCCCTCCAAAGCTGAGATTCCATGTTCTTTCTTCAACATGGCGTCATTAGAAGCCACATGCTTAAGATGACAGAGCACAGATGGAAGGAGCCTGAATCTCTGTATCAGTACTTGGAGGCAAGCTGCCCCTTGACCAGAAACACCTGTTTGAACCTCAGCTACGCAAGAAGAAAACATGAGATTTGCAGATATGCTTCATTTGGGCTGCTGTGTTCCCTTATCTGGATAAGGGAATTTGAAAAAAAAAATTCCCATGGAAAGTCATTAAGATATTCAGCATAAATATACTGAAACGTGATTTAAGTTGTGGTTAATTTAATGCGTCTAATATAGTTTGCTAGTTAACTTGTGGAGGGAGTGGGGTCAATGAAGTCAATGAGAATTTGTCAATACATTTCTGAGCTTCCATTTATTTCTGCAGCCAAATGCTAGTTAGCCCATCTTTGGATGTCAGATTTGACAGTGGGTAATCCTGCTCCAATCGACTTTTTCCCTGGGCAAATGATCCAAAGTACAAGTCTCCTGACAGTCTCTACTGTCTCCTTGGACATACTTTTGGCTCCATCTCATGGCCTTTCCCACACCTGTTGTCTTCTCCAATATCTATCTCAGCAAATGGGAGAAATTACAGTGTCTTTCCGTGAGGACAAAGCCTTGGAGGTCTGACTGCCTCTCTCCCACTTTATCTCCTTACAAGCTCGTCTTCTCACTTGGTTCTAACCACATTGGCTTCCCTCTTCATTCCTCAGATAAAAGCCGGCCTGTCCTGCCCTTGGGATCTTTGCACAACCTTTCTCTCTTACTTTAGAGCATTCTTGCTCAACCCTTTTGCACAGCTGTCTCTTCTCATAGCTCAGGTATCAGTACAAATGTTACTCCTGGAGAAGATGGCCTTATCACCCACAAAAGCTGCTTTTCCCTGGTCCCTCAAGGCCCAGGTGTGTCACCTCTGTGTTTTATTGTTTTGCCCATACTCCTCATTTTCCGAGGCAGCGCCCCAAGGGGAGGCTGT
Organism: Nannospalax galili; assembly: GCF_000622305.1. Classification (NCBI taxonomy): domain Eukaryota; kingdom Metazoa; phylum Chordata; class Mammalia; order Rodentia; family Spalacidae; genus Nannospalax; species Nannospalax galili. The sequence continues at coordinate 5,608,762 of NW_008346683.1, forward strand.
GTGGTGCACAATAAGAGGAAATAAGACCTTCTCAGACCCTTGTGATTGCAGATAGCTCAGTCAGCTTTCTGGTTTTAAGAGAGGGTCTGAACTGAGAGTCTAGCTGTGTACTGATCTGATCTGTAACCTGGAGAGAGAGAGAGAGAGAGAGAGAGAGAGAGAGAGAGAGAGAGAGAGAGAGATTAGGCTCCCAGATATTATAGGGCAGGAGATGCCATCTATGATGGCTAATATTGTCAACTTGACAGGATCTAGAATCATCTAGGAGACAAACCTCTGGCCATGTCTGTGAGGGAGTTTCTAGGTTGGGTTAATGGAGGTGGGAAGGCCCATCCTAAAAGTAAGCAGCACCATACCATGGGCTGGGGTTCCAGAATGAATAAAAAGGAGAAAGTGAGCTGAACACCAATGTTTATCTTTCTTTGCTTCCTGAAATACGATCAATATGGTGCAATATGACCAGCTGCCTCAAGAGACCACTGTCATGTTTACCCCTCCATGACAGACTGTACCATCAGGTTGTAAGCCCAAATAAATCTTCCCTTCAAGTTGTTTTTCTCAGGTATTTTGTCACAGCAATGAGAAAAGTAAATAGTGTGTCTTCCTTGGTTCAGAGGAGGAAGGGAGGGGTGGGGAGAGAGAGAAAGATGGGGGAATACTGCCTTCCTGGTGGCTGGGAGGGGATACCACTGTGTGCGTTCCAGTTCCCCAGGACTCCTAGGCCTCTGTCTGTTGGCAGCTGAGTTTTCCTGAGTGTGTATGTATATGTGTTGGAGTAGCTAGAGAAATTCTTGTTACTGGTATTGGGAAAAACTAGCTAAAATTACAATCCTTCTTCAAAGGAGGTACACTACATTTAACTGAACCAAGAGAGGCGTGTAAAAAAATGCTGATTCAACACAGTACTCCACAGCCAGCCCCATAGGACATTTTTGTCGGCCAGTTCTTAGGGGAGAGCTTAGCCAGCAAGGGGCATTTGTTCTCATCTGTGTATGGTGGTGTGGGGAGGAATCTTTCTTCCAACCTGAATGGTTGCAAGCTTTGAGGAGACACACTTGAGAGGAGACTTCTTCCCTGATTTTTGTTTCCATGAGGATAACGGGGGAAGTGTTGTCCCGCTTTTCAGGAGGTCAAAGCATTTGAGAGTAATGTACTTTACATGCTTTGCTGAGTGAATCATCCCCCAAGAGATGAGACTGGTCAAACTAGGAAAATGAACTAAATATGTGTTCCCCCTCCTCTCTCCCTTCATGATGGCCTGTCTGTAGGATGTAGGCTTTCTTGGAACCTCCATAGCTTCTCAGGTTGTATATTGTAGAGCTCCATGGAGTTCCACAGAGGAGTTCCACAGAGGGGCTCCACAGAGGGGCAAACGATACACCCTAGAGCTAGGCAGGGCTTGGACACAAAGCTGCTCTGCACCCTGAGGAGCTGAAACCTCTAGAACCATGAGCCAAAGAAATCTTTCCTCTTTTAAGTTGTTTATGTTGGTATTTTGCCATAACCATGAAAAATTACCAGAACATGGTCACAGACCATTCCATTTGGACATCTCTGGGATAAAAGTAGGAAGGAGTCTGAGGAATTCAGCTAGCCAGGAATATTTGCCCTCTTCTCCAATTAGACAACACCAATAAAGCTGCTAGCTTATCCTCCATCTGACTTCAATATTTAAAGACTACAAGTGTTTTGCCCTGGGGGTTTTAAGGCAGTGGTGAAATTGATCCCCTAACTCCCATCACAAGGAAGGAAGGACAGAGTGCAGTAGACCAGAACCTTGAAAGCCCAGCACACAGTAGGACTGACCCCTGTGAGAGCTCTTTGGGGATGAACAGTGAAGCCCATCAAATTATAGCTCAGTTACCAACTCCAGACATTGAGAGCCAGGTTAAGATGGGCTTGACACGCATCATCTCCCAAGCAAGTCCAAGGCTCCTAGATTTGGGCAATCCTTTAAAAAGTCTTATTATTTTGTGGTGCTGGGAATCAAATCCAGGGTGTAGAATATGGTAAGCAAGCCCTTTGCCACTGAACTACAACACTCTAGGCCCACATTTCAGAGGATCCTTGATCTTCTCAAGGCCATTTTATAACTTAGTGATATTTTTGCTGAAAACAAAAACAAAAGCATTGGCTCCTCACTTGTCAGGCCCACGAGGTAACAAAAAGCGGAGTGAAAACCTGGCGTTTCTGCCTTCTTCGTGTGCCTGTCCACTCCTACTTTGGGTGAAACTCCTATTTACTTCTGCGCAGGCATGTGAATCACTCAAGGAGGGTCCATTTACCTAACCTATCTCATCCACCTATAAGGATTAAAGTACAAAGGTAAGTCATGATCCTAACCCTGAATTCCTCTTAGATTCCAGGAGCAGCAAAGCCTCACAGCACAGACCCCCTACCCCTGGTGCAATTATCTTTGATAGGTGAGGCTTCACTCTGGAGCAAAGAAATCGTGGAAACCAGAGTTATCCCTCCAGCCATGACATGGATGACTTTTTCCTCCCACCACCTTGCATAACCAGAACTGAGACAAGACCAACTTGACTGTCCCAGGATCAGCACTGCCTAATTATGCATACCTTTTCTGCTTCTTGCCCCAATTCTTCCTCTACCTCAATATAAAGCTCATATCAGTACCCTGAAGATGAACTTGGAGTTATTAGATCCCTTTGTTTCTCTACTCAATGTGTCCATTAAATCTCTCTCTGGTTTTCATTATTACTTGTCTCTTTAGTTGGTGTATTGTGATGGGTGCTGGGGCCTTGCCTCTGGGGGCTGCTGGAGTCAGAGGATTTTGCTAAAAAATTCCAGTTATAATTTTTTTATTATTTTTTATTTTATGTGTATGAGTGTAGAGCCTGCATGTGTGTGAGTGCACCTGTGTCGTGCAATGCCGCGGAGGTCAGAAGAGGGCTTTGGAGTCTCCTGGAACTGGAGTTAAGGAAGGTTCGTAGCCACCACGTGGGTGCTGGGAATCGAACCTGGGTCCTCTGCAAGAGCAGTCAGTGCTCTTAACCGCTGAGCCATCTCTCCAGTCCCTCCAGTTATAATTTTTGACTTGAGATTAACTCATAGACCTTGGCTTCCAGCTTCTCAGACTGGAATGTGTACTCTTCTCCTTCCCCTTGCCCCAATTTGGGCAATTCTGAGCAGGGGTTAAGAGTAAGGCCTCTGTGGGTCTGGAGAGATGGCTCAGTGGATAAGGGCACTGGCTGCTCTTGCAGAGGACCTGGGTTCAAATCACAGCACCCACATGGTGACTAATACCCATCTGTAACTCCAGTTCCAGGGGATCCCCTTTCTTCTGTCCTCTTCAGGCATTGCACAACCTGGTTGTATACACATAAATTAAAAATAAAAATAAAGCAAAAGTTTTTTTTTTTTTTAAAGAGTAAGGCCTCTGAAATCAGGGGCCTGCCATTTCCTGGCTTTGGGACCTTACACTACCTAGCTAACCTCTCTGTGCCTCTGTTTCCTCAGCTGGAAAATTAGGACCAAAACTATTTTAGTATGAGGATTAAATGGGTTTATTTATGAATATTTCCAGAACAATTCTTAACACCCAGTGTTAATTTGTGGTTAATTTGTGGAAATTCCTAGAACATCTCCTGACACATACTACACATACCAAATTTGAGACTTTACTGAGAATTTGAGTGTGCTGGAGAGCTTTAGTGTCAACTTGACACACCTGGTTTGAGGGAGCCTCAATTGGGGAATTGCCTCCATTGGACTGGCCTGTGGCCATGTCTGTGGGGTATTTTCTTGATTGTTGAGTGATGTGGGAGGGCCCAGCCCACTGTGGGTAGTGCCATCCCTGGGCACATGGGCCTGTGTTGGATAAGAGAGCAAGCTGAGCAGGGGCCAGGGGAGCAAGCCAGTAAGCAGTGATCCTCCATGGCCTGTGCTCCAGCTCCTGCTTCCAGGTTTCTGCCCTGAGTTCCTACCTTGGGCTCCCTGATCAACTGCGACCTGGGCGATGTAAGCTGAATAAACCCTTTCCTCCCCAAGTTGGTATTGGTCAGAGTATTTTGTCACAGCAATGAAGAAACAAACTAAGACATTGAGTTTTCAGGGAGAAATAAAACTGTATACACTTGCAAACAAGTTAAAATATCTAACTTGCTAAACCTCACTGAGTTGCAGTGAGCACTGCTGTGTGTGGTACCTGCTTTTTCCTCCTTCTTCCTTGGCTGTGGTCTCCGGAGTCAGGGTTCCAGCTGGCTAGAGTGAGGCATGGGACTTTACAATGTAAGTCTCTCATTGCTAGCTCACAGGGTTTTCTTTTTAATCATTCCAGATTTATTACTCTTGCGAAAATAGCTGCTGTTATCTATTTCACAGGAAGTGGGAGATGGAAGCTTCTAGACGTTGCGTGTGAGCAGTCGGCTGTGGTTCTGAGTCAGTGATTCCTGATCCCCTTTCTGAAGGGTCCAGGCTGGGGCTGTGTTGGACTGGTCTCAGATTTATTCTAGGGATGTTACCTAGGCCTGGTGGAAGCACTGCCACGCCTCAAGTACAAAGGAAGCTTCATGGCCAGTAGAATATTAATCTGAACATAGAAGAGACCCAAGCTGATGCCAGCCCTGCTGTGTAACAATCCTGTGACCTTGTGCAATCTACTTTATTTTTCTGGGTCTCAGTTTTCTTACATGCAAAACATGACCGCATGCAAGATAGGAACCTTCTGAGGCTGTTACTTCAGTGTGATGGTGTATTTAAAGGTAATTGTGCATTTATAAAGCTTGGTTATACTGTGGGTGCTCAGCAGTAGTTATAACTCACTTTACTCAGTGCTGGGAATATGTCTGGGGCAAGTATTATTGTCCTTTGTATGTGTACAGACATGTTCTTGTGTGTGTGTTTGTGTATGTGTAGATGCTTGCACATGTATGTTCATGTCCGTGAAGACCTTAGATGTTGTTCCTCAGGTGCTATCTATCCATCTTGCTTTTAAAAATTTTATTATTTATGTGTGTGTACCTGTTTCTATATGAGGGTGTGCATATGCCACAGAGCTCTTTTGGAGGTCAGAGGACAACCTTGGGTGTCCATCCTTGTCACCCACCTTTATGAGACAGGGTCTCTCTTGTTGTTTGCCACTGTGCTGCATTATCCAGGTAAGCTGGCCCACAAGCTTCCAGAGAATTCTTTCATCTCTGCCTCCCATCTCGCCATAGGAGTTCTGGGATTGCTGACATGTGCCACTGTGCCTGGCTTTTCTACATAGGTTCTGGGAATCCAAACTCAGGTTGTTAGGCATGCACTTTTACCCACTGAGCCATCTCCCCAGCCCCCATCTTTTTTTTTCTTTCTTTTGAGCCTAGGTCTCTCACTGACTTTATATTTACCAAGTAGTCTAAACTGACTGGCCAGAGAGCCCCAGAGATCTGCCTGTCTTCTCGGCAATGCTGGGGGTTGGTTACAAGTTTGTTCTAGTAATGTGGGTTCTGGGGATCAAACAAAGGCCTTTATCCTTGCAAGGCAATTATTTTACCAATTGAGCCATCTCCCCATCCCTGTTGTCCTATTGTGGCCATCAAATTACCGCAAGTCACAAAGCTAATACCAAGATGGTAGCCAAACTGTCTGATCCTAAATATTATGACTTTGACTTTTATATAGCACACAAAAGAAATCCATAAATACATTTACTTTGTAAAATATTTTCCCAAATCAGAAGTATAAACATGAATCAGAATTTAAACATTAAATTCATCTTTCTTCTATTGTTATGATTTGGATAAATATCCTTCCAAACCCATGTGTTAAATACTTGGTCTCCAGCCCATGGCACTATTGAGACTTTAAGAAGTGGAGAGCTGGGGCTAGAGAGATGGCTCAGCAGTTAAGAACACTGGCTGTTCTTGCAGAAGACCCGGGTTTGAATGCCAGCACATACATGGCAGCTAACACCTGTCTGTAACTCCAGTTCCAGGGGATCCGACAGCCTCTGCTGTTCTCCAGGGGCACTGCATGACACAGGTGCACTTACCTATATGCGGGCACTACACGCATAAACATAAAATAAAAATAAAATTTAAAAAAAAGAAGTGGAGCCTAGAGGGATATCTTTAGGTCACTGGGAGCATGTTCTTGAAGAGGATGTTGGGGCCCCCAACTCTTTCTTTTTCCTTGTGCTCCTTTGTTACTCAGACAAGAGGTAAATAGTTCACCACACACTCCCACCATGATGTGCCGTCTTGCTCAGGCCCCATAGCAATTGGACCAACAGAACATGGGATGAAACTTTCAGAACAGTGGACCGAAACAAACCTTCCCTTTGTTAATCATCTCAAGCATTTTGTTGCAGTAATAGAAAGTTGACTACCATGACCACACCTTTGACCTCATTCTCCTCGTCATGGATAGCCACTAGTAACAGCTCACTGGGCGTGACTGTAGTGCATTTTCTATAATGTTGCAAAATATATTTCTTAAATGAGCTATTCCCCCCATCTCTCTCTCTCTCTCTTGATCTCTTGCTTTCTTTCTTTCTGGCCAGTACTGTGATTCGTTTCTGATGTTTAGGTCTGTGAAGGTTTGCCCCACACTGGTACATATAACTTTGCATCATCTGTTGTAAGTACCACTTAGGCTTCCATAAAACAGCTGCATGATAAATTATGTAATCAAGATTATTAATGACTTCCTGTCTGGAAAACATTTGGGTTGTTGGAGGCAGGGCCTCCGCATTTCAGCCATTGTACACTCCTTGTTAGTTTTAGTTTGATAGGACTTTGAACGCTGATGCAGTCACCTGTCCATCTTCCTCCTTCGGTCTCTGAGTTCTCTGGCTTGCTGTGGAAGACCTTCTTCCTGTCTCAAGGCATATTTTTACCTACCATGCTAAAATCTCGCCATACTGCTAGAAGTGAGTCCCAACACAGGCACTATCAGTTAAAGTGGAGCTGGTGTGACCAAGCTCCTTGGGAGAGGACAGACACTCACTGGTCATGGCGCTGCTAAATATAGTCCATTGTGAAGGTGTAGTTTTAATATTAAACTCCAATTCATGGGACTTACCGTTTTAAATGGCAAGAAATAGCAAAGAAATGTTTTTTTTTCTTATGCAATTTTATCAATTCCATGCATTGGATAATCTTTCCTTCTCTCTTCTAATGTAAATGGACACCTTTATCATGATGTGCACCTTTATTTATGAGCCTGTTTCTGAACTCCCCCATCCATTAATATATTTTCAGACTTAATCATATCATTCATCTCTCTGTTCCCTGGCTCTGTACTTGGGCCAGCTCTAGATCAGCAAAGAGTAAGTACTTAAATAACACAATAAATGTTTCTGAATGACTTAATGCAGTGAATTACAGTCATACATGCCTTACTGCATGATTCTGGTATTTCTTTAATATATCGCTAAATCTGATCTGTTCATGTTTACTTGGAGTTTTACATTCACCATCGTGAGGTGAAGGATGGGTTTTATTGTGTGCTCTCCTTGTCTAGTTTTGGTAACAGCAAATGAGTTCCATGGGTCCCCTAGATCACACTTCCTCTCTATGGAATTTATATAGATGTTAGTGACAGATTTTATCACTACAGCTCTTAACCTCAGGGCATCAGCATGAGACGATAAATTGGAAAAAAAATACTCCCCAAACAAGAAACTCCTATCTGGATCATGGAAGAAATGCTGGAATCTGACGGCTGTAGGAACAGGGAGGTGGAGGCTGGTTGGTGCCAGCTCAATGAAGGTGGATAGGTATCAGTTCCAGGGTCACTGTTGTGCATTTGAGGGTGTCGGATCCTAAAGTCCACAGTATGTAAAGGTGGGTATGTGTCTTTGCATGAGGCATCTGCATGTATATTTGCATATGTGTTTTTGCAATAAGCCTCTGTGCATGAGATTGTAGCATGTATATACATGAATATGATATGAGAGTATATACATGTATGAACCTGTGTGTTGGGTGGGAGATACATATGTATGTGCTGAAGACATGTCTGCCTCATTCCAGGGCTGGCCAAGGCACTGCAGGGATTGCGCCAGCCCTTGTGGGTTTGGGGAACGCAAAGCCAGAAGGCCATGCTGAGGTACAGCTGGGAGAGGCTGAAGTGGGCAAGGAGAAGCCCGGGTTGACCCTGTGGTCTGAGGAAAGTGACTCAGTCTCTCTTGTCTCAGCCTTTCCACAAATCTACACGGACGAGACAGCTCTGCTCCATGCCTTTCTCTTGCTCTCAGGCTTGGTGGGTGTTGAGTTCCGTGGACGCACTGCAGGTCAAAACTGAAGGACATGCCACCAAGTTCAGATTTCTTGATTCTTGCTTCCAAACTGTGTTGTCACTAACAAGTCTGGGCAGGGGGTGATGAAGGGGGCCCTAGAGTGGCTCTATTTCATTTGCTCTTAGCTGTCCAGGAATAATAGGAATGTTTTCCCTTAGGAATTGGGGCCCTGGGTCACAAGTCATAGAGCTTAGACAGTCTTCAGATCCAAGCTGCTGAATATCATTCCACTGAGTCTGTGGACTTGACGCCTTTCCCTTGGAACAGACATGAGTCCAACCTGACAAAATGAATCCTCTGTGGAGCAAACACTGGGCAGGTGGTAGCAACCTCAGAAACTGCCCATCAGGGAAGAGAAAGATTTCAATTTTTCTTGTTGAAGCTGTTCTGGGGAGTCCACTCATGTTCCCTCAGATCACTATGTTCAGGTTGAAAAGTGCTTTGAATACACAGCAAGGTTGCCCTAGTTATCTTCTGTATTATGTGTGAGGGTGTGGGCGGCATGCTTTGCAGGGCCTGCAGAAGAGACACCACTCACCCTGCCAGGGAGCTGAGGACTGGACAGTCAGGAGATGAGGGCAGCAAAGAAGGCCTGCTGCTTATGGGTGCAAGGCAATGTGGGAGAGTGCCCTCCAACAATGACATGTTGGACCCAATGTTCCCAAAGCATCCTGCTGGATCATATCTCTTGGAAAGGCTAATAGGACTTTTTCTGTGTGTGTGTGTGTGTGTGTGTGTGTAGGTGTGCATATGCCATGCACACACGTGGAGGTCAGAGGACAACCTTAGGTGTCAGTCCTTGCCTTCCACCCTGTTTGAGATAGGATCTCTTGTTTGCTAGTAGGTATGCCAGAGTAGCTGGCTGGTCAGCTTCTGGGTACTCTCCTGTCTCTGCCTTCCCATCTCACTTTTGGAGTGTTGGGATTGCAGATGCAGATGCATGCAATCGCCTCCAGCTTTACATGGCTCTGGGGTTCCAAATTCAGATCCTCACACTCATACAGCAAGTGCTTTACCCATTGAGCCATCTTCCCATGTCAAAGACTTTGATACCAGGATAAAAACAGAAGTTAACCAAACACTCAAGTCAAATTAGTTTAAGGAAAACATAGAATTTGTTGGCTTAGCTAACTGGGAAGTACAAATGTAGGTTCAGACATAGCTGGATCCATACATATTCAGAGTACAGTCTTTTTTTTTTTTTTAAACCCTTTTCCCCTGTCTGCACCCGGTACCCTTCTTTCCTCTTACAGATAGGCAAACCTTCTGTGACGGAGGAAGCTAACCACTAGCTCTAATCTCATAATCTCCCAAGATCCTCTGCAACAGGAAGCCATCTTTCCTAGTCAGCTCCATCTGTCAACTTGACACAGCCCAGACTTATTTGAGAAAGTGGGATTGCCTTGATCAGATTAGCCTGTGAGCATGTGTATGGGCATTTTCTTGACTGCTAACTGGTGTAAGAGGGTCCAGCCCACTGTGGGCAGTACCATCCCTAGGGAGGGAGTCTTGGGCTATATAAGAAAAGTAACTGAGAGAAGCGAAGGGCAAGCTAAGGAGCAAGCCAGCGAGACGTGTTCCTCCATGGTTTCTGCCTTGAGTTCCTGCCCTGACTTCCTCAGTGGTCACTGTTACCTGGAAGTGCAAGTGGGAATAAACCCTTTCCTCTCATAAGTTGCTTTCAATCAGAGTGGTTTATCAGAGCAACAGAAAAGCAAACTAGAATACCATCTTCCTGGATTGGTTTAAGATTTATTTTATATTTTATTTGTGTGTGTGTGTGTGTGTATGTATGTATGTATGTGTGTGTGTGTGTGTGTGTGTGTGTGTGTCTGTATGTGGGTGCCTAGAAGACCAGAAGAGGGTTTTGGATCCCCTGGAACTGCAGTTACAGGTGGCTGTGAGTCACCTCATGGGTACTTGGAATTGAACTCAGGTCCTCTGCAAGAACAGTACACGCTCTTAATGACGGAGCCATCTCTCCAGTCCCTCGAATTGCTTGCTTCAATGGAGACTGATTGGCCTGGTTCAGGTCATGTGTTCACCCTTGATGAACCACTGTGGCTGGGAAGATATACAGGTCTGATTGACCCTCATGGATCATTGTGCTAAGTCTTGTGTTGGGGTCGGGGCTAACCATTCCCTGATAGCACATGGAGTTGGGGAGAAACACCTTCTCAAATGAAAGGGATCTTGGGTAATCAAAATTTGTCCTTCCTACAGTAGGAATACACTCTGGCTTAATTTAGAGAAAATGGGTTTCTGGACTTAAATAGCCTTCTGAGCCTCGGTAGGCAACATTTTCCGGTGCTTGAAGGCCTTTCAGAGTTGACGGCATAAGACAGAGTTGTGTTATTGATGTGAATTGGGTGATGGGATTTGTGTTGATTTCTACCTCAACCTCACATGTCCAAGGGCCTTTGCAGTAAGGCATCTCTGGAAGTTATTTATACATGTCTATCTCTCTTTTGTGATTCTGGGAACCTAGCCAGAGTGGGAAAGGTCACCCCGAAGTTTCCTTGGAAACCATCTTCCTTCTGGTCCAATCACATTTGGAAAGAAGTTCAGTGTTGGAATCAAGTATTTGATAGGATCATGCATACAGTTAATCAATTCAATAGATTCTATATTCTACAGGCTCAATTTATTTGGCTGGATTCTGAAAACAGTTCTAGACATTTTATTTTTAAACAGGATTATCAAGGAGACTGATGATTTTATTTATCATGAAAATCAGAAGACATATAGGTCTACCTTGCAGTAATCTTATGTCTAGGAGGAATGATGGGTTGGAAATGCCTTAGTCTCTTCTGGCTGCCATGACAAATACCATCGACTGGGGGTTTAGGCAACAGAAATTAATATTCTCCCAGTTGTGGAAGCCAGAAGTCCAAGATCAAAGTCTGGCAGAGTTGTTTTCTGGGAAGAGCCCTCTTCCTGGCTTAAGTGCCTTCTCACTGTATTCTCACAGAGCAGAGAGACAACAAGTAAACTCTGATGTCTCTTAAAGGACCCTAATGCAGTTGAATCCGCATCCTCACCTTATGACGTCATTTAATCTTAAGTATTTCCACAAAAGCGCTACATCCAAATAACATAGTGGGGG
>NW_008346683.1:5620154-5643007 GCF_000622305.1 Nannospalax galili
AGAGAGAGAGAGAGAGAGAGAGAGAGAGAAACATTTCAGTCCATCTGAGGAAGGAATAATTGATTTATTCTCAATCAGTGAATCCCAGTTTCCTTACCTTAAAAGAGGAGAGAAACTATTAAGATGATCCAGCTTGAGGGTAGGGGGTCCACAGAATGGAAATTCAAAATAACAGTTGCTTAAACAAGATAAGGAATTTATTAATTTTTAATTTTTCTAAAGTTGTTCCTTAGTCAGAATACAAAACAATAGGTTTCATTGTGACATTTTTGGTACACGTATATATCATCATATTTTGTTTGTACGTACCCCTCCCCAGTCTGCCACTCTTCCCTCCTACGTCTTATGGATCGAACTCACCCCCCCCAATAGTCTCTCTTTCTACTTTCATGTCACACAAATTCCATCACCCTCTCTTACCCAGCCTCCAGAACTTAACTTCTTTCTAATGTAAGTCAATCCAGCAAGGAGCAGCTAGGGTTCATTGATACCCCATATCATTATCATCATCTCATTATCATCATCACCGCCGTCATCATTATCGTCATCATCAGGGACTCCATTTCCTTTATGTGGTTGCTCTTTCATCTTCAGAATGTGACTTCTACCTCATGATTCAAGACTGCAGTGTTCCAGCCTTTCCCTAGACATTCCAGCCACCAAGAAAGAAAAAGAGAATGGGAAGGGTGCCTTCTAGAAGCTACCAGAGTGTCTCCTGTATCTTCTTGGAACGCCTACACTGAGCTAACTTGGTTTAAATTGAGTGCTCAATGGTCTTCCCAGTCTCTCTTTATTCCTCTTTATATAGCTCATAAATGTTGACTCATGAGACTGGCTTGTTTTGATGTCATGGACTCCAAACTTGCAATCATTTTAGGCAGGGAAGACAGTGTAATAAACATTCTTCTTCTCTATAAATACGGTAAGTGTGGTGGCTTGAGTGGCAAGTGTCCCCCATAGGCTCAAGCATTTGAACACTTGGTCAGGTGGTGGCATTGTTCAGGGAGGGTCATGGTACCCTTAGGAGGTGTGGTCTTACTGGAGGAAGCATGTCCTTTGAGTGACTAAAGATACCAGCTTTCTACTGCCTCTGTTGGATGCCTCCCCCACCATGATGGACTCTTCCTTTTTTTTTTTTTTTTTTTTTCGGCCTTTTTGAAACAGTGTCTCCCTGTAGCCCCAGCTAGCCTGGAATTCACTATGTAGACCAGGCTGGCCTTGAGCTCACAGAGATCCGCCTGCCCCTGCCTCCCAAGTGCTGGGACTACAGGCGTGCACTACCACGCCTGGCTTGGACTCTTCTTTTTTTGAGACAAGGTCTCCCTGTAGCTCCAGCTGGCCTGGAACTCACTGTGTAGACCAGGCTGGCCTCGATCTCACACAGAGATCCACCTGCCTCTGACTCCAGAGTGCTTCGATTAAAGGCCTGCACCACCACACCTAGCTCATGATGGAGGCTTACCCCTCTAGGCTTGTGAGTCCCAATAAACTCTTCCTTCTATAGGTGTCCTTGTTCATGGCATTTTATCGCAGCAACAGAAAAGTAACTAATACAGCAATCAAAAGTTAATTTAGAATATAGTGAAATGATTTATATTTGGAAAAAAGATCCTGTCTTAAGCACAGTTCACATAGTTATCTAATTAAGAAAGACCAGTTGAATAAGTAGAATATAAATCAATCACTTTAGTCAAAAGTTAAGGAATTAGATTAAATGTTCTCCAAGATACCTTTCCAACGGTTCTATGAAAACTATCTTGCCTAATAACAATAAACTTCCTAAGTGTGCCTCATCTAGGTATCAAAATGACCTTGGTGTCTTCCTTTCCTTTAGGCTGACCATCTATCTACTGCTATGTATCGAATTGGTACAAAGAGTAACCTTCCCTGTCTCACAGTTTGAGGGCCTGTCTTGACTGATTCTCTGCTTAAGGGGCTCACACAAGGCTGTGATGGGCTTGTCCACAAGACTGGGATCTTCTGGAAGGCCTAACCAGTCTCTTGCATAGGATGGTGTTAGATGGCTGAACTTAATTTATAGGTACAGTGTTGTTTTATTTTTCCTCAGAGAGGGATCGCCAAATTGTATAAGCTTCAGATCTCCCCAGATGGATCTGCATCTCTTTGCTACTCTTTACTGATCCTGTCACTCAGGATCCTCTTTTTAGCTAGCGGAGTGCTTGCTAGCATCAGTGGGACAGAAATCATACTGCCCCTGTCTTCATGCCACCCTGGGGATTCCCTTTGGCTGTAAACACAGTGCCAGCAGACCCAGAACGACTGCCTGACCTAGGTGCCTCTCAGGAATGAGTCTATTGTCCATTAACAAGCCTGCTTATTTTATGGGCCAATTAACCAGGGAGGCTGTGGAAGGGAAATGCTGACATTGTGCAAGTCTACCCCTCTACATCTTCATCTTTCTGTTCTCTATGCTGTAGCTGGGACTCTGCCACTGTTTAAATTGAAGTTGATTTGTTCTTCTAGCATCTGTAGTTTGATTGTTTGACTATTGCTTGGCTCTTGGTCAAACCACAGGGGAGCCCACTAGCCAGTGATTAAATCTGAGCTGTGATTATAATGGTTTTATTTGAGTTGGGCCTCTGTTTATGGCCCCACTGCTCTTAGAGTACAGTGTTATTGTAATGAGGTATTAGTCTCATAGACATAATCATGAGAAGCAAGAAATACTGGGCTGAGAAATACTAGACAAATCGAGTTGATTATTTGGCCAATGCATCTTTCCTTGATCTTTCATTGTGTTGTGAAAGACTGTGTGGGAAGAGAGGTGAGGGAATTGGCTATTCCTGAGCATTTGTGATGTGTCAAGCAGGACCTAGGCACATCTCCCTGTTGGGCATTTACTGTTGAAGAAATCTGAAGGGTTTACTGCTAGAACATCTCTGTTTCCAGAGGAGTCACAGAGAAGTAAAGGAAATGGCCGGTGGTCACACAGGACTGATGGGGGTGGTGTCTCCTGACCAATTTTGAACCCTGTTCCTCACTTTCTGCTGCCTGGTGGGGGTACTTAGACAAACACCTCCAGGTATTATGGAGCTTTTTTGTTTTGTTTTTGATCTGAGAGTTCCACTTTGGGGACTGTTCTCAGGGGGCTCTGCCTGATGGGAGGAGCTCTAGGAGGTAAGAATTCAGGTGTGGTCCTTTGTAGGATGGATCATTAAGATTTTGTAGCAGGTAGGGGAGGAGGAGATGGCTTATTTGGTGAACTGCTTGCTGTGCAAGCATGGGGCCCGAATTCAGGTCTCCAGCACTCACAGAAAAGTTGGTCACAGTGTTTTGTGTCTGCAACCCCAGCGCTGAGGGGAGGAAGCAGGAGGACCCTAAGAGCTCAGTGGCCGGACATCTTAGCCAATTGGTTAGCTTCAGATTTAGTGATAGACCCTTCATTCAAAAAATAAGATAGTGATAGAGGAAGGCACCACATTGACCTCTAGCCCCCCCCCCGCCCACACACACACATGCATACACACAGATGCATGCATACATACACACAAGGATGATTGTTTTGTGGGTAACTACATTTGTGATTTTCTTATGTCCATTTCCTGTTGCTATCACAAAACACTTGAGACTGGGTGATTTGTGAAGAAAAGTTTATTTAGGCTCATGGGAGGCTGGGAAGTCTAAGAACACAGTATAGGCATCTGTCAGCTTCTAAAGAGGTTCTTATGTTGCTCTGAGGGGGGCCCTGGCTGTGTAACAATTCATTCTTGGAGTAAGTAAACCAGTTCCACCAGAACTCATTCTGGAGAAACAGCTTTGATCCCTTCCTGGGGATAGGGCCCCTGCGACCCAGACATAGCCCAGTGGGCTCCTGACACTGCAACACTGGGGCTACATGAATCCTGGGGACATACTCAAACCACAGCGGTGAGGTTGCTGCTTAGCAGCTTAGCAAGCAGAATGCAGCCTCCTGAGGTGGCAAAACCTGCTGTCCCAGGAGCAGGGCCTAATTCTGGCTCTGCATTCACTTCTGTACCCGTATCCCTCTGTCAAGGCCCCTGCCTCTGCCTGCTCAGGCTCCTGCCTGCATCTCCAGTATCACTGATGCCGAGTTTCATCATGATGGAAGTCTTCTATTTGGAAAAGGACTGCAGGAAATGTAAAAGAGAGGAGGATATGGGACAGGGAAGGAAGAAGCCAGTAAGATTGGGCATGGGCAGCTCTGGACTTGGGATCCAATGCAGTACACCCCAACCCCCAGGGTTATCCTACCCCAGGGCAGAGTGACCTTCTTCCTGTGACTTTGGTGAAGGTATGCAAAGGGTTGCAAGTCTGGCAGTTGAAGACTAGCTGGTGTGTATAAGAACTGTCCAGTGCCCAAGAGGACTCACTGTACATATGTAATATTAGAATCCAGCCTCCGTTCAGGCTTCCTCTCATAGATGCTGACGGGCACTCAACTGAGAGTCCCCAGCTAGCAATATCCCAGTGCCAGGCTCTCTCACCAGGAAAGTGAGAGCATCAAAGGGGTATTGGCCAATACATCCTGCCCCAGCCTTTCCCTGCTTTTTGCTGGGACTCAGAAGGCCTGGTAGCAGGCTCTTGATGTGAAATCTTGCCTATCCTTAGAGAACTGTAAAAATAGACTTCCAACTTCTGGCATGCAGGCTCTGATTTCTCTCTTCAGCCACTGCACCATGCTCTGTGTCTGGCACTGGGGCCTGAACTTTCCTTGGAGCCCCTACCATGCTGTTGCCTCACTGCTCATGATGTCAGTAACTTTGAATAAACTCTGCGCTCTTCAGTAATCTGTCTCAGTGTCCTCTTGAACCACCTGACATACCTAAAACCTGTCATCTGGTGTTTTGATGCAGTGAGAAAATAGGTCACAGTTTGTGTGAAGTTCAGCTTTCGAAACTGTGGGTCATGACCTTGTATGGTGACCTTGTGTGGGTTATATAACTGGACATGGGGGCCATAAGACATTTGTCAACTTTAGAAGGTTTCTGAACGTACCACAGATTAATTCAACATCAAGCGTGCAGTCAATCCGAGGTACTTTGGGCAGGGCTTGCTCACCTGTGTTGCATTGTGGGATTTCACTATAGCCTTGGCCTGAACACACAACGTTCCTTGCACTTTTCACTGAGCATGCTGTCCTGCCACGAGTAACACCAGCAGATACTACTGAAGCACCTTTGCTCAGATTTGAGACTATGTTATGAATTACAGTGTCTATACTGTATAGACAAACTTTTCTGTTTGTATAGAAATGAATGGTTTCGTTATGGAAAACAAAGACTTAATCCTTTTCTACCATCATCTCTCAGCATGTATCAAGTCAGTATATCTTTGGATTATATTGCGTTAGAACATTTGATTTAAAAATTGCTGTGTGAGTTGCTGATTTCAGTTTTATAAAAAAAGAATCATTCAGTGAAGTTTGGCTTGAGATTAGGATAGAATTGCTGAAAGGACTGTAAATATTCTTCTGACATTTCTTACTTTGTAATTGCGCAAGTGGTGTTCTCAGTTCTAATGCTCATAAAACTAAAATGTCAATCAATTCTGACAAATGTTGAAAGTGCTCTACATCCTGCAGTATCAAATATTCAGAAAAGATTTAATTTTTATGCAAAATAAAGAAGCACATCCATCTCATTAGAATGAAAATTTGCTTTCATCTTTTTAAAAAATATTTTATTATTAGTTTTCATTTTCTGTGAATGAGTGTATTGTTTGCATTTGTAAGTGCACCTGTGTCAGGTTATGCTCACAGAGGTCAGAAGAGGGTGTTGGATTCCCCTGGAACTGGAGTTATGGACAATTGTTTGCCACCATGGAAGTACTGGGAATTGAACTTGAGCAAATACAGCCAGGGCTCTTAACTGCTGAGTCATCTCTCTAGCCCCTTCTTTTTTTTTGGTCTTTTTTGAGACAGGGTCTCCCTGTAGCCCCAGCTGTCCTGGATTCATTATGGAGACCAGGCTGCCTCAAACTCACAGAGATCTGCCTGCCTCTGCCTCCTGAGTGCTGGGATTAAAGGCATGCGCCACCACGCCTGGCTTTTTTTTTTAAATTTTTTAAATTTATTATTTTTATTTTATGTGTATATGTGTATTGCGTGCATGTAGGTAAGTGCACCCGTGGCCCCTTCTTTAATAAGGGGTACACAAACGTATACCAAATAATTTGTTTAGAATTAATTTTTAATGGTGTTTTGTTTTCTGCTTATTTTATATACCCACATATGTGAGATCATTAAAAAATTTTTTCTCGTGAAAAGGGGTCATAAGTGGAAATGGTTAAGAATCCCTGGCTTAAACCAGTGGTGCGGGCTACTTGTTATTCACAGCTAAGGGATTTCTAACGTGAGCTCTTGTCTAAGGCCACTTCACCTTTGTGCAGTTGCGTGGATCTAACACACACCACACATATTCTTGCACGACCCTCTTGCATTACTCTGCCCATTCCTTTCCTTCCCACAGCCTCCTCTCATCCTGCCAGCTCAGGGCAGTTGCTTATGGGGGTTGCATCTGACCAAACAATCAAGAATCCCTTCTGCTCTTTGAACCTAGGTCTTCCAAAATCCAGACAAACCAAATTTATTTGATTTTAAGTGAGTAGATTCATCTAGCATTCAATCAACCATCAAAACTTCTAAATACTTACTCTCTGTTTCCATGCTGAGCTGACTGATATCAAAGTAAACAGGAGGCCATTGTATTAGCTGGAGTTTGTCTCCTTATTTTGAGTTCCTTTTGAGCAAACTTCCACCTAAGGTAGTAAGTAAACAAACTGAAATTAAACTCCAGTACATTTTTGTAACAAGTAGCTGGATTTCAGCCAATCACCAACAGCTGAGCTCCAGCCAATGACAGGCAGCCAATCAATCCATCAGGCCCCTCAAAGGCAAATGCGTTGCTGTAACCAGTCAAGTTATTGTTGCACTTTATTTCCACAAGACCATGCTGCGAAGCAGAGCTCTTTGTACCTCTTCGGGTTCTGAGCGATGCCTCATTCACAAATCGGTCCACTCAAATAAAGCCTGTTATGTTCATTTTACCTAACATAAGTTGCGGTTGTATAAAAATAAAACCACTCCAGCAGTTTCCTGACTTAAAACAATTATTTTATTATCTTCTGACTTCTTTGGGTCAAATATTTGAGAAGGGTTCTGCTGGTGAGCTCTGGTTTGGCATCTCTCATGTGGTTGTGGCTTGAATGTTGACGGCTTAGGGGAGGTGAGCTGGGTAGTCATTGGGTCATTCAGCTTGGTCTTTGTGTATAGACTAGCCTCAGATTTCTTCCAGCAGGGCAACCCATGGAAGCTGACTGTGCATGAGGCTTAGATGCTCTCAAGAGTGACGTCAAAGTGTGCAAGGTGGTTTCTGAGTTGTCTCTTAGGAACTGCTCTCAGAAGTCACAGTTTCACTTCTGTGTACTCCATTGGTTGAAACTGTCACAAATGTGGACCCAAATTCAAGGAAAGGGAAACAAATCCTCATGGCAACATTCTTGAAAAGCTCTTGAAATATGATGGGTAATTACAGCCATTTTGGGGGGATTAGCTCTCCCTCCTAACTCTAGGTAGCTTATCTAGACAGAAGGGGCAAAGAATGAAGGCAGAATTTTTCTAGTAAGTCTGTCTTGGTGAAAAGTGGAGTAGGTCTCAAATGGAAATAAGAAAGTCTGTTGGGAATCCATTTATATGATTCATGATGTTTATTGACTTACGTATATTGAACCTTCCCTGCATCTCTGGAATAAAGCTGACTTGATTGTGGTGAATGATCTTTTCGATGTATATCTGTATGTGGTTTGTAAGTATTTTACTGAGAATTTTTGCATCTATGTTCATTAAGGATATGGGTCCTTAATAATGAGCTTCTTTATCTGTCATGCATCTATGAGCACATTCCATAGTTTTCTTTCTTGGTTGTGTCTTTACCTGGTTGTGAGACAAAAGGCCATTCATGAGGCATAAAGAATATGTAGTAAGATGTGGTGTCTCATGCCTGTAAACCCCAGTGCCAGGGAGGCTGAGGTAGGAGGATAAAGTGTTTGAGGTCAGCCTGGGCTGCATAGTGAGTTCCAGGGTAGCCTAGGCTGCATAGTTAGACTCTATTTCAAAAAAACCAAAACCAAAGCCAAAACAAACAATAAAATAATTTATTAAATAATAATGAGTATATGAGGAACGAAGGAGAAAATGAAGTGAAGATGTTTCAAAGATTCCTGCCTGGGCTGTTTGGGTGGGTGGTGGGTTCGAGAGCGTAGGAAGAAGAGCAGGAGGCAAGGATGACTTTGTTGGTGGGTTTGGATTTGGACATCCTGAGTTGGATTCATATGGATGAGTTCATTAAAATTCTTCCAAGTATAGGATTAAGCACTGTGGAGCGCTTGGAAAGAGCTACATCCAGATGTATAGAACCTCTACATGGGAATGTTTCATATAAGGTGCTTTGATGGCTAAAGCAGGCAAAGGCTGGATTACAGGACAGGGGAATCATCACCAAAACAAGGAGGCTGGTCCATGAGCACAGTACAGTTTGCCAAGCTTGTCTGATTCTGAGACTCACCCTGATTCTGATCACTTGTTCAACATAAGAATTCCCAGGCCCAGCCCCAAATTGTCTGGATTAGAATCTTCAGAGGAGGGGCCTGGGAACCCCTCTTTTTTAATAACTGCCTTCGGTGAGCAGATGATCAGGTAAGGCTGGAAACACTAGGGAAGTAATAATAGCACTCTGCATTGCCCAATAGCAGAAGCCTCATTCACATGCCCAAGGAGAGGAACTCCTGGCATTGTGTTCAACTGTCACCCTGGATTAAGATCTCAGGTTGCATGTAAGCAAATCTTTGTGTGAATGTGAGCTTTCTTACTTCCTGCTGTGTAATCGTGGGAATATACAACATCTTTCAATCTCAGTTCTCATCTGTAAAATGGGAATAATGAGCTTCTTTATCTGTCATGTGCCTATGAACACATTCCAAAGCCAGTTTTCCCACAACTGATACCCAATAATGCATTTCAAGTTTGACATTTGTTATGTTTTGAATCTAAGTTATCCCATCCCCCAGGCTCATGGTTTTCAGAGACAATGGAACCTGTCGGTGATGAGCCCTGGATCACTAGGGTTGGGCCTTTGAGGGCTACAGCCCCACCCCTAGTTCTTGTGCCCTCTCTACTTTCTGGTCTGTCATCATGTGGACAGGTGCCACTCACGACTAGGTCACTGTGCCATGCCTTTCCCAACTGTGATGGATTGCAACCTTCTGAAAGTACAATCCCAAATAAATCTTTCTTCCCTTATACTGTTTCTGTCAGGAACTTTGGTCACAGTGACACAAAAGTAACTAACACAGAACATTAGTGCCAGAGAAATGGAATGGTCACAGTGATCAAACCTGACCATGTGGTTTGCAGGTCTTTGGAACTGATTTGTGGGAGGAATGTGAAAGAGCTTGGAGATGTGGCTAGAGAAGCCCTAGGTGCACTGTAATCTCTGCTTAATGGTGATTCTGGTGGATGTTTGGAAGACCAGAATGCTGATAGAAATGTGGACAGTGAAGGCCTGACTCTTGATGTCTCAGATGGGAATAAGAACTCTGTTGGGAATTAGACAAGAGGCCGTTCATGTTGTAGTCTAGCATGGAAGTCATATATATTTTGTCCATGTTCTGAAAATTTGAGTGAGGCTGAGTTAAAAGTAATAGACCATTTTGGTAGGGGACGTTTCAAGATAGCATAGCATGTAAATTGTTGCATGGTTATCGCTGGTGCTTTCTTACCAGGTTTACAATAAGATTTCAGTGGCAAAAGCAGAAAAGAAGGATGTAAAAAACATACAGTCTGGGAACATGAGTATATTTAAACCTTTGGGCAGAGCGAGTATAGGCAAAGCAGCCTTAGCCGTTAAAGAGCTTAGTGACATTAAAAAGAATCAAATCACTTTGCACTGGGGCAATAGGAAAGGCGCTTGGAGGGCAAAATTCTGCCATTGAAATCTTCAGGGAATAAAATGAACACTGACTCAAAACACATTCATTGAAAAGAATTACAGGGGTGGGCTGCTTGAACAAGGGTACCTGGAGAAGAGTTTTCCCAGGCTCAGGCACACAGGCACCCAGAGGCTGCCATAGTCTAAGGGGGCCTGGCTACTACTTCTAAGTCTGGTAGTATAACTTGATATCATCTGTGTGGAGCTTGTTTTTCAGACATGCAGAGTGCAAGCATAACAAGTTCATGGAAGTTAGCACCAAGATATTGAAAAAAGCCTGTGAGGTCAGGGAGTATGTAGTGGGATTGGATTCCCTGAAGAGAGTTGCTGAATGGGCTATATGTGAAGCTATGGGCGTGGAAGAGCTGTTTTTATTGATTAAACAGATGAAACTGGGGCTTGCTGTGAAGTGTGAGGATGGGGGTTTAGGTCCCTAGTAACTATGGCATGGTGGTCTGCCAGTAATCCCAGCACATGGGAGGCAGAAACAGGGGATCCCTGCAGCAAGCTAGCCAACCAGACTAGCCAAGGTAATCTCAGGGTTCAGTGAGAGACCCTGCCTCAATATGTAAGATAGAGACCAATCAAGGAAGATACCCAATGTCAGCCTCAGGCCTCCACATGCATGCACACACACATACCTACACACTTACATGTACTTACATACATGCAAAAAAGTAGACACATGGGGCTGGAGAGATGACTCAGTGGTTGAGAACACTGGTTGTTCTTGTAGAAGACCCAGGTTTGAATCCCAGCACCCACATGGCAGCTAACAACTGTCCGTAACTCCAGTCCTAGGGGATCTGACAGCCTCTCTGACCTCCACGGGCATTGCACGACACAGTTTCACTTACCTAGATGAAGGCAATACACACATACACATAAAATAAAAATAATAAAAATTTAAAAAGTAGACACACATATACACACCATACACATATACCTAAGTGGTGGGGGGTTGAATCCCCTACCCCATTCCTTTTTCTGTCTTAGGTGCTGTAATGGGCAGATGTGGTAGAACAGCCACCCTGGGAACATGAAGAAGGCAGCTCTGCAGCCAGGTAGCACAGTGAGACCAACCAGGAGAACAATGCCCAGTGGAACAAAGCCCAGGAGAAGGTCCATAAAGATGCTCTGGAACTGCTGGCGATTCTGCGTGAAGCCACTGCCACCAGAGCCTCTTAATATCAGTCATGGAGAATTTCTAATGAGCCTTTTTCTATTCCTGGCTAAGGTCCTAAGCGTCAGTCTCACAGGCACCTTTTCTCTCTCCCCAACATCATATTCAAGATCAGCTTTGTCCCTGTTAACATTTCAGACTCAATCATTGTTTGTTGGAGAAGATGGTCATCTTAGACTATCTCGGTTGCAGCAACAGGATATGACACACTGGACAATTTCAAAAGAGCAGAAACATGTTTCTCATAGTTCTCAGACTGTCAAGTCTGATCCAAGTTCAATATCAGGGTACTAGTTCCTGGAGAAGGCCTCTATGCTAACATCATCCTATGGAGGAAAGTAGAAGGGCAAAGAGAGAGGGGAAAAGAGACCCTGGAACAAGTCTGCTCTAAAGACAATAAACCTGCTTCCAAGATAGGCAATGTGCTGGATCGCTTTAGTGTCAACTTGACACACCTGGGTTGAGGGAGCCTCAATTGGGGAATTTCCTCCATTGGACTGGCCTGTGGCCATGTCTGTGGGGGAATTTTCTTGATTGCTGTGTGATGTGGGAGGGCCCAGCCCACTGTGGGTGGTGCCACCCCTGGGCAGGTGGGCCTGTGTTGTATAAGAAAGCAGGTTGAGCAGGGGCCAAGGGAGCAAGCCAGTGAGCAGCGTTCCTCCATGGCCTGTGCTCCAGCTCCTGCCTCCAGGTTCCTGCCCTGTGTTCTACCTTGGGCTCCCTGATGAACCTGGGAGAGGTAAGACAAGTAAACCCTTTCCTTCCCAAGTTGGTATTGGTCAGAGTATTTTGTCACAGTAATGGAGAACAAACTAGGACAGGCGTACTCTTTCATTAACATTGGCAAGGCCCACATGGCTTTTGCCTCTTGAAGACCCCACCTCTCAACATTCTTCTGTTCGGGATTAAATTCCCATCACTGTGGAATTGGAGGACATATTCAAACCACAACCGCTGTGCTGTGTGTTGTGGGACATTTAACAGCGTCTTTGTTCTTCATTCGTCTCCTTCCCCTCAGATCTCCTGGTGTGACAACCAAAAATACCTCCTGACGTTGCTAAATGCCCCTAGAATGGGAAGCAACATGGCCTCTGTTTGAGGACCTACTGGCCATTATAAGTAATCTACCTCCTGTCTCTTTCCTTGAGCTAAGATGAAGAGAATTATTCAGAGACAAATATGGTCCCTCTGCACGCATGCTGGCTAAACTGTGCAAGTTCACAGACTGCAGCCTTCCACTAGGTTGGATTTGAGCATAGATCTTAACAAAACTGTGTGATGCTTGGGTGCTTTGGGAGTTCCTAGGGCTCTTTCCAGACTCTGGGTAGAGAAGTATGAGGTGAGAAGGTGCCTGGAGAGATATGTGAGGACAGCGAAGATCAAGGGCCACAATGGCGGGGAAGGGACGGGAAAGCTGTGCCAGGTTATCATGGAAGGAACCACCCTTCTCAAGGAAACTTGAAGTACAAGGAGGGAGTGTAGGGAGAGGGGTGATGGTAGTCAGTCAGCTGCGTGTAGACTGCCTTTGCTGTAGCGAAGTATCCCAAGTCAGAGTGTACCAACTAAATCAAATCTCTCTCTCCTTGCTCTGCCCCTGCCCTGGAGGGAATGAAAACAACAGGAGCAAAAGACACCCTGTACTCACTGTGTATTGGAGCTACCTAGTCTGGGTGAGGCCTGAACTGGGTAGGGAAGAGGGGGTCTAGGGGCTGGAGCACAGGATGGAAAGACACCCTGTGCTCACTGTGTTTTGGAGCTACCTAGTCTGGGTGAGGCCTGAACTGGGTAGGGAAGAGGGGGTCAGGTGTCAGGAAAGAGCATCAACTTGGAATAGAAATTGAAGTTTCAGCATTATTAGATGGGGCAGTTTTTAACATCTAATAGTAGTCAGAAGAGCGAAGGCTCTTCCCAAGATACCAGATGACAAAATCAGCAAGCTTTTTTGGTATTTGTGTGTATATGGTGATGTGTGTGTCATGTATGTGTGTGTGTTCATGTGTGTGTGGATACATGTGTGTGGAGGGAGAAGACAACCTCGGGCATCAGTTCTCACTTGCTGTCCTCCCTGTTTTTGAGACAGGGTCTCTCATTGGCCTGGATCTCACCTAGTAGGTCAGGCTGACTGGCCAGAGATCTTCCTGTCTCTGCTTCCCCAGCTCTGGGATTACAAGCGTATACTACCACACCTGGCTTTTGTTTTTTTGAATGTGAGTCCTGGAGATTGAACTCAGATCCTCATGCTTGAGCAGAAGCACTTTACTGACTGATTCATCTCCCTAGCCCATTTTGTAAACAAAATAAAAAGTAGACATTTTAGGGCTGGCAAAATGGCTCAGCAAGCAAAGGTGTTGCTGTACCAACCTGGTAACCTGAGTTTGGTCCCCAGAGCCTACATAAAAGTGGAAGGAGAGAGCCACCGCCACAGGGTTTTTTTTGAAGAACTTCATACTGTTGCATCATTTTGTGATCCCACCAACAGCTCTGTTTTATTTTTCAAAGGAAAGTATGAATGTTTATTTTAATGAGTGAAAAGAATTATTTTTCCTTTTCCCTCTCCAACTTCCTTTGACCAAACAAACATGAGGATGTCATCCAGGCTAAGGTTTTCTTTTCCTTGACCCCTTGCAGAACAAATCGGTTCCTGGTGGGCGTGTCCCCCATCACCCTCCATGTCCCTCTCTACTCAGCTCCCGTGTGTCTTCTCCAGAGCACCTCCTTCACTGCTGCCTCTCTGGCCCCTTCGGCTGGCACATAGTAGGTGCTCACCAAATGAATTCCTGGTGATGGCAGAGGCTACAGTCACCTCTCCAGCTCTTTCTGTGCTGTCCCTCATACTCCATTTCTGCTGTTAAGTGACCTATTGGAGAAAAGGGCATGGATGATGACAATGTGGAAGGGAAAACGGGGTGAGGAATTTTGTGCAAATGAACCACATTCAGCAACAGCAAATTCACCACATTCTTTAAAAGCCTGTGAAAATCTGGCAGACAAAAAGGAGCCTGTGAGTGGGTGTCCAGCGATGAGTGTAACCATGGATGGACATTTTTGTAAGAGAGGGGAAAGGGTGAGGGGCAGCTATGTCCTCTTGGACAAGAGGATACAGTCTTCCAATTTTAAAGTGTTTCTCTTTTCCTATAAAAGGCCCAATTGATGGGTTGGATTTTCTCTCTTGGAAAAGAAAATCCCAGTGTGTTGACATGAACAATGGCACTGTCTCTGGACAAAGCAGCATCTTGTAGGTGAAACCAGAGAGGAATTCACCCTGTAGCATCTCACACACTCAGGGAATTCCTAGTCAGTGGAAAGATTGAGTCTTTTGTGTGTCCTTTTCCAAGATGTGCTTATTTTGAGGCAGTTCCAGATCTGTAGAAAAATTGTAACACTGCTATAAAGACTTCCTGAATATTCCTCACCTAGTTTTCCCACAGGCAAACTTTTAAAAATATTTATTTACTTCTGAGCTGGGCATGGTGGCACATGCCTTTAATCCCAGCCCTTGGGAGGCAGGTGAATCTCTGTGAGTTCAAGGCCAGCCTGGTCTCCATAACAAATCCAGGCCAACTATGGCTATAGGGAGATCCTGTCTCAAAAAGACCAAAAATATATTTTTTTAATTTATTTACTTTTATGTGTGTGTTTTGCCTGCATGTGTGTAAGTGCACCTATGTTGTGCAATGTCCTTGGGAGCCAGAAGAAGGTTTCAGATCCTCTGGATCTGGAGTTATGGATGGTCGTTAGCCACCCTGTGGGTACTGGGACTTGAACCAAAGTGTACTGCAAGAGTAGCAAGTGCTTTTAACTGCTGAGCCATCTCTCTGCCCCCACCCCCAACAGGCAACCTTTTACCCTACCTACCTTATCAATCACTCTCTGTACATACTAGCACGTCTTTTTCTGAATTGCTTGAGAATTCATGTCCCTTTAGCACCAAATACTTTAATGCAGGGGCTGAGGACATGATTTAGTTGGTAAAATGCTTGTCTTGGAAGCATAAGGACCTGATTTCAATCTTGAATACCCAGGTAAAAAGTTGGGCATGATGGAGAGTGCTTATAATCCCAGTATTGGGGAGGCAGAGACAGTTGGATTTCTTGAGCTTCCTGGCAATCCAGTCTAGCCTAATCAGTGAGTCCCAGGTCCCAGTGAGAGACTTACTCAAAATGAAAAGGTGAACAACCCTAAAAAGTTGACCTCTCGTCTATGCGTGGACACACACACACACACACACACACACACACACACAATATGAATACTTCAGTTTGAAGTTCCTGAAGAATCACATATGCTCTTACGATAATCACAACTGAGTGATTAATACCAGTATAATACCGTTACCTAACACACAGATACTAGTCAAATTTTGCCTGTGATTTATCAAACCAGAGTAAGGAAACATCCTCTACATGTTGATTGTGGCTGAGGATCATGTGTTGGACTTGTGACATCTCCCAAGTTTTTTTTCCATACGGAAATGTCCTCAGACTTTGTGGTTATGACCTTGACATTTTTCAAGAGTATGTGCCAGGGATTTTTAGAATAAATTTCAATTTGGGTTTATCCAGTGTTTTCTTAAACAGTTATGTGTCCCTTAGTGACAAGGGCTTTTTCTGAGAGACACATAGTTTGTACCTGTGTGTGAATATTGTGGGATATAGCAACACAAACTAGGGTGGAAATACTTATGAGAAACCTAGGCTGTGATCTGAAGCCAATTTGCACTGTTTCTTTTCTTCTTTGAAAACTATTTTTGTCAAAAACAAAGACACAGGATGTAGCAATATTTCAGCGAGTAAAAGGCTTGCCAAAAAAGCCTGATGACCTGAGTTCAGATCTTCAAAAGTGATGCAAAATTAGACATAGTAGCATGTGTCTATAATCCCAGTGCTCCTACAGGGAGCTGAGAGGCAGAAGCAGGAGAATCCCTGGAAGCTTTCAGGCTAGCTAGCCTGGTGTACACAGTATGGAGCAGCAAGAGACCTTGTCTCAAATAAGGTAGAAGGCAAGTACCAGCACTCAAGGTTGTCCTGTGGCCTCTACATGTGTGACAGGACATATATATGCTTGCACTTACACACACACACACACACACACACACACACACACACACACAAAGACAATCATATCAGCCTGGGCTTACACAGGGTCAAGACAGTGAATGTCACTCCTGTCCACATCCTGTCCCACTGGAAGACTTTTAGGAGCATCACAGACACGGAACTATTTCCTCCCATAAAAACAGCCTCTTTTTGGAATGCCCCCTACAGAACTTTCCAGGGTTGTTCTTACAGTTAACTTTTCTTTTGACGAGTAGAAGAAATACGCTCTAATGTCTTGATTAAAATTGTAGTGAATTCATAGACTGGCAAGTCATTTATTACTCACTGTACATACCTACACTATTCCGTCTTATATGCGGTATTTGCTTGCACCAATGTGTCCACAGACACCTGAACAGTGTCCTGTGTCACAGCATTATGATGGCTCAGATGTCATGAGGTGGAGGAGTTTTTCAGCCACTGTAATTTGGTGGGAACTCTGTTACATATGCTGTTTTCCGGTTGTTAGGAGGCACACTGCTATAGTTAGATTCAGGGAACATAGTGAGAATGCCACTGCCTCATAAAGGTGTTACTTTAAAAAGATCATTTCCAGAGCTGGAGAGATGGCTCAGTGGTTAAGAGCACTGGCTGCTCTTCCAGGGGACCCTGGTTTGGTTCCTAGCACCCACATGGCAGCTAACACCTGTCCTTAACTCCAGGGGATCTGATGCCCTCTTCTGGTCTCTGCAGGCATTGCACACATGTGATGTGCTTACAAAATGCAGGCAAAACACCCATACACAAAAAATAAAAATAAATAGAAATATTTCAAAGGGCTTAAAATGATTTGAAGGCTCACAGAGTGGTCTGGATCCCAGGCTTTAGAATTACTTACTGGATGTGACGTTCAAGAGTATGACCTTGAGAGAGTCATTTCTTCACCTTTCTGAGGCTCAGCTTCTGTTAGTTTCTTGTGCCAAAACATCTGGTGGAACAATCAAATGGAGGAAGGGCTGGTTTTGGCTCACAGTTTAGAGGCTTCAGTCCACAGTCTTTGGCTCCATTGATTGAGCCCATTGTGAGATAGAGCGTTAAGGTTGCAGGGTCATGTGGCAGAGGCTACTCACCTCATAAGGGCCAGGAAGCAAAGAATGGGGGAAAGGACTGGGGTTCAGTTAGAACCTTCAAAAGCATGCCCTTCTCAACAATGGACCTCTCTTTCTAAAGTTTCCAGAATCTCCCCAAATAGCACCACCTGAGGACAAGTGTTTGGCACACACTGCCTGTAGGGCTGTGTTGTATTCAAACCATAATAGCCTCATCCTCAGTAAAGCAGAGTGCTAGCAGCTAACATGTATTAAGCTCTTAGTGTAGCCTCAGGTGCCATATGCCTTCTGTGCTGTGGCTCATTTGGCTCTTGTGGCAATCTTATGACAGGAGGCTTTAAAAAGCATTCCTTTTCTCCTTTTACAGGTGAGATTGAAGCACAGAGAAAATAAATCACTTCTCAAAGTTACAGAGCTAGTGATGTGGGATGGGAATGAGCTTCTGACTGAGTGGCTGTCTCTCAAGTTCACTGTTGTCACACCACCAGGCCAACCCTTTTTGAAGTCACAGCTTGGAAAGCTGTTTGTGAGGGTAAAAGGTTTGGTGCACATGAAACATTACATGGTATTGGGTCTTATCGTCTTTTATCTGTGCATTTCTTATTTGATATATCAAGATGTTTCAACTTGATATTGAAGTGATCAGAAACACGGGCTGTCTCTGTACCAGTCAACATTTATCAGTTCTTTAGGATTTGTAAGAGATGAATTCAACTTTGGACTATGAGGAGGGATGGATGGGGGTGGGGGGAAAAAGTGCAGGTCAGTGTTTGCTTGGCTAGTGGGAGCTCTCAGGTTTTCACAGAGGCCAGCACCCAGAGGTGGTTCCCGAGGGAATGCAGGTGAAGTGGTGAAGTCAGATCCTACTGGATCAGAGTATGGATGCTCTGGGATTAGAATCTGTAATGTCAGAAAAGGTGCAGAAGGGAGTTACAAATGGGCTGAGGTCATCATAACCTTGCCTAGAAGACAAATATCAAGTTAGAGATTTATTCCTTGTGTTATGGCACTGTTATGAGCCAGGTTTCAAGGACTCTCTGAACCCCTCAAGCTGTATAAACATGACTGGGACCCACCGTGTGTATGTTTACATGTATTTTCTTAGAGAGAAATTCCCAGTTTTGATCAAGTCCTCACAATGTTCTGTTACTTAAAACAGAAAAAGAGTCCTCAAGGGTCAGGCAGAGGAGATGAAAGAAAAGGGAGAGAGGCAGAGTGAGAGAGAGAATATTATTTCACAATAGTTGTACAAGGAGTTGCTAGGGAGCCATTCATTGACTGTGAATTGTAAACATTTTCTTCTTAACCCCAAATAAATAGGTCTCATATCAGTTTAATTATGGGAACACAGCTGTTTGTGTGTTAGGAAAGAGTATGGCTGGGTGGTGTGTGTGTGGGGGTGTAGAAGGGGTGGAAGAGGGGAGGAAAAGAGGGTGGGTGGATCTTGACTCTAGAGAGTACAGAAATTAGGAATATGGGCAGCTGCTGGTCCTGAGGAGGGAGCAGGAGGATTCCTGTAGCCAGTTCTCAGTGGATGCTCCCAGATCATGTTCCCAGGAGACAATGACGGTGCAGAAGGCACAGAACTTGGCATTTGATATTATTTACCCCATGGATGCTTGGAGGGTTCTTCTTTCTTGCAAACTCACACATCTCATAGATGATTCATGTCCCCTGTAGGGCAAAATGAAAGCAACCCCAGGTGCTTAGCTATGTGATCTGTTTCCCCAGGGGAGCTCTTCGAATTTATGGAACTTCACTCTGGGGAGAGCATTGACCTGTTTCGCTTGGGTGAAGGACAAGTGACCAGACTTGGATTTGTAGAACATCCCTATTTTAAATGCTTGGTTCATTTACTACATCGTTCAGGCTTGGTTTCAATCTGTCCTCATCTGGGAAGATTTCTGAGATCTAGGAGCCCTCCCTGTCTCCCCACAGAACTCTCAGTAAACATGAGGCTTCACACTTGACGATGCTCTTCTCCTTAAAGAGGTCATTTTTACTTCTTTCTTATGAAAATCTTCGCTGGTTCTGTCTTTGCCTCTTTTGGAGTCATCCATCCATTCATTCACTCACTCACTCTAAAGCATTGCAATTTTTTTACTACATGTGCCACTGAACTGAGCACTCATTCAAAATCATCCACGAAGCCCAGGAACATGCCAGCCCAGCCCTGGGAGCTGATGCTCAGAGGGCCACAGCATAAGGCACAGCATCTGCTTTCACACCCTTCTTAGTGGAGTTACAGGCCAATGACTGAGCAGCTAAAAGACAGGAAGCGCAGTGCTAGGATGGACAGTGTGTGGGAAAGAAGGCTCCTAACTCAGCATGAGTGTCTCTGAGGCTGCATTTTTGGAAGGGAAGATATCCCTGCTGGGCTGTGAAGAATGAGGAAGAATTTTCCAGGCAAACTCGGGCTGTGAGAACAGGATGGGGAGTAGGTGGCAGGAAGAAAGAGCAGCAGGATCAGCAATGAGACCAAAGCCAGGAGAGTGCGGGTAGGGGAGGTCAGAGGCAGGGAGGGAGCTGGATAAGATACAGAGAAAAGAAAGGGGAGGGCCACGCAGCTGCCCTCCATGCTAAGATGCTTGCCCTTTTATATCAAAGAGATACAGAAACTACGGTAGCCTTACCCAAGGGGATGCAATACAGGACTCAAAGAGGATGCTGGAACTGCAGACTGTACACAACCCTATACAACTGCAGCACATACACAACACAATGTTTTCCCTGTACATGTATATCTATGAGTTAAATCTATTGATTAGACGTGGTAAAGGGACTAATAATGATAATAATGAAATAGAACAAATAGAGCATACTGTAATAGAGTTGCCAACATTCTTGTGATTTGGGGCAGTTAGTAAGTAAAATAAAGCCTACTTAATACAAGCACTGTGATAGAAGTTGATCTGGTAACCAAGATGGCTATTAACCATCTAGAAGACAGGTAGTATATATAGCATGGATACAATGGTCAGAGGGCTAATTCATGTCCCAGCCTTGGTGGAGTGGGGCAGTGTAGGATTTCATCAAATTACGCCTAATGGTATATAAATTTAAAACTTATGAACTGCTAATTTCTGGTATTTTCTACTTAATATTTCTGAACTGTGGTCAATCACAGGTTGTCTTAGTTTGTTTCTTCATTGCTGTGAAAAAACACTTTGACCAGCACCAACGTGGGGAGGAAAGGGTTTATTTAGCTTACATATCCTTGGTCAAAGTTCATCCGGGAGCCCAAGGTAGGAACTCAGGGCAGGAATCTGGAGGCAGGAGCTGGAGCACAGGCCACGGAGGAATGCTGCTTACTGGCTTGCTCCCCTGGGCCCTGCTCAGCCTGCTTTCTTATGCAACACAGGCCCACCTGCCCAGGGGTGGCACCACCCACAATGGGTTGGGCTTTCCCACATCACTCAATAATCAAGAAGATGCCCCTCAGATGTGGGCACAGGCCAGTCCAATGGAGGCTATTCCCCAAATGAGGCTCCCTCAACCCAGGTGTGTCAAGTTGACACCAAAGCTATCCAGCACACAGGTGATAGAAATTGTGCAACATGAACCCACAGATTAAGGCCAGGACTTCTGCAGTTAAGATTCTTTTTTGTGTGGGTGTGTGGGTATGGGGTAGGTTTTATATGTGTAGGTGTGTGGGTATGGAGTGCACATGTGTTTGCCTTCCAAGGACATCTTTGAGTGTCGTTTCTCCTCAGGTGTTGTCCACCTGTTTATCAAGACAGGGTCTTTCCCTAGCCAAGAGCTCACTGGTTAGGCAGGCTGGCTGGCCATCAAGTCCCAGGGGTTTGCCTGTCTCTGCCTCCCCAGTGCTGGGATTACAAGTGTGTGCTACCAAGCCTCAGCTTTTTAAATATGCGTTCTAGGGATTGAACTTGGGTCTTCACACTTGCATGGTGGCATATTATGGACTGAGCTATTTCCCTAATCCCCATGTAACTGAGGTTCTTATCAGGGTCAGATTGCATTTTACATTCTTGTTCTAGCTTTAGAAGGAAGAGTGGATTAGTGGGGCAAGATGGAAAGGCTAACTAGGAACTGAGATATTGCAGCAACAGTCTTTGCTTCTGGGTCTGTTGTCTCTTCATTCTGTCACCTGGTCCATAAAAATCAGTGGCTTCATTCAAATGGAATTTACTTTGTATTCATTTAAAACGATTATGGATAGTTGAGATTGCATTAAATGAAAAAGCTTCTGTACAGCAAAAAGAAACAATTATGAATGAAGAGACAGCTTATAGCATGGGCAAAAATCTTTGCCAGCTCTTCATTTAACAGGACATTGACATCTAGAATATACTGAAAAGGAAAAAAACCCAAAATAAAACACTGAAAGAATACATAATCCAGTCACCAATAGTCAAATGAACTGAGCGAACAGTTTTCAAATGAAGTAAAATGAGGGGTAGGAGAGATGGTTCAGCAGGTAAAGGTGCTTGCCGCATAAGCCAGCAGTCTGAGTTCGGTCCCCAGGACCCACATAAGGGTGAAAGGAGAGATCAGACTCCACAAAGTTGTCTCTGACCTCCACATGTACATCATGACAAACATGTCCCACAATAATAGATTAAATTAAGAGGGAAATTAAATTAAGAGGGAAATACATGAAAGGATGCTTAAAATCCTTAGCCATCAGGGAAATACAGATCAAAACCACATAGCAATTCCATCTCACCTAGTCAGAATGGCTATCATCAAGAAAGCAAAGCCAGCAGAGGCTGCTGACAATGGAGGTACAAAGGAATGTTTAGACACTGCTGGCAAGAGTGTGCACTGGCTCAGCTACCATGGAAGTCAGTGTGGAGGCTCCTTAGAAAGCTAAGAAATAGAACCACCTTGTGATCCAGCCCTACTGCTCTTGGGTATATGCCTGAAGGAGTCATTAATCAGTGATGGAGACACCTTCACACCTATGTTTATAGCTGCGCTGTTCACAACAGTCAAGTTATAGAGTCAGCCTAGGTTTCCATCAACGGGGGAGTGGATAAAGAAAGGAAACATGGCATAAGTACACCACACAGTACTTATTCAGCCATAAAGAAAAACAAACTATGATTGTTTTCAAGAAAGAAAAGGATCCATATATCCTGAGGTGATGTCATGTTTATGCTGAGAATGGTGCTTTTTAGAATGTTCGGTAGAAGGAGAAACTGATGTGAGAAAAGAGCAGATCAGGGCCCTAGCTGGCTCAGAACACAGTTTCTGGTTAACAAGGTGTCCTAGTTTGTTTTTTGTTGCTGTGAAAAAACACTGACCAAAAGCAGCTTGGGGGAGAAAAGGGTTTATTTAGCTTATAGGGTATAGTCCACCATGAGGGAGGCCAAAGCAGGAATTCAAGGCAGAAACCATGGAGGAATGCTACTTACTGGCTTGTTTTCCCTGGCTCACTCAGCTGCTTTTCTTTTCTTTCTTTATTCTTTTTTTTTTAAATTTTCATTACAACAGCATTAACCTATTCAGTAACATTTTTCTGAGCTAGGGTACATCTCTTTCAAAATTGGCTGTACATTTTTAGGTTTACAGATGAATTATTGGGCTTGTACAA
>NW_008346683.1:5648242-5648516 GCF_000622305.1 Nannospalax galili
TATAGTCTGTTTCTTTTGACTGGGAGTTCAGTCCATTAATGTTTTAAAGTCATTAATGAAAGGTGAGTATTGAGTCCTGTCACTTTTTTTTTCTTGTTTACATTCTTGCTATAGCTGTACTTTTACACTGTTATACCCTCGTTGGAATTCTTTCTGCAACCCCTTGGGTATAGTCATTCCTTTCTTCAGCTCTTTGTATTGCTCCCAGAACTCTCTGTAGGGCTGGTTTTGTGACAAGGATTCCTTCAGCCTATTTATGTCATGGAAGATTTTT
>NW_008346683.1:5650079-5655090 GCF_000622305.1 Nannospalax galili
CTAAGGGAGGCACTAAGTTGGTCTGGGTGAAAAAGATCAGGAAGCAACACTGGCTCCCCCGGTGTCTGGGGCCCCAAGACTAGGAGTCGCACAGGGCCCAAGCTAGGAGCAGAGGACAGCGGGGGAGATGGAAGGGTGAACGCGGCTGGGGGAGTCAAGGCGCGGAGGGCTGCGCAATGGACTTACCCCAAGAGAGGCCTGAGGGCAGGAGAGAGGGCCAGGAGCAGCTGCTTTTCTTTTTAAAAAATATTTTACTTATTGTTTTTATTTTATATGTATGAGTGTATTGCCTGTATGTATGTGAATGCTCCCGTGTCGTGCAATGCCCGTGAGGTCAGAAGAGGGCATCAGATCCTCTGGAACTGGAGTTCCGGACAGTTGTTAGCTGCCATGTGGGTGCTGGGAATCGAACTCGGTCCTCCGCAAGAGCAGTCAGTGCTCTTAGTCACCATGCCCTCTCTCCAGCCCCATCAGCTACTTTTCTTATATAGCCAGGCCCACTTGCATGGGGATGGCACTACCCATGGTGAGCTGGGTCCTCCTACATCAATCAGCAACCAAGAAAATGTCCCTCAGACATGCCCACAAGCCAATCTGGTAAATCCTCAGCTGAGGTTCCCTCTTTCCAGATGACTCTAATTTGTGCTAAGTTCACAAAAACTAACCAGCACATTAGGCTAGGAGCATCTCTTTCTGGCTTCTGGTCCACGAGAAGACAAAGTGAGTGAGTCAGTGTACTGATTCTACTTTGAGGGGGCGATGCTATTCTAGTTCAAAGCAGTACACAGAAGAGATGGTCCTAGAATGTGCTTTCCAATACATACTTTTCACACAGTGGGACAGCAGATCAGGAACCATTCTCCCTGCTGAAATGCCTTTGCCTTTGGTGCCTCTCTATGGGCACTTAAATAATTAGAGGCTTAAAGTAGTCTTGTGTGCAAGGTCTCAGCCACTGCTGTGCTAACCAGGCTGCCATGGCTGAAAAGACAAAGTGAGTGAGTCAGTGTACTGATTCTACTTTGAGGGGGTGATGCTATTCTAGTTCAAAGCAGTACACAGAAGAGAAGGTCCTAGAATGTGCTTTCCAATACATACTCTTCACTCAGTGGGACAGCAGATCAGGAACCGTTCTCCCTGCTGAAGATGCCTTTGCCTTTGGTGCCTCTCTATGGGCACTTAAATAATAAGAGGCTTAAAGGAGTCTTGTGTGCAAGGTCTCAGCCACTGCTGTGCTAACCAGGCTGCCATGGCTCATTCCTGTTTAATTTTCTTGTTATTCTGACATGCATTTAATTGACATACAAGATATTTTGTGATCAGTTTCTCCAGTGCTTCCTCTGTCCATTTTGCAGACTTTACTGTCCCTAGGAACAACTTGTAATTCCTCTCTACCCCTGCCTTTTCTTGGCTAACACAATTCTCCAAAGTTTAACTCTAATGTCATGTCCTTCCTGGATGATTTCTTTAACCTCTGCAGCCAGTGTAAAATTATTATTTGTTCAACAGCTATTTTCTGAGTGCCTACTGTGTGCCAACGCTGTGATGGGAATAAAAGAGGGAGAGAGACAGACACAGTTCCTGCTGTGGTCCTGATCTGGAGGGAGAAATGGACATGCCATTGTACTTGTTGGGGGCGTTACTGCCATTCCTGGTGTCTCTTTCTCTGTGGGAGGGCCTTGGCCACTAGAGTCTCCTGGACGGTCTTTACCTTCTCCCCTTTTCCTCCTAGGTAAGGAATCTGTTTTTGACTGATTCGGGGAATAAGTGGCTTAATGTCCTCTTTCCTTTTTCTCTGGTATATGATATACTTTGCAGGAAACACACGTTCTTCTTGGCTTCTGTAAAATTAAATCTTAGTCTCCAATTGGAGCCAGTGATGGTCATATGCTATCTTCAACTGACCAGGTGGGTTTAGAAGTTCGCTTGCCCATAGACCTGAAATCGCTTTCTCTAATATCAGCCTCTTTCCAAATTTTGTTCAAGGGAAGGGGACACCTTGAGTGGGTACTCTTGAACTGTAATAAGCCCACTTAAGCAAAAAATCTAAAATATGAAATGCTCCAAGATTTACAACCCAAGGGTCAAAGTGGAAAATCCCACAAGTGACCTCATGTCACCATCAAAAACAGAGGCACATTACAAACAATGTAGAAGATCACCTTCAGGCTACGTTCCTAGGGTATGTACGTCAGTGAAGTTTGTGTTTATACTTGGGTTCTGTTCCTACGGCATCCTGCCATATGGAGAGATTAGATAGACAGACAGACAGACAGACAGACAGATAGATAGATAGATAGATAGACAGATAGATAGGAGAAATTATTCTAAAACTAAAGAAGTCAAAAATCAGAATCCCTTCTGGTTCCAAGCATTTTGGACTAAGTTGGATATTCAACTTTGGATATTAGAAGTAAACACTTGAATGGACCTTCTGGTTTATTGTGAGGTGTCTTTCTCCATTTCCTTTATGATCCTGATTACCCTCCTCTGATAATGCATCTGTGACAACATCTATTGAAGTGTCTCTGGCCTCACAGTCTGTACATTGCACAAAGGTGTCCAGTGTGAGGTGTGCGAAGGGACTTAGAACATAGTTAAGGCTTCTCTGGTCAGTAGCTATGTCTTTGCCTGGAATTGCATCAGCTCTGAGGGTGAGACATATGCTTGTGATTTATACAAAAGATCCCTACGTACCAGCAAAGCCCCATCCTGTATCTGATGAATACAACGTTGCCTGCTCTTTGACAGAAAGCTCTATTACTTCATCCAACTTCATCATACAAAGGGAAGAAGCACAATCATTTATCCAATTGTTCCATCAATATTTGTAAAATACAAGTAGTCAGAACATGAAGTCTGGCCTAGGTGGCATTGTGGTGGGAAGAAAAAAACCCCTGCATTTTTTAGGCCATTCCCTTGATTTCCATTATTGTTGATATTCAAATTCGCAAGTAACAGGTTGTACAATAGACTGAATTCATAAAACCTAGCTCTGAACCCCATTTTCCTTTTATCTAATCGCATGAATCATGGATCCAACTGAGTTGTGGTAAGGATAAGGCAACATATTTATTTAAAAAGTTTTGCACAGCATAAACTCTGGCAGATGTTACGGGTTATTACTTTCATTCCTAATTGCTTAACTGATCCTTGGGAGCATTTGCCAGCTTGGTTAATGTGCAAGCCCCACTCTGACAATGCTGATTCTAATGATAACAGTGTCATGTGATTATTTCTGGAAAACACCTAGAGACATCTCTTTGAATAATTCATTTCCCAACTGGGTTTTCTACATTTTGCAACATAATTCGAGGGGGGTCTAAACTTCCACGCTGAAGGGCATTCCACTCAGCATCTGCGCTTCTTTCTCTCTGCATTTGTTTACTTGTCTTTCTGCCTAGCAATTGGCTTGACGATTTCAAACAGATTCTGCTTGATGAAGCCATCCTGTTCCTTAATGAGAGGATGCCCCTCCTTCAGCTTTTCTAACCGAGTGCATCTCGACAGAGTCTGTTTATTTTAAAGTCTTCATGGGGGATGTCATCCTGATGCTTCTGTGGAAAAGAGCAGAAAGTCTTCTTCCCAGACATCAACATTAATTCTTGTATTTTCCCAATCTTCCTCATAGTTCCTTAGAAATTTGTAGCAGAGGACTGATGAGTGAACAAAGGCAAGTCAAAACAGGAATGTAAGTTCGCTGCGGGGTGGGAGATGGCTCGATGGGTAAAGTGCTTTCTGTGCAACATGAGGACCTGAGTTAGAATTCACAGAACCCATGTGAAAGCAGGCATGGCAGCACGAGCCTATAATCCCAGCGCTCGGACGTGGGAGGTTGAGGCAGGAGAGTCCCTGAAAGTCCCTGAGCCAGCTAGCCTGACTTACAGGGCGGTGAACAATGAAGAGATCCTGTCTCAAGGTGGAGGGTGAGGATCGGTACCTGAGTTTGTCCTCTGACCTCCATGCATTCACTGTGGCAAGTGTGCACCTGCATTTACACACATGAACACATACACATACATGCACACATATTGCATACATGTATATTCAAAATAAGGTGGAGAATGACTGAGGAAGACATCTGACATCAACCTCTGGCCTACACACACATACACGTGAACACACACATACACGTGAACATAAACACACTCACATGCAATTACACATATGCACACACACCTCATACATACAAAAATATATTTTAAGAGAAAACAAAATTTACTAGTTAAGAACATGAATTCCAGGAATAGCAGATATTGAATTACCAGTGCTAGAGGCACTTTTGGAATTGACCAGGTCTGGGTTCAAATCCCAGTTCTGCTGTTGGCTTTGCATTAGCTTCGATTGTCTTGTTGGTGGAATGTGGATAGTAGTTTTCACTCCCTTGCACTGACAGAAGGCTCAGCTGAGGAGAACAGTGTCTGATAAACAGTCTGTAGCCATTGCATGGTTGCTGTGATTCTAATTATTAGGTGAATAAAATTGTAACTGGTAGTTTTTGGACACTGGAAATGTCAGGCAGTCACTGTGATTAAGAATTTAGGAAATCAGCTGGTCTTAACTCAAAACCCAGTTCTGCTGAATTCCAACTGTCAGTGTATGGAAAGGAAGGAGCACACATCGGGCTGAACTCATTCCCCTCACTAGAAATCTGTTTCCCCAATAACTAACCCACTTCCTCAACAACCACGCTAATCCATTCACAAAGGCAGAGCCTTCATGACCTAAGCACTTCTCATATGGGTCGTTTCTCCATAGTCTCACAGTGGCAATTAAATCTCAACATGCATTTTGGAGGGGACATTGAAATCAAAATCACAGTGCCATCTCTCAAGACTATTGAATTTAACATTGAAGGAAACCCCATATCATGAACCTTTTAAAACAGATTTATTTATTTATGTATGCATGTATCACTGAGTATGTGCTACATATATGCAGGTGCCCCCAGAGGCAAAAATAGGGTGTTAAATCTTCTTGAAGCTGGAGTTATAGGCTGTTGTGACGCCCCCCC